>NC_048282.1:2697452-3027452 GCF_009762535.1 Notolabrus celidotus
GTTTGTCTGTGTCTGAAAACACACAGACTGTCACTGTTTAAAAACTGAACCCAGGATAATGCTCACAGCTGCAAGACAAATTCAATATTCCTACAAACTTCTCAGGCGGTGCTTGCATTAAAAATAATCCATGTTAGACCGTCCTCAGCCACAATGAGGGATATGACTCATCGGGGAAACTAGCCTCATGTCACTGTTTCTACTGCTCCTTGATAGCTGCTGCAAAGGATGTGTTTAGAGGTCTGCGGTAACACTTTGAGGGCCTTGAGCTCAGCTTTAATGCTGACTTTAGTTTTTAAACTGAACCATCACACTGCTGCCCAAGTGTGTGATTTTAGAGCATCACACACATTCAGCTTTCTGTTTTCTTTGCATGTGGACATTTTCCTTTTTGGTAATTTAAATATAAGGATATCTGTCTTTCAGCTTATCCAACAGCACAAACTAAATCACTAAAATGAAAAATCCTCCTCCCTTCTTTCACCTTTCCTTGTATTGATGTTTTAATTAAAGTGCAGATCAGCAGTGGCTGTGTAGAAATGGAAAGAGTGTGCACCAGTGGCAGAACTAAACTACAACAAACCTCCCTTGTCTTGTGTAGAGATTAGAAAAATAAATAAATGGGAAATCAAATAATAAAATTATATCAATTGATAAATTATAGATAAAAAGAAATATAATTCATTATTTAAAAAAAGGTAAAATAAACATTACGGATAAATTAAAGACAGGAGGGGTAGAGGGAGAAAGAGATAAGAGGGAGAGGGGGCAACTGAACCTCAAACCTCCAAGTTTTATCAAATTATCTTCTTATATATTGAGATTCATAAGATGCATCACTTGGCCTCTGTGCTTTAACAGTCAACCTCACGATGAGGCAGTATTGGTGTCCAGCTGGATTGCAAGAGACATGACATGTAAACAACTAAGCAAGCTTCACACACACCTGTTCCTTCCTGCCGGCCCTGACATTAAGTGATGCTGTTTGTCCTCTGTTACTAACTACAATGTCAGCTCAGCATCCTCCCCCATGCATTTTACATTGTAGACAAACTGTAACATAGTCCAACCTTAAAAAGCGCTTTATAATGTGGGTTATTATATTATTATATTACGATGTAAGGGGATGTCATCACATGGCCTCGCAGCATCAAGTGCACTACAAATAGCACTTCCACCAGATCCGTGTCTGGTCCGTCTCTGATCTATCTACGATCCCCGTTTTCGGAACACAGCACGGAGCAGGCCCGCCGGACAGCTGGAGTCATGTGAGCGAGGTTTTCCCGCAGTAATCACTGAATCAAGGATTCTCCTCCTCCTCTCCTCATCCATGTTGTCTTTCTGGTCCTCTGAAAACCTCTGACCTGTTGACTCCAGGCCTGGCTCCGCTCATCATGACTTTGGTTTGTTGTTGTAGTTAAGTGAAATACGATCTGGTGATAACACAGAGTGTTTTATTCTGAAAATGAACCGGATTTTTTCATTTTGTTTTGGTGAAACCTGACTTCCTGTCCTGCTCCATCTGCTCTGTTGAGATTGATGCGTCGTGCTCCGGCATCCAGCAGAAATAGAAGTCTTGTGTATCTGATCCGGAGGACTCCGACCTGCCGGATCAAAGACACAGCCGGAACACAACGGAGCGGATCCAGTGGAAGTTAACACATTGACTAGAATAGAAACCTATCAGATCTGGTGCTGTGACGGGTCAGAGACGAACCGGACACGGACCGGACACAGGTCTGGTGGAGCTTGGCCATCAGCCTCTAACCTGCAAGTTTCCACTCCTCTGTCGGTTGTCTCAGATGGGATTTAAACCCAACAATCGTCGTAGGCCAGCTCATCTTCTCTGAGCCTCAAATGCTTCAGCTCGGGCTGAGAGAGCTTTTAAGGAGGATTTAAAGCAGACAGAGAGAAACAGAGGTAGAGCATTTTTGAGACCAGACTGGTTTCTTATCTCCGCTGTCTTTGTAAACAGACGACTCTCGGAGTAAAGGACGTGACTCTTCTGTTCTCACACACACACACACACATAAATACAAACACACATACAGCTACATGCATTTGGAGCTGTTACACACAGCCTCCAGCCTCAGCCTGTCTGTGTACACAAGGAAGTTCGGACTTGTCAGGAGCATAAACATGTCTACCCAGCAGGTCTCTGACCACGTTTTTACACATCTGATAAGAGTCCATGATATTTGTTTGTGAATACACTTAGGCGCGCACACCCACCCACACACACACACACACACACACACACACATACACAGAAACCACAAACCCTCATGCAGGAGATCAACCCGTCAGGTTAAGAATGCTGCCAGAGCTGTGTTTATGTCACGCTCCACCACACAGAAACACTACAAATCCCATAAACCCTCAACTGTCTGCGGGTCCATCATGGCCTGATACCACCTGGTTTTCATTGTGTGCACATGTGTGTGATATAGGTTTTATTTTGCAGTATGTTTTAAGGGTAATCGGAGCCCAGTGAGG
The DNA here is from genome assembly GCF_009762535.1 of Notolabrus celidotus. Lineage (NCBI taxonomy): Eukaryota > Metazoa > Chordata > Actinopteri > Labriformes > Labridae > Notolabrus > Notolabrus celidotus. The sequence continues at coordinate 2,699,949 of NC_048282.1, forward strand.
GAATGTAAGTGCGTGTTTGGAAATGTATCAGAGTTTGGGTTAAACTTCTGTGACTCTGTTGCTGTTTGTACAGGTGGAGAGGATTTGATCCCATGCAGGACAATCAATCAATCAGACTATATTTATAAAGCACTTTTCATACAATGACAGTGTAACACAACGTGCTGTACATAAAAACAACTTAAAATAGAATAAATTAAATATATATAAAAATAAAAAGACCCCCCCATCCTAATCCTAACCCCAGCCCCAACCCATAACATACCCCACAATCCTAAGGCTAAGAACACAATATATGCAACAATAATAATAATAACGATAAAAATAAAATCAATAAGTAAAAAATTACTTGCTGAATGAACTGAGGAAACGCTCTCATAATATCTCAACACAAGAAATTAAACTTACCAAAATATAATACATTTTAAAAATAATAAAACACTAGAATATTAAACCATTACAAGAAAATAAGAGGCTTAAAATAAATAAATAAATAAATAAACAAGATAAAATACATAAAAAGTGACTACAATTTGAACTAGATAATAATACATAAATAAATAAATAAATAAAGTAAAAAGTGACTAAATTTTAACTAAATAATAAATAAATAAATAAATAAAGTAAGGTGAAATAAAACTGTTATAAGAATAAAAATAATCCATCTCAAATTTAAAAATCATTCAGTGGATGTTTTAGCTTGACGCTACATGACATTAAACCTGAATCAAGCATATTGTTTTAGTTTAAGAGTGATTTAAAGCACTGAACACTGTTCAACCAGTAAGCAGAGAGCACATGGACAAACAGAGCACGTCAGAACATGCCTCTTTTATACTCTCTGATGTATTCACAGTTTGTTTTATTGTCTTTTGTAGGACATGTTTGGAATAGTTGGATCACCTCTCCTCGTCCTCTCTGTGGTTGTTTCACGTGTTTGATAAGTCGTTTGAGCAGCTTCACAGACGTGTTTGTTTAACTGAGCATCTGGATCTTAATGAAGTGACTCACTGCATAGATGGCTCTGTATTTACACTGCAGTTCTTTGTGTCTGTAGCTGGAGAGACTCTGTTCAGATTCATGAGGATCACTGTCCTGTTTTTGTTGTCGTTGTAACTCATTGTGTGAAACTGTGTGTCAAGCATCATTGAACCACAATTATTCCAAACCAAACAGTCAAATCAAAGTGGTTCATGTTTACTGTTCTCTCTCTCTCATGGAGGACTAACGTCCTTCCTGCCCCTCCTTCACACCGAGTCCAGCTCACAGGAAAGGATTCTCTTCTGTTTACTGCCACCGTCCCCGTTGTGGTTGTTGTTGTTGTGGAGAAGAGTCATGCTATGAGGTTTGGGGGCAGGAAAAAGACAGTCCATTGTGGCTAGACTCAGTGTCATAACACCAGAGACGCTGAGGTATTCTTGTGCAGTTTGGGCGTCTATTTCTGTCCGTGCGTGCAAGATTCAGTGTTCCCGACATAAGACAGCACCCATATCGTTGTCACTACATCACCCACTGCTGCGCGAGAGGAATAAAGAAGTATTTATGTTTGGAAGGACGTCACAGGGGAAGCGTGGGACTAAACTGAAGGATGAGTGTTACTTCTAAATATGAAGAGGTGAGGAGGGATGGGAGGAAACAGATTATGAAGTATACTTTTTAAACATTTATCAACTGATGAACTAGCCCAGGAGGATTCAGTCCTCTAGGGTCAGCCTATAGAGTGAAGGTGAAGTCTGCTAAGGCTAGAAATGAATAAACGGAATGATAAGAGGAATCAAAAAGGGAGAGTTCAGGTTTCAAAGAGGACATATGGAGAGTTTTACACACAAACTCAGCAACCTGAGGGGTATACTACGAAGCCGGATTTGCAGTTATCGAGGTAACTTCAGGGTTAACTCTGGATTTTCAGTACTACGAAGGTGGTTCCAGTCTTACCAGGGTAGATCACCATGGTTACTCATGCTGAACTCCTAACCTGCTCTGGGGCAGGTTATGTTCAGGATCAGAGATCAGTTTGGAGAAAACTCCACCCACTGACCAATCAGCTCGCTCGATCACGGAGCTCTGTGGGCTGATCGTGAGGGGTGGAGGGGGAACTGAGGTCAAGCCCGCAGTGGAGAAGAGACGGGCAGGACACTTTGTCTACCTGTATGATTTTATATATAAAATACTGATGACAGTTATTGATTATCTTTCCTGACATCATATTTAAACAGAGTCTGACGTCAGATTATTCAGATGAAATGGTTTTACTGCATTAAATATAAAACTGCGCGTGCTTATCACTTTGAATCATGTTCTCATTTTTATTAGTCCTTTAACCACAGCGCTCAGTTTGATACCGTCAGGGCTGCAGCTGAAATATTATGTCTAAAACTGTCACACACGACACAAGATTCAATCAGAGAGAGAGATCACTGTCAGGGAATAAACAGAGTTATTATAGTCAGATCTATCTAATGATGAATAAACAGAGTTATTATAGTCAGATATATTTAATGATGAATAAACAGAGTTATTATAGTCAGATATATCTAATGATCAATAAACAGAGTTATTATAGTCAGATATATTTAATGATGAATAAACAGAGTTATTATAGTCAGATATATCTAATGATCAATAAACAGAGTTATTATAGTCAGATATATTTAATGATGAATAAACAGAGTTATTATAGTCAGATATATCTAATGATGAATAAACAGTTATTATAGTCAGATCTATCTGCACTAATGATGAGAAATAAGACGTCATTTGCGCATTCAAACAGTATTTGTCTGATCCTTCAGTTCTTCCTTCATGTTTCAAACTCATCTGTGTTGAAGTTAATCTGGAGTATGTGTTTAACTTCTTCATATTTTTCTAATATCAGTGCAGTGTTTGAAATTCATGTCGATGTGCTGACAGCAGACTGTCCGTGTCTGTGATTGGTCACATGTTGCCTTCTCCGCCCCGTTCATGTGAACGCGCTCAGGGTAATTCTGGATTGACTCATCATGTTGATAACCAGCTTCATGTGACAGTATTGCGCAATCTCTTTTGTTAGGTTCAGTGAAGCCGGATCAGGAGAAGATATCTAGGATATGCTGAACTCGTTTCGTAGTATACCCCTCTGATGACAAACGAAAGGGAGCGGTGGTAGAACGACATAAAGTATGTAGAAAGAGTGTTAAAGAAAACAGCCGTCAAACAAAGAACTGAGACATTATTTTCTGATCTTGTCACAGTGTTAACACTCTGAATAACTTAGAAACACATCCACACCTCTGTGCAGAAGCAGGGTCGATGAGTCTCACTTTTCTGCCTGCTGTGTGTGTCTCTGCTCCGCCATCCATCAAAGCCAGCTCTGCACGCTCTGAATCTCTGTGGAAAAGGAAACAGAGATCGTAGCGGGGCCGGAAGCAGGCAACCGGCTATCAGAGAGACCACACTGACCTCAAGCGTTTTGGGGTGTACTGTTGCATGACACAGACACATCGATGCACAAGTTTGTGGAGCTCATGTCCGTGTCAGCCCCTGCTGTGAAGGGGCGATGCAGAAGTATAAACCAGCCTTAAAAGCTGATAGCAGAGGATGGTTTCGATCCATCGACCTCTGGGTTATGGGCCCAGCACGCTTCCGCTGCGCCACTCTGCTATCAGTCACCCCAGATGGGACTCGAACCCACAATCCCTGGCTTAGGAGGCCAGTGCCTTATCCATTAGGCCACTGGGGCTTGTGTTAGTGATGGTGAGACTATACAGAGAATACATTGACATATGAGGGTCAAGTGGAAGAATCGAGAGAGAGACAATGTAGAGGACAGAGAGGCGGTGAGCAGTTGATGCACAAGTATGTGGTGCTCATGTCCGTGTCAGCCCCTGCTGTGAAGGGGCGATGCAGAAGTATAAACCAGCCTTAAAAGCCGATAGCAGAGGATGGTTTCGATCCATCGACCTCTGGGTTATGGGCCCAGCACGCTTCCGCTGCGCCACTCTGCTACCAGTCACCCCAGATGGGACTCGAACCCACAATCCCTGGCTTAGGAGGCCAGTGCCTTATCCATTAGGCCACTGGGGCTTGTGTTAGTGATGGTGAGACCATACAGAGAATACACTGACATATGAGGGTCAAGTGGAAGAATCAAGAGAGAGACAATGTAGAGGACAGAGAGGCGTGAGCAGTCGATGCACAAGTATGTGGTGCTCATGTCCGTGTCAGCCCCTGCTGTGTAGGGGCGATGCAGAAGTATAAACCAGCCTTAAAAGCCGATAGCAGAGGATGGTTTCGATCCATCGACCTCTGGGTTATGGGCCCAGCACGCTTCCGCTGCGCCACTCTGCTACCAGTCACCCCAGATGGGACTCGAACCCACAATCCCTGGCTTAGGAGGCCAGTGCCTTATCCATTAGGCCACTGGGGCTTGTATTAGTGATGGTGAGACCATACAGAGAATACATTGACATATGAGGGTCAAGTGGAAGAATCGAGAGAGAGACAATGTAGAGGACAGAGAGGCGGTGAGCAGTCGACGCACAAGTATGTGGTGCTCATGTCCGCCCCTGCTGTGTAAGGGAGTATATATCAGCCTTTACAAATGATTGAAGCCCTTGAAATAAATAATGAGAAAATTATGAAATTTGGACAGAGAGCACAATCTCTGAACACTTCTTCTGGATTCTGTATTATGAATGAGGAATTCATTCATCTTGTTTATTCATCATTTTTTGAAAGTCATATCTTGTCTGTAATTCTGTTCTATCTCAAGCTGCAGGTTGGAAATCAAATATAAGACAGATATTAAATATCCATTTGAGGTTGTTTTTTTCCGTGTTGCTGAGACAGGTATCTATATAATTAGATTTTTACTAGTATCATATCAAAGTTCAAAAGTCCAGCGTTAGAAATGTGTGAAATAGTTCAAACTTTCTTGTATTTCTTGGAACAATACCCTTCATAGAACTGTAAGGCCTTATGTTGACTCAACATTTGTGATGAATGAACGCTGAATTCAGGCCCAGCAGGTGTGACCTCTCTTAGAAGTTAATGTTTCATAAGACATCCTCTTTTTGGGTGCTGTTTGACATCACTGGATAATAGAGAGACTGCAGAGAGAATGAAGTGGGAGATAATGTATCAGTCCCTATGTGAGCTAAGGATAGAGAAGTAACACTGAGCCATCAGGACGCCAAACTCTGTCAGACTCTACTGACAAATAGTCTCCCACTATTTACTGCATAATTACCTCATCAACAAAAACACTCTCTGTTAAACGGGAATGAAAACTTGTTTGTGATACAGAAGAGAATTAATCACGTCTGACTCGTCCATTCAGCTTTTCTAATCCATCATAGCTTGTTTGACAATGCTTGAATGGAAGCCCAGTTCATCGGAAGGAGAAACAGAGGAGAGAGTTAGACGAGGAGAGGAGGAGGAAGAGGTGCATGCCAGAAGAGGAGAGATTAGAAAGAGCGCTAGAAAAGGAAAGATAAATTGCGACATGTAAGAGGAGGGTAGAGGTTACAGTGTGAGGTGTGGACCAGACAGGAGAAGAAAGGAAGAGGAGGGGACCGAGGGGATGATGAAAACGGAGGCAAAGAAGAGGAAGAAAGAGAAGGTCAGGGAGAAAGGGAGAGAGGAGAAATTGCTTATTTAAAAGAGGATTGGAAATACATTTGGCTTCAGGTGAGGAAAAAGAGAAAAACAGAGAAGGATGGGGTGATGAGAAAAGAAGGCTGGTATTTAAAGGTCAGCAGAGACGTCCAAAGTGGAAATTGCTGTGGTGTATGGGCAGAATTTGCCTTCATTTAAAGAAGTGGTGTGGCTCAGATTCTCATTCTCCACAACTCTAATGTTTCCCCTGAGCTACGGTGGCCTGAGAGTGACAAAATGGGCAGTCATGCTTTTGCAGTATGAATGTAATAACATGGCTAATAAGGTGCAGAAACCCTCGCTAACCAGGGAACACAGACACATCTGCAAGGTCAACATTTATTATCACAATACCAACAAATACTTATCCAAACATGCCATACCAAACTTCTTTGCCTTGTATTAAATAAGAGGGTGAATGAACTGAATGTAAAACAGTCTGGCAGCCTTCACACTATGACATGTCTAGATATTCTGATTGCTTGGAAGCATCTAAAAACCCTTTAGTCTGCATCCAATGATAATGTATTTTGGACATCAGCAATGACCTGGTTGTACTTACTTTGTCCTGCTTCACTAGAAAATGACATACAAAAACATAAAAAACATGCATAAACGGTAGCCATATTGGAAATGTTGACTCAACCTAATTTTCAGTGGACGTAGACAAAGACACAGAGATGGAGCTGAGGTGGGCTCTAAGCTTCCTGGCAAACGGCTACACATCGTTCATTCGGCAGTCATCTCAGCAAGCCCTTAAAGGCCCTGGAAACATAAATGGAATATTTAGAATTCACAAAGAATCTTAAAATGTAATGTGTGATCAAGCTTGAAGAAAAATCTGAGTGAAAATAACCATCCACAACTCTGAAAAAACTCACACAGCTTATTTTACAGGTCAGAGCATTTCTCAGGACTGTGTGGGCGTGGCCTAACTCTTTGATTGACAGGTCAAGAGAGAGTTCACAGCCTGCATGTTTGAGCCGTCTGACTCTGAATCTGAATCTAAAAACTCCAGAACCTGAAAGTGATTCATTTACAATGTTCTCTGAGTGCTGAGTCCCAAAATCCTTCAGAACCAGGACTTCTATTATTTATTAGTTTTATCACTCCGTAGTCTCTGGGGCATCAGGACCATGGGACGCCCGGAGCAGAGGAGGCCGAAGTGTAGTATGTGCACGCAGAGGAGCTCGGCTCCGGGTGTCAGACGGAGCTGTTTGTCTAAACTCTGAGCTGTTTGAGGACAGATAGTGAACCGGTCCTGAGGGAAAGTTAGTGAACCGGTCCTGAGGGAAAGTTAGTGAACCGGTTCTGAGGGAAAGTTAGTAAAGCGGTCCTGGGGAATGTTTGTGAACCGGTCCTGGGGAGAGTTAGTGGACCGGTCCTGGGAAAAGTTAGTGAACCGGTCCTGAGGGAAAGTTAGTGAACCGGTCCTGGGGAAAGTTAGTGAACCGGTCCTGAGGGAAAGTTAGTGAACCGGTCCTGGGGAAAGTTAGTGAACCGGTCCTGGGGAAAGTTAGTGAACCGGTCCTGAGGGAAAGTTAGTAAAGCGGTCCTGGGGAATGTTTGTGAACCGGTCCTGGGGAGAGTTAGTGGACCGGTCCTGGGGAAAGTAAGTGAACCGGTCCTGGGGAATGTTTGTGAACCGGTCCTGGGGAGAGTTAGTGGACCAATCCTGGGGAAAGTAAGTGAACCAATCCTGGGGAAAATTAGTGAACCCGTCCTGGGGACAGTTAGTGGACCGGTCCTGGGGAAAGTTTGTGAACCAATCCTGGGGAAAGTTAGTGAACCGGTCCTGGGGAAAGTTAATGAACCAGTCCTTCGGAAAGTTAGTGAACCGGTCCTGGGGAAAGTTAATGAACCAGTCCTTCGGAACGTTAGTGAACCGGTCCTGGGGAAAGTTAGTGAACCGGTCCTGGGGAAAGTTAATAAACCAGTCCTTCGGAAAGTTAGTGAACCGGTCCTGGGGAAAGTTAGTGAACCGGTTCTGAGGGAAAGTTAGTAAAGCGGTCCTGGGGAATGTTTGTGAACCGGTCCTGGGGAGAGTTAGTGGACCGGTCCTGGGAAAAGTTAGTGAACCGGTCCTGAGGGAAAGTTAGTGAACCGGTCCTGGGGAAAGTTAGTGAACCGGTCCTGGGGAAAGTTAGTGAACCGGTCCTGAGGGAAAGTTAGTAAAGCGGTCCTGGGGAATGTTTGTGAACCGGTCCTGGGGAGAGTTAGTGGACCGGTCCTGGGGAAAGTAAGTGAACCGGTCCTGGGGAATGTTTGTGAACCGGTCCTGGGGAGAGTTAGTGGACCAATCCTGGGGAAAGTAAGTGAACCAATCCTGGGGAAAATTAGTAAAACCCGTCCTGGGGACAGTTATTGGACCGGTCCTGGGGAAAGTTTGTGAACCAATCCTGGGGAAAGTTAGTGAACCGGTCCTGGGGAAAGTTAATGAACCAGTCCTTCGGAAAGTTAGTGAACCGGTCCTGGGGAAAGTTAATGAACCAGTCCTTCGGAAAGTTAGTGAACCGGTCCTGGGGAAAGTTAGTGAGCCGGTCCTTCGGAAAGTTAGTGAACCGGTCCTGGAGAAAGTTAGTGAACCGGTCCTGGGGAAAGTTAGTGAGCCGGTCCTTCGGAAATTTAGTGAACCGGTCCTGGGGAAAGTTAATGAACCGGTCCTGGGGAAAGTTAGTGAACCGGTCCTTCGGAAATTTTGTGATCCGGTCCTGGGGAAAGTTAGTGAACCGTTCCTGGGGAAAGTTAATGAACCGGTCCTTCGGAAAATTAGTGAACCGGTCCTGGGGACAGTTAGAGAACTGGTCCTGGGGGAATCAGATAATATGGGGGACTACTTTAGCCACTCAGCTGCGGCTCAACTCAAGCACGTCCCAACATTTCTGTTGATTTGTGTTCCCAGGGCCTTTAACAATTTTTGGAGCTATTTGTTTGATTTTTTTGTATTTAGTTGTTTATTTAGTTTAGAATTAATATGTAGTATTAGTTGTTAGATTTATCAAAACTGTTTTTTTTTTTAGTTAATTTAAGTTTGATTTGGGGGATATATTTTTTGCTCGTCATTTTTTTTGTATATTTAAATATTTTGTATATTTAGTATTTATTTCGTTTGTTTGGTAATTGGAACTGTGGGCACCTGAGGTTATATAGGTAGGTCGTTTTTTATGACAAATGGCCACTACAAAGATGTAAATATATTCATAACTCTTAGTGTAACATCTTCAAAACAGACGAGTTCTGGCCGCTTGCTTAGCCTAATGGTTAAGTTGCGAGCCCATATAGCGGCTGGCCCGGTTTGATTCCAACCTGTGACCCCTTTCCCACGTCATTCCCCCCACTCTCTCACCTAGTTTCTTTCTCTATCTGCTGTCCTGGCCTCACAAAATAAAGGTGTAAAAGCCCCCAAAATATAACTGAAAAAAAACAACAACAAAAGAAAGCATCAAAGTTAAAAAAGTTCTCTCCCCGCTGTGTGTACAAGTAAAGGACCAAAACGTATTTTTGTACTAGGCTGTAAACACATATAAACGTCTTGTTAAAACACATTATCACCATAGCCTGTATAGTAAATGGAAGTAGTATCCGTGATCTCACCCATCTGTTTCTGAAACGCTGTTTTGAAGCCAATTGTTGGCAGCAGCCATATTGGAAATGCTGAACTCAACCTAAATTCTGTCGAGGTAGTGTGACGTAAAGAGGCGGGCTTTGAGCCTCCTCACTAACAGCTACAGTGTTCCCGCCTGTCAATCAAGTCAGCTGTGCCTCTCATAATGGAAGACTCTTAATCTTAATATCTTCGAAATGCCGCGTTATGAAAAGATTCCTTTGTACAGTGTGTGTCACTCGAGGAATGAGCTATCCAGACGACACTTGTTTCCTTTAACCAGGCTGTAAACATGTTTAATTCTGCTGTAAAGATTGTCTCTTTGAATGGGTGTGTATGTGGTTTCTGGTATATCCAGAACCAGCCTCAAGCGGACGCTCAAGAAGCTGCAGTTTTTAACACTTCCGCATTGGCTTCAATTCTCGCGTCCACCGCTTGATTATAACATTGACGTTGATGGAATTTCCTGGGTTTTTGGAGCTAGCACCAAGTGGACACCCAAGGAACTGCAGTTTTTTGCACTTCTGCATTGGCCTCATTTCTGACTACCACGGTTTGCCACTTCAGACAGACAGACAGGGAGAAGGTCTCGATATCTGTATAGGGACATACTGCAGCACAGGCACGGGTTACTGAGGATGAGTGATGTGAAGTAAAACTAAGAGGGCGTGAGTGCTGGTGGGGGTGGACAGGATAGGGGAGACGGAGGAGAATGGGGTTAATGTGGAAGGATGGAGTAGAAAGATGTGAGAAGAGAGTGAGGGGATAAAGGAGGAGGAAGAAGAAAACAGCAGGGAGGACTTCCCCCGGGGGCAGAAGTTATCGATTTTAGATTTTTCCCATTTGACATATTTTACAAAGAAAGGCAGACTCAAAGTTTAGTCAAGGTTATAGTCATGCTGGCCTGATCGATGGTCTTTTGAAGAGTCTGAATAAGGATTTCAGAGCGAACTTTTTTATGCCCTTCAACTAAGAACACTTTCTTCAAGTTCCCTTTCAAAACAAAACTTAAAATGTTGAGTTTTATTTCTAATGTAGAGTCGCTGGAAAATGAGTTCCTTCATGAAAGCTGGCGTTTTGTGAGACCTGTGAAAGTAATCGTGTCCTTCAGTGCCACCTTGGAAGAGGAGACAGCTTCAGATGGATTTCCCAGACTGTACATTAATGTAAAATTGAAAGAGACGTCAATCTGGGGATAGCAGCAGTGGCCGGAGGGGGAAACACAGTATGTGTCACGGAGGAAAAAGATGTTACGGATGAAAGAATCGGGCCAATAGCTGAAGGGGTTAAAGAACCAGACGAGAGGGAGGCAGGGCTATTATAGAGAAATTACTGTACGATAGCCAGGAGGACATAAAGACAGGGGATGTGGTCAGAAAAATGACCAGGAGGAGGGAGGCAGGGAAAGGGGGAGCAGTGGAGAAATGGGGAGGATAGCGGTGATTGCCTGGGGGTCTACGGCCAGACAATTAGGAGGAGGAGGAGGAGGAGGAGGAGGAGGAGGAGGAGGAGGAGGAGGAGGAGGAGGATAGGGGCTGAGGCTGCAGGTCTGCGGGCTAGACAACACTATCTCCCCTCAGGGGGAACACAGCCTCTTTTTGTTTAGAGAGGAAGACACAAGAACAATCCTCCGGAGAAAATAGGCCAGACAGACAGATGGACTGGGGAGATGGAGGGATGGAGAGATAGCAGGAGGGAGGGATGAAGAGCAAGGGGGGCACGGTGAAAGTGAGAAAACAAAGAGATTGAGAGACTCTCAGAGGGATCCTGCGACATCCAGGTGGATTTGAGTGGAGAGGGAGGTGGGATGAGCACCTGATGAGCAGATACGGAGACTGAAAGGAAAAGAGGATTGAGACAAAGGAAAGCAGGATGAGGGATTACTGTCAGAGGAAGATGGTGGCCAGATGTTTGACACTGACAGAAAGAAGTTGCGGTTAAGAAAGATAAACGGAAAGAAAGAGAAGACTTGCAGCATGGATTGAAAGCTGTAATTCAAGTGTTTCATAACTTTAAATCTACACTCCTTCATGCTCCGACGTCAGAAACAATCAAACATCCACATTGACTCTCAGGGTCAGATTTACTGCAGACAGAAGCAGATTGACCTTATTACTGCTGCTCTCAGTGCTTGTGATGAAATGTGTATTTGTGTGTGTGATTGTGTGATGTTTTCAATCAAACCGTCGAGAAGTGTACAAGCAAGGTGGAACAAATCAGTCCGGATTCAAACTTGTCACGGAGCACTAACAGGAAAGTCTGAGCCGAGCCAAGTGGAGCTGTAAATAACTTTGACGTCTTCTTCAAAGTCTGAAAAGAAAAATGTTGTTCTGTGGGCGTCTGCAGAGTTTAACTATGTTTCCTTAGGAAACTGTACTCAGAGCGAGGTGTCGAGAAGAAAGACAGTCTGATAACTTCAAGCAGGAGGAAGAGACTTAGAGCTTTTCCCCACAGGGTTTGAAAAAGTTTGGATAAAGTTGATGCAATACTATTTTTCGTATACCTAACTTAAAAAGTAACACTCTGTTATTAGTTGGTAGTTAGATTTAGATCCACTTTTTGTTATACTGGTTAAAATGATCTTTATGTCCTGATGACATCAATACATAATGTGTTCTTAAAAAAGAGGTAAAAAAAGCTGCTATCTACAGCCGGAGTAAACCTGGGAAAACACCAACCAATCCCTGCCATCAGGAGCCAAATGATGAAACCAATCAAATCCTGTCCTGCCGTTCTGCCCGCCTCCTGCAGAGCGTACATTTCATGTTTGTTTGTGTTTTTAACTTTTACTATCAGAATGTTTTGGTGTTTTCTTACCGCTGAGTGAGACATGAGTTGACGTAGTGCAAAACATAAACGATGTGCTGAGGACCGGTTTTGAATCAGTCACCATCATATGGTCGTGAATCGGCGGCGCTCCTGCATGTGAGCGGGGGCGTCGTTTTGGAGGAGCTCCGAGGGGAGGGGGGGAGGGGTTAGACGGAGTCCTGAGGAAATTCTACATTCAAATTCATGCTAGTTTCCGTTGCTACCAACCTTAGCTTTAATATGATATTTCTTTCCTTCGTTTGTTTTCTGTTGTATTTTTGACCATGCTAGCAGCTTGCTGCAGCTGCGCTTGTTCTTCTCTGTGTGTAGGCTAATGTGTGGGAATGTGTGCACTCATTCATAAGTAAATGGAAGCAACTTGTATTAGTTGTTTTTATGGACTAAAAGACATTGTGAGAATAATAAGTAAAATAGTCTCATTATGGGCCGTTCATTTATTGGACCCATTTATATCGGCCATCCCTGGAGTTACATAAAAATCAATCATGGCGTCCTCCAACACCACTATCAGGTCAGACGTATGACTCATCCAGAACAGATCCCAACAGAATGATGACAATAAGATAAGATAAGATAATCCTTTATTCGTCCCACAACATGGAAATTCATGGAGTCAAAGCAGCAAACAAGAAGGTGTACAGTACAAGAATTTCAACAAGAATATATATATAAAAGACGACAGCTTGGCCATAATTCTCCTTTCAGCCACCACCTCCACCTCCTGGGAATGCAAACTAGTTTAGTTTTTATTAAGATTTCAAAATATCCTCATCAGATATTTAATGATGGTCTAAAGACGTTTATGAGGGATGCATCCGGCTGAGAGTCTCCAGTTAACAGGGTCGCTGTTTGAACCAAAACACCGGCCGATCTCTGCCACGGCTTTTTGAGTTCTAAAGGATTTTAAAGCCGTGTTGAAACGTCTTTGCTACTCGCGCTTATCTCCTCTCACGTGTTGATTCAGTGAATCCATCTGTGATGAAATATAGCACCATCTAAAATAGCACCAGCTGAGTCTCTTCATGCTAATAGGCTAACTGTTGCGTTGCTCATGTACTGCCTGTCTGTCTGCTTCTATGGAGTCATCTGTGATGAATGGCATTCGTCTTTGTTTTACTGCCCTCTACTGGTCTGGTGGTGTAGTGCATTTACTTTATTTTTCCTCCATACGTCACTGGCCTGATTTACACAATCTACCCGGGACTTCAGCCCGCGGTCGAAACACAGACAACAATGGGGGCACCGGAACCTTTTAGTTCAGGGGAAAGTAGTTCTGGGGGCTAAAATACCCGGAACTCTTGGTGGAAATGCACCTTTTGTCTTCATTGTGAGCTGTTAAAATGCTTACGTTAGCGTTTGGCTCAATCTGTCTAAGCATGGTCTCTCAGCTGGATGTCTGTAGAGCCTGAGTTTGTGTTTGATACGCATGTTCACATATCGTCTTTGATACAGAAACCTGATAACATAGATCTTTTAAGTGGTTGAATTATTGACTTCTTAAGGGGGCGGGTCAGGAAACTCTATTTGTCTTCTGTAAACTGTGACTGACAGTGTGTACTGCAAGAAAGTACAGCAAGACTTCTTATTGTACTCAACTTAGACTGAATACTGTATTGTAATAATTTGGTTGTTGGTTTTCCCCTGCATCAGGACATCTGCTAAACATTTGAAACCTAGACATCTAAAGAATGTCACCACCAAAAGGAGCCAAATGAATCTGGATTTAATCTTCTCGTCTAGACTCTGTTTGACCCAACTGTTACCTATCACAGCAACACAGCTGAGATGCACTTTGTTAAACTTTGGTGTCTTTTAGTTTAAAAGTGAAAACTTGTGTTGTTTGTGAGCTTAAACCTGAATAAGTATCCGTATGAACATGTGCATATGAAGGGTTATTTACCATTCCACAGCTCAGACATCAGTCCAACAGACAAACACTTTGCTGTCAACAAGACCAAGTATGGCTCCAACCACTTCTGTAGATGTGTTTTGGTTGATATTCAGAGTCTCCTACAAATGTTGATGTCTTATAAATTATTTGTGATCACAATCCGATCATCAGATAAACATGTTCCAGTCACTGTAACAGGAGTCTGTCTTTCATCAGTGCTGAAATGTCTTCCACCAGGCCGACTGTGAGGCTGTAAAACTTTGCAGGTTTAGATGTAAATCTTCAGATGCCCTTCTCTTGACTCCAGCTCATCCCTCCTGTGAAAAAGAAAAAAACATGAGATGAAAGCTTTCACCAAACAGCATATATATCATCCGGAGCAATAAAGCAAATCTGCACAAAAAAAACACTTTGAAAGAAGATGAAGAAGAAGACGGGGGGTAGAAAAAGGAAGAGGGAGAGATTTTACAGGTTTTGATTAATGATGAGATGCAAAAGAGGGGGCATTCTTTAAAGAAAGGGAGGTGTAGAAAGAACCAGCAATAAAAGATAAGAGACAGGTGGTGGAAGCAAAGGAGGGATGGCATACAGTGTAATTAAATTATGATAGAGGATATGAACAGAATTAGAGAGAGAAATAACTTCACAAACCAGACTTCTGCGTTTTAAAAGGAGGGAGAGGAGGAGAGGACGGATCACGAAAACTTAATAATGAAGGAGTGATATATTAAATAAGGGATGCAGGGAGGGAGGGATGATAAACCCTGCAGGCTGCCGCCTACCCATCGTCCTCTCTGCTCTGCCTCCAGGAGTCTGCTGAGTGTGTGTGTGTGTGTGTGTGTGTGTGTGTGTGTGTGTGTGTGTGTGCGTGTGTGTGTGTGTGTGTCTATTCATACAGCAAGTGTGTGTTCATTTGCTCTGGTGCAGTTTAACACAATGTACACAATGCAGTGTGTGTGTGGGCGCATGTGGCCATACTTGCTTTTATTCCTCTTTTGTTGATGTGTGCGCCCCGGCTTCTGTCAATGTGTGTGGCATGTGTGAGTTTGTATAGCATGTGTATGTATGTGCATGTGTGTGTGTGTTTGTGTTTGATGAGATGAGATTAGACTTCCAGCAGGGCTTTAGTTCCATGGAGGCCACCTGAAGCAGCAGGAACGACGAGAATGTGGGAGCACTGATATGCTTCGCTGTCTCTGTCACCATAATAACATCTCTGCCTAATCGTGGGAGAGAGGAGGAGAGGAGAGAGAGAAAAGAGGGAGAAGACAAGGGGAAGGGAAGAGAGGAAACAAGGAGAGAGGATGAGAAAAAAGGAGGAGACGTGAATCCAAACCTTGTGTTCGAAATCTTTTCCAAACTTTGACACAGCAAAGGTCGCCAAACTTTTTTGTACCCGACATCATCCGGAGTACTTTCTGAGTGAAACGTCTTCACAGAGACTTTACTCATCCCACAGTACTCAAGGAGATAAGTCAAGTTGTGTATTTATAGTTTATCACAGCATGCCACACAGAAAACAAAGGGCTCTGTGCTCACCGCTGTGTTGTGATGATGAAAACATTCCCAGCTCTTAACTGAGACAGGAGCGCAACAGAGAAAACTTTTGATTTAGTGTGATTTAAATAAACATTGAGAACCAGGACTCTGTCTGCTGCTGTGACAGCAGAAAACTAAATTATACCAGGGTGAGAAACACTAAAAATATGCAGACAAAATGTGGAAAAATGGGTTCGTCTGAGACAAAACGACTTAAACGTCAAGCAAATAAAACCCTCACGCATCAGTGCAGTGCTTCCAGTGACAGACATGGTGATTTGTGGGGTTTGAAGGATTACAGAGGCTGCACTGAGTAGAGAGGGCGGATGCTGCAGTTGCCAGCTAAGTCAAATAACAAATTCATTTTGTTATTCTCTCTCTAACTCACAGGTGTAAAGGTCCACACTGGAGGGGAACATGTGCAAGAGGGAGTTAATGCAGCTCAACTCTTATATGTTCATACATATTTTGAGCCCAGGAAATAAAGCATTGGTCTTGGATGTTCTTCTGCTGCTTCATTTTGCACACAGTTGTTTCAACATTCAAAGGTTTTGGCTGCCTCTTTATTTTTAGTCATTGAAAGAAAGACATCCAACAACTCTCAGGGTGTTTCAGAAGCCCCATTCACACATGTAATGCACTCCTGAGAATTTACAAACATTATCTGAAGTTTTTTTTTGTTAGAGCACAAATTTAGTGTGAAAACTACTGTACGCCAATTTCACGCCCTGTTTGGTGCGTACGCACCTTTTATAAATGAGACCCCAGCTGATTACATCTTCACATTCAACTTGAAAATAGCAAAATGGACGTTCTATTCAAACTGCTCTGCCTGCCTTCTCTTGCTGCTTCCTCTGCAAACCACTTTGCAACCCACCACAACTCCAGCTCCTCCTTTAATACTGTGTCTGATTTCACCAGTGTCACATGTATCGTCACTGACTCTGTTCTGTACCCTGGAGGTCTTTGCTGCTGCTCTCCCTGCCTTTGATTTACATGCATGCACATGAAAGAGAGGGGAAGTGTGCTCTCCCCACCTCAGGCTTGTCCCTTCCAAGTAGGCACATGGAAGGGCAGGGAGCTCCCATAACAGAGTTATACCACCAAATATAACTTACTGCATGGTAATAATAGATTATTTTGATGACAGTGGTCCTCTATGAAGCTTATTGGGGATCCTTAAGGCTGATTTATACTTCTGCATTTCCCCTACGCAGCAGGGGCTGACGCTGACATGAGCTCCACATACTTGTGCGTCGATGTGTCCGTGTCACGCAGCAATTCTCAGCCGAAGCTCTAGAGGGCAGTGTGGTCTCTCTGAAAGTCCAGTCCCTGCTTCCGGCCCCGCTACGATCTCTGTTTGCTTTTCCACAGAGATTCAGAGCGTGTTCTGTTAATCTACAGCTGATACATGTTGCTGTTTATCATACAGACATGATTACATGAAGTATACAGAGGAGGAGATGAAATACACGGCCGATGTGCGGGGATCCTAGAAGTGCTGTAAAAGCGTGAGATACAAGCCGCAGAGGCGACCAATCACAGAGCTTGCGGTCCGTGTCGGCTCTACGGGGAGTTACATTTTGGAGGAGGTGCAGGTCAGCTACGTGCGTAGGCCTCGGCGTAGGTACGGGAGCTACGCGGTCCTCCGGCGTAGGCTACGCCGTCGATTCGACATATGTAGTGATGTGAACCCAGAAACACTTTGGTGTGACTGTGCTTCAAATATCTGGCCTTCATTGGGTCAGTCTGTGGTTTTGATTGGAGAGGATGACAGTGTTTGTTTAATTAATGAGGGAAAAAGTCAGGAATAGAAAGTTATCTTGTAAAAAATAGTTCCTCAATGTCAAATATTTCTATTGTATGACTGCTTGAATTAGACTTTTGGAGGACGTGTTCCCGTCTCCTGACTCCCACCATCTGTTTGTTTGATTGTCTGATTTTCTGTTAATTAATATCTTTTTTTTATATTTACAACACGCCTCATTCCCTCTGTAATTAGAGACTGAGAAACAGCAGCCCAGCAAGAGAAAGCATCATTTGTGGATTATGTCGAACAGCTTTGCTTGATTTCTCACTCAAAGTCTTTCCGACACTGTTTTTGACGTTTTTGTCCAGAAACAATAAAAACCTGTGTGATTTTGATGGACCTGCAGTGAAGAGGATGAATGCCCAAATTCAAACAAAACTGGGATGCACTCACCAAAACATGACTCCCTAGTGGTACCTGTGATTGAAACTCCACGGGATGCCTTTGATTAAACCTTTCTGCTATGCTTTATTTTTTTTGCAGTCAATGTTTTCAGCCTCACATTGATTGATTCTCCGTCCTCCCTGTTCGTATTGTGCCAAGTTTTGTTAGTTTAATTCATCAAAGCCACAATACAAACTAGAGACGGTTGGTGAATGATGTATAATTATATAAAACAGAGCGAAGGTTTAAATACAGGCAGATGGAACGAGCCAAAAGTCCACACTCCACCTGATTACGCTGCATGAAGGGAGCACAGTGTGTGCAACCGCAGAGTGAGAAAAACATCCAATATGAAGAGTGAACGCTGAGGCGGAGTGTCAATGTGTGTGTGTGTGTGTGTGTGTGTGTGTGTGTGCATGTGTGTGTGTGACAGCAGGTGTTGTTCTCCTGTGGTGGACTGAGCTCTCATCCCTCCTGCTGAGGCCGGTTATTAATGGCTACAGATTCATTACAGGCAGCTAGTCAGCCATGCTGCCAGCACGCCCGACGCTATTAGTCACACAGTCACACTGATTGATGCACACACACACACACACATGCACACACACCGATAGCTTACACCAACCTGTGTAGCTTTGATAAAAACTTCTCTATTAGTTCAGACTTGGAGTATTTTGACTTTGGCTTGACTAATGTTTGACATCTCTTCTCAAACGTCTCCCTCCTGTCCTTTTTTCTCCTTCCAGAGGACGTTTTATCCTCCAAGGGAAAGACAAAAAGAACCCTCTCATCTACGGCCTGTTTACCACTTCAAGGTATGTACCTCTGTGCTCCCTTTTAAGTGTACAACATGACAGCATTAATGTCGTTTGGGGAAATGGGAATGAGCAAATTCCACTTGATGGAGGTTTTTCTTACAACATAGATTTCAGGTATTTAGTTTTATCAACCCCTTGGGATATTCTTAGACTAACCTGGGTTTCTGTGGTACATTACTGCAGGGTTTCCCAAAGTGGGGGTCACCAGACACTAATTGGGGTCACAGATTTTCTTTTTGTATTTAAGTAAACTAAAATGTCGTATATTGCCCATTACTGTTAATATATATATATTTTTAAAGTATTTCATTTAGAAAATAACTCCTAAGTTTAGAGTTAGTGAACAGTTAATCATCAAAGGCATCAGTAGCAGTAGGTTAATTCATAACAGCACAGGAAACACAGACACATGCTCATATAGACACCAGGGGGAAGACTTTTGGTGGAAGCTTCACCTCCAGCCAAGTGAGCTGCACCCCTGGTGTTTATGTGGTTTCTGGTGTTTCTGCAGCCAACCTCTAGTGGACGCTTGATGAACTGCAGTTTTTAACACTTCTGCATTGGGCTTCATATTTTAAGAACAAAGGTTGCAGCTTTGCTAGCACATGAGTCGTTCAACGTAAAACTGAACACTTCCCGTATACTATCGGCATATTGCTTCCTGTTCTCTTGTGTAACATTACTGACCAATTAGCACACTGGGTTTAGCAACAGGCAGAACATCTGTTACAAAAGAGGGAGGTGACAAACTTATGTGTGTTATGGATTGCTTTACAGTATTTCTAACGGCCTTGTAACATGATATCACGTAAACACCAAAAGTAGCAGGGCATTATGTCTAGTCTCTAAAGTCCAAGTGTAGTGTGTGTGTGTGTGTGTGTGTGTGTGTGTTGTATGATTTATAGAAGTTTTTAATTGACTTCCTCCTTCAGAACTCCTTAGTTTTGACTGCTAGATTATATTTAAGCTTCTCTTAATCTCTTTCAATGTGAAGTTTTTGATTTAAATCTCCTTCAGAGACTTAGAGCAACCTTGAGATCTTGAAAACATGAGGAAAAATACGAGTTAAATACAAGATATCCAGAAAACAACAAAAACAATGACAAAAGATGAAAACTATGAAGCATGGTGAGACATTACGCTTTCTGTTTGTATCTACTGAGTGGTAATTGTTGAAGCTGAATGTTGGTTTGAGACAGTCATAACAAAGACAAGAAGAACAACATCTTTCTGCTCCCATCTGGGAAAGAGCACTGACAGCAAACATTAGAGTAAGACTGCACAAAAGAAGACAGACACTTTAAAAGTGACAGATGGAGGGAAAAGTTGCTGACACTCAGAGAGAGGCGAGCAGGTAAAAGTGCAGACTGAAAAATAAGCACAGGGGGGAAATCAAGTGAGTAAATCATAAAGCAAATGAGCAAGTGAGAACCCAAAGCCTGTTTGTCATTTTCTCCAAATTCACTGACGGCAGCACATGTTCTGAGAATAACTCCGGGTCTGAGGCGGATGCCAGAGCTCTACAGTAGCAGCACAAGTATGACAACATTTGGCATGGAGGAGCAGGGAGTGGGTCTGTTTCTTGGTTTTGGAAAGTGTCTGGAATCTCAGCAGGGAACGGATGGAAATCCAAAGCATCACCCAGGGTGGGGTCTCAACCACAAAACTGCAGAGTGAAGAAAGGTCTTTCCATCTGAATGGAAACTTGTCTCTCTGCTTCACTTATGATTGCACACACAGAGGGTTCTGTTCATGTGTTTATTTATTGGCTTTGTCATTCACCAGCCCTGCCTTTGTGTGTTTCTGTGAGCATTTCCTCCTAAATATGATATACATCGGGTAAAGTAATTACAAAATGAAATGAGAGAATTTGTGCTACAGACATTTTTATAATAGGTGAACATTTGCTGCAAGTTGAGATAGCAGAATGAGCCTCTGATTGGTCGAGGAAGTTCTCCTGTGTTGCGTGAATGTAAGTTTCATTTACGGGGATATAACTGAAAGGGATCTGAACTTTGTGACCAAACAGTTATGGATGTCAGTGCCTTCAACTGGCTGAGTTCGATATCTGAACTGGAAATAGTGCCGGATATAAAAAGCAATCTCTTTAACAGGTCAAAACTTCTTCTGCTTCAAGTATAAGATGGACTTTTTGGATTATTTCAAGGTTTACTTAGAATGATGAGGGATCTTTGGAATATGCACAGACTTTAAGGGCCGTACTGTAGCACAAAAAGAGTACAAGCGAGGTTGAAGGAGGTGGACATCTTCAAAATGAGACTAAACATACCACACGTGTCACCCATCTGAGCAGAAGTAGACCACCATGATACACCAAAACACAGCCTTTCTTTGGTTCTTTTCTCTCTCTGTCAAACTCAGCTGGAACCTTTAACTCAGATACACTTCACCGCAGCTATGACCATGATCTTAACTGCAGAGGATGGGATGTGTTGCGGTGGGGGCTGATGTGCCGGAGCTGGATTTTGTCTTGGAGCGCTTTCAGTGAATTACTGCTTCCAAGCTGAAAAACCCCTGATGACTCATACATAGCTCTTCATACAGTTCATACAGTACATCACTTTCTTATTTTATTCACTGCTTAAAGACCATCACAAGTCGTCACGTAGAATCATCAGAGAAGTGCTTCAGTTATGTTTTAGTCCTGCAGGCTGACAGGATGATGGATGGAAAGGTTTTATGGCTCTGACAGTGATTAGTGATGGTTCTCCTGATTGATATCTTTTTGTCCACAGCGATATCCTGAATGGTTCTGCAGTGTGCGTTTACCGCATGGAGGACGTGGTTCGAGCTTTCAAAGGAAACTTCCTGCATAAAGAGGGACCTCAGTATAAGTGGGCGGAGTTTACAGGCAAGGTGCCCTACCCACGACCAGGAACTGTAAGTTAACATCAAACCCTCTACTCAAAACATTCATTATGGCCCTGTCACACCTTGATGATTTAGCCAGCGTATGCCGGCTTATAATAAAATTGGTGAGTACGCTGGCGTACGCCGTGTAAGTTATAGGTACGTTTTTGTATAAGTTAAGAGCACACGTACTTCTTAGTACGGCGAGTAAGTCCAAAAAGTTTGTGCATGTTGGATCATACAACCGGCATACGCCTACCATAAGTTGTGGGTAAGTTATGCGATGGTTGACACACGTTCACACCATAGACTGTATATAAAACGGACGTCATCTCACTCGGCTCGAAGTGAGGCCGCCACAAAAACTGCTCCCCCTGGTGGCTGGCTGCAGTATAGGTCAAAAACTCTGTCTCCCCTATTCATTTGAATGGGGCTGCAGTCAAACTTTAAAGAATAAATACACGTTGTACAAATGTTTCTCACATCCGTATTTACATCCGGGTTTACTTTGATTGACAGCTGCCGTAGGAAGAGACTCTGTAGGACCTCGGGACACTACGCTGTAGGGTGGAGCTTGTTACTGTGGAAACATAAAGTCCCTCTGGCTGCAGAAAATGTACAAGATGGCAGCGTTCTGAAACGGGATATTTTGGCTTCAAAACCGTACAATGGGAAAAGGCGGGGCGACGCTGTCCATTATATAGTCCATTATATAGTCTATGTATGGTTCACACACGTAGAGCTGTGTGTCTGCGTGTGTGTGAGTGTGTGAGAAGCCTTGGAGCCCTCACTCAGTGTCAAACAGCAGAGCCTCTGAAACAGAAGCTGAAGCCAGCATGTCGGAGTCTGCTGGTGTTCAACGATAAAGCTGCTGTTGTTGAATTTAATGAAGTTCAAAATGTGACGTTTTTGAAAGCACTGCAGTCAATAAGTGGAACTTGTTGTAAAGAGCAGAGGCTGTGTTCCTGCTGGTTTCACTCCTCTGACACTCTCCACGGCTCATCATGTTCTTACAAAGAGAGACTGCAGAGTTTTTAATAACACACACCTTTTTTAATCACCAATGAAGAGCATCTCATTTCAACACTTAAGGCTGATTTATACTTCTGCGTTGAATCAACGGCGTACCCTACGCCGGGGGTCCGCGTAGCTCCCGTACCTACGCCGAGGCCTACGCACGTAGCTGACGTGCACCTCCTCCAAAATGTAACTCCCCGTAGAGCCGACGCAGACCTCAAGCCCTGTGATTGGTCCGCTCGGCGGCTTTGTATTTCCCGCATTTACAACACTTCCGGGATCCCGGACATCGGCTGCACATCGGCCGTGTATTTCATCTCCTCCTCTCTATTCTTCATTTAATCATGTCTGTATGATAAACAGCAACATGTATCAGCTGTAGATTAACAGAACACGCTCTGAATCTCTGTGGAAAAGTAAACAGAGATCGTAGCGGGGCAGGAAGCAGGCGACCGGCTATCAGAGGGACCGCACTGCCCTCTAGTGTTTCGGTGGAGAATTGCTGCACGACACGGACACATCAACGCACAAGTATGGGGGGCTCAAGTCCGCATCAGCCCCTGCTGCGTAGGGGAGACGCAGAAGTATAAATCAGCCTTTATACATCGTCATTAACGAGTGGCAGCCTTTATACACTTCGTGTGTTCTTACACTGCCACGTGCTTTAAACAAGTGGACTATAGTTGGGGATAAGGTATGAATACGATATGTATACGCCCAACATTGAAAACAACATCAGTGTATGTCAGTGTTTTAGAGGCATTTTGATACGTCGGGAAAACGCTGGCTAAATCTTCAAGGTGTGACAGGGTCATTAGAGAAAAGTACTTTACAAAACAGTGAGGTTACTTTTCATTTAAGACAATGCAAAGAACTTCTAAACAGATTACCTTCTGGTGGTAACATACTTGTTTTGTGTCTCCTTCAGTGTCCCAGCAGTACATATGGAAGCTACAGCTCCACCAGAGAGTATCCCGATGACGTCATCTTCTTCAGCAGGACTCACCCTCTGCTACAGGTTCAGCTGACATATCACTTTATGAAATTGCACCAATCTAATTAAATTAGATGGTGGCCTCTTTTACAGCGCAGTCAAGACAGCTTTCTATTTTTATCTGGATTCTTCACTAAGATTAAGAAATTAAATTAACCAGAAATCGTTACCAAAGGAGCTCCAGTCCAACACGGAGAACATATGAAAGCATGATTTAAAGGGCGGTTAGGAGAAGTTTAATGGATAGGATTTTCCGATTCTTAAACTACCTTTTATACTGTTTTAGGAAAATGTGCTCCCACTCGGAGAGCGCCCCCTCCTGGTTAGAGTTGGTGTTCACTACAAGTTCAGCAAACTGCTGGTTGACAGAGTGGAGGCTGTGGACGGCACGTATGACGTCCTGTTCATCGGCACAGGTACAGTGAGCATGATGGAGATTCTCTGTCCATTTCAGAGACTGGAGAGAAAACTGAACACTCATTTTTTTTATTCCTGCAGACTCCGGCCTGGTGCTGAAGGCCATCCATCTGCCCAGAGAACACGGGCAGGGTCAGGAGGTCACACTGGAGCAACTACAGGTCTTTCAGGTAAGAGAAACTGTTCTGTTATAGCATCTCTGTGTTCACGGCCAAGTTATAAATCTGAGTACAGTGTTAGTTTGTATTACAGCCTCTCCTTTTGTACATTATGCTGATGTTTCAGGTTTTTTTCAACGCACCATATCTTCCTTTCTCCTTTCTCCTATGCATATTGTTGTCCATATTCCCTAGAGTATTCAAACATATTCAAACAATCACATTACTCGCTAGAGAAAATGCAGCAGAATTTTCAGTCAGTGCACAAGGCTGCATCAACATGCAACTAAAAAAATGCAGGCATGATGGGGAGCAGTAACTGGAGCAGTCTGAAACATGATGGCTATGATGTCAGAAATAATATAAATCATGCAGACTTGACTTATTTAAAAAAGACTACATCAACAAACTCAAGTGTTCTCCTTTGAATCTAAGTGCATGACTGTAACAGTTAAATCCACCGCCCATGTAAACTCCCATTATTCTGTGTATTTTCTCGTCCCAGCCCCGAACACGCACATTTGTACCACACAGTGTCCAGTTACACATTAGGTTAATAACCTTGTTTCACTAACATGTTTCAATAATTGAGATTCTGAACACATTGTGCAGAGATGATGCAGCTGCACATGGTTATACTGATAGACACCCACAGTTCAGCCAAATATTAATGTTCACAGAGCGGCTCCAGCTCTCTGTGTTCACTCTGACTGATGTGGTTCAGCTCTCTTTCCCTGGAAATGGTCAGGCCACGGGTTTGTTTGTTCAGCTCTTTTGTAAAGTGAGGACTCTGTGAAACCCCTTTGTGATATGGAACATGTCTGATTACCAGACTAGGAGATCAGGTCGCTCCATTACTCTAAACTGTTAAACGTTATAGTGGTTTGAAGTCACACGCAGGGAATTATAACGAGTTCATGATGTCATTCTTCAAAATGTATTCAATGTGTTAACCTTCTGCCTACCTACCTATTGACTGACCGATCGACCAACCAACCTACCTACCTAGCCACCTACCTACCACCTACCTACCACCTACATACCTCTCTACCCACTACCACCTACCTACCTCTCTGCCCACTACCACCTACCTACCAATCACCTACCTACCTCCGTACCGACCACCTACCTAGCAGCTACAAACCTTCCTACCCACTACCACCTAGCTAACAACCACCTACCTACCACCTACCTACCTACCTACTTAGCACCTGCCTCCCTACCTACCACCTACCTACCACCTACTTAGCACCTACCTACCTACAACCTACCTACGTTCCACCTGCCTAACTACATATCTACTTACCTAACTACAACATACCTACAACCTACCTCCCTACCTACAAACTACTTACCAACCTACCTACCTACCAATCACCTACAACCTCCCTCCCTACCTACAACCTACCTCCCTACCTACAACCTACCTACCTACCTACCGACCAACAAACCTTCCTACCTACCTACCTATCACCTATAACCTCCCTACATACCTACCAAAAACTACCTACCTACAACCTACCAGCTGACTACCTACTTATCTAACTTCAACCTACCTCCCTACCTACAACCTACCTACCTATCTACCAACAAACCTTCCTACCTACCTACCTATCACCTATAACCTCCCTACATACCTACCAAAAACTACCTACCTACCACCTGACTACCTACCTATCTAACTTCAACCTACCTCCCTACCTACAATCTACCTAACAACCAACCTACCTAACTACCACCTACAACCTCCCTCCCTACCTCCCTACCTACAACCTACCTACCTACCTACCTACCTACCACCTGCCCACCTCCCTACCTACCTCCTACCTACCAACCTACAACTTACCTACCTACCTACCTACCTACCACCTGCCCACCTCCCTACCTACCACCTACCTACCAACCTACAACCTCCCTACCTACCTACCACCTGCCCACCTCCCTACCTACCACCTACCACATAATAGCACCTACCTACCTTCCTACCCACTACCACCTACCTACCAACCTACAACCTCCCTACCTACCTACCACCTGCCTACCTACCTACCAAACTACTACCTACCAACCAACCTTCCTACCTACCTACCTACCTACCTATCACCTATAACCTCCCTACATACCTACCAAGAAATTACCTCCTATAAACCTACCTACCTCCCTACCTACCTACCATCTTCCTTACTACCTACCTACCTACCTTCCTACCTATCTACAACCTACCTACCTATCCACCTACCTACCTTCATAGCCCACTACCTACCTTGCCACCAACCACACACCTACCTACCTTCCTACCTATGTTCTTACCGAGATACATCCTTACCTACCTACTCTCCTACCACCTAACTACCATTCAGCTACCTACCTAGCTAACTACCTTCCTTCCTACACTCTATCTATCTATCTATCTATCTATCTATCTATCTATCTATCTATCTATCTATCTATCTATCTGTCTGAGAGTGTTTGCTGATTGTCCTCTCTCTCTCCCTCGCAGCACAAATCACCGGTGACAGCCATGACGCTCTCAAAGAAAAAGGTAACAGATGAGCGACAGACACAGAAACTCACTTTCAAACTTCCAAACTCCTCCACACAAACTCACACTCACACTCACTCACACCACTCCACACACACACACACACACACACACACACACACACACACACACACACACACACACACACACACACAAACAACCATGCACAACATCCCTCTTATCACTCATCTCTCTACCTTGCGTCTCCAAGGACAGCTTCATCAGCAGTTGCTATGGTTACCCCACCTCACTCAGAGCAATTATTATCAGATGCCAAACACACACAGACACACACACACACACACACACACACACACACACACACACACTGAAACACGGAGCAACACTCTGCATTATTAAAATAGTCTGGGTTTCATGCAAAAAATCATAAGCTTGCCCACAAACGAGACACACAACTACCAACACATCACTATTACACACACACACACACACACACACACACACACACACACACACACACACACTCACACACACACACACACCCACACTGCTTTCTCACAGCCTAAGTTGGTTTTCGATGCGTCTCTCTTTATGGGAGCAAACTAAAAGCCCTCGTCCTCCTCTGACGTTCCCTCCTTTATTCCTCTCCTCCTACTCACCTTTTCCTACTTCTCTGCTAACCCATTTCTCTTTCTGTCTTTCATCCGTCCCTCTCCTTTTCTTATCCCCCAGCAGTGGTTGTTTGTGGGCTCCAGCGAGGGCGTGTCCCAGCTGGCTCTGTACCAGTGTGAGCTGTACGGTCAGGCGTGTGCCGAGTGCTGCCTGGCCAGAGACCCGTACTGCACCTGGGACGGACACGCCTGCAGCCCCTTCATGCCCACAGTGCGCAGGTACAGGCAACAGGTTTCACTGCAAACACAACTCAACTGATTTGATGTCCTTTTGCAGATTTAATATATCTTTCACTGAAATAAATAGAAAGAGAAAACACACATGGGATCAATCATCTCAGATCAGATTGAATCCAGATTTGTTGACAGTTTGAAATATGGCTCACATTACTTTTGGACTCAGATCTTCATGATTGAATTTCAGGCATTTTTTCCACTTGACCAACACTTTGTTCCATTACTCAGGATCACAAATCAACATATTTTTATTCAGTGTGCCAACACTAATGATTTGGGGGACTTCCTGACCCATCTTCTTGTGCTGCTGTCATTAGCATCAGACCAGATTTGTATTTTTAAACAGAAAATCCTGAAGGAATGGATGAATGTATGAAAGCTGTGTGTACTTGTGAGCCCTTATTTAGGCTGATTCAATTCATCAGTTTGTTGTTGTCAAACATTTTCACCAAACAGTTTGTTATGACAGAACGATGAGGATCTGTTGATTTATGATGGAGTTCTGATTTTTGTTCACGTCTTTCTCTCTGCAGGAGGAACGCTCGTCACTTGGGGGAGGATGAAGATCCGCTAACTCAGTGTGTCAGACAGGGAGGTGAGGAGCCGCCAAACCATCCAGTGTTGCTTTGTTTACCAATTCTTAGTGGTACAATCTCTGTGATGAAGACTTTTGAAGACGCTTAAAAAAAGTCTTAAATCAGGGCCCGTATGCACGTCCAGCCATTCCACAAACGGGACCATTAGTCTTAACGTACCGTTATGGAACGGCCCATTTGGCCATGGCGTTGGCCGAATGTAAGACTGCAAATAATTGGCCAGTTAATTAATTGCACCATGAAAGCAAGGCTTGTGCAAAATGACATATGTCCAGGGAACCTCCTGGAAAACCCCTATCCAACAAATTCAAACTGTGCATGCCTACTACGTATAAACAACAATAAACATGGTGAGCTGTACCGCTGTGACTGAGAGAAGATCAAGAAAAAATCAATGTTTCATTGGAAGAAGAAATGGACATTTTATTACAAGAATATAGAATGAACAAACAGATGTTATCAGCAAGTCAATCATCAAAGATAACAAACAAGGAGAAAGGGAAAGTTTGGCTTCAGATCTTGAACCGGGTAAATGCGTGTGGTGTTTCTGAGCGCGCTCAGTAGAAGACCTACAAAATAAAATAATGTCTTTGCATATTTGGTCTTAAATGGTAACACATGAGCATGATGTCCTCCATCCTTTAAACAGCCTAACAGGTGAGGTAATCCTGCCGTTAGCACCTGTAATGGAGGGGTCTACCTCCATTAAATGTAATGCTTTGTTGGGGCGTTAACCTGGCTCATGCAGACCGCTAATCCATTTTTTTCTTTTCACCATTAGTACAAACGGACCGTTTTCATTGCTAATGGCTGGACGTGCATACGGGCCCAGGTTTTTAACATTTAAGCCTTAAAACGTGACTTTTCAAATATTTTCATCCGTTGTCTGTTTATGTTTCGGGCATAATATTCCACTCTCTGTGAATAGTGACCTATTATTTTGATAGAGATTCATCAGTGGGGTTTTCCTGCCCTATGTCCGGACTCAGATCATTGTTGTAGGCAACCTTATTTACAGCTGAACAGCATCTTCTTGTTCAGTTAGAATATCTAAACAAGCTAGTAAGAGCTCACTTTGTTGCAATGATTCAATGACTACGACTTGGACTTTGGATTTATAGTTTGATATAGCAAACCTGTGAAATTGCCATTTGTAAGTATACATTTTTCTTCTGTTCAGGACAATAAACAAAGGGGTCTTACCTGTCTCATCTTGTCTTGATGTTCCTCAGCTGGGTTGCAGGTGGAGGCCGAGCAGAGGGTCATGATGGTTGTTGAGGGCAACAGCACTTACCTGGAGTGTCTGCCCCGATCCAGACACGCTGCTGTCACCTGGTACAAGCAGGCTGGAGAGAACAGTCCTGAGCTGAACCAGGTAAACACAATCTGAACTTTATATGTCAATCAATCAATCAATCTTTATTTGTATAGCGCCAAATCACAACAAACGTTATCTCAAGATGCTTTTACAAACAGAGCAGGTCTAGACCACTCTATGTCAAATTATGAACAGAGACCCAACACCAAGACAGGATAAGACTCAGTCTGACCCCACCTTAATCCACCATGAGCATTGCACCTCACAGTATTTAGCTAGTTACAGCGGTGAGGACAAACTTCCTTTAACAGGCAGAAACCTCGAGCAGAACCAGACACGTTAGACAACCTACTCTCTTGACCGAGTTGGGTCTGGAAAGAGGGATAGAGGAGAATAAGAGAGAGAGGGAGCGGTGATAGTGATGAGACGAGTAGTTGTAGCTGTTGCCGCTGGAGTCCAGCACGTCTGTATCAGCTGGAGTCTGGAACGTCCACAGCAGGAGGACGTCTACGGCAGCTCAGAGGAACCTACGAGACAAGGGAGCTCAGGGACTCCAGAAAGGTCTATGGTTAGTAACTTTAATGGGACAGGGAGAGTTATAGTGAGTGATGGGGGGGGGATAGGATCCAAGTGTGTCAGTTCCCCTGGCAGTCTAAGCCTGTAGCAGCATAACTAAGAGTAGGTCCAAGCCTGAGTCAGCTCTAACTATAAGCATGTATATCCTGATACATTTCATAGTATCAGTTCTTTACCTGATGTCTCTCCCTCCTCCTCTTTAGCTGGTAACAGGTGACCACTTTGTCGTAATCGAGCGAGGCATCCTGATTCGTCAAGCTGAGGTGTCTCACAGCGGCGTCTACCACTGCCAGGTGGAGGAGCACGGCTACCACTGGACAGCCGTCACCGTCCGCCTCGCTGTCTGGAGCCCCTCAGCCAACAGTCTCCTCGCCTCCTGGTCCAGCCCGTCCTATCAGAGCGCAGGAGTCCAGCCCTGGTACGAGGACGTGATGGCTCTGGTTCACCCGGGGAATATCGGCCAGCACTGCCGGGCATTGGGATACCGACCCCCACGCAACCACCGTCGCCACAGTGACATCATGGTGAAGCCAAACAAGGAGAAGGGGGAGAGGCACAAGCACGGGGGAGGAAGAGGTGGAGGAGGAGGTGGAGGAGGAGGAGGAGGAGGAGGAGGAGGAGGAGGAGGAGGAGGAGGAAGAGGAGGAGGGGGAGGCGGAGGAAGAGCAGCAGGGAGGAAGAGCAGGAGCAAGCCACAGCTGAGGGCACCAAGGAGCACTTGAATGTGTCGTGGAAGAGGAAGTGCAGCTTTTCAATGACTTTAACACACATACACAAACGCACACGCACACACACACACACACACACACACACACACACACACTCATGTTAACACATAAACACACACTTGACTTATACACTGAGATAGATCATACTGTATGTACAGAGACTGACGCGCATGCACTTACCATCCATCCAGTACCATGACGAACTTTAAGCTAAGCTGAACAAAAACAACCGAAGTATGTACAGAGTGTGTGGACAGAGAGGACTGTTACATCTGGACACTTGTAAATAAGAAAAGCAGAATACTCAAAGTTGCATAGCATGTTGAATGAAGGATGAACAGCATGTCCAGATCAGAGACGGAGAGGCTGTTTTGGATTTGGAGAATCTGCAGAGAAAAACAAGTGAAATCCCACAAAATGATAACCTGCACCTAAAAAAACAGCCAACTCCTCTGTAATGAATCCTGCCTAAAAGGGCCGGAATAATGGCTCTGCATGCTTCTGCACAAATAACATACACACTGTTGATTATTCTCCAAATCAGAACAGATGTTTTTAGATTGATTTTCTGCCTTCAAGGCAAAGACTGGATGCTGTTGCAAGAAGGGTTTTTTCCAAAAGTGAGCTTCATTCAAATTATGAAAAATCTAAGTCCACTCCATCCATTGGCCATCTAGCTCTCAGGCTCAATTGCTTTGAGGCTTCAGACTAGGTGCATTTCAACCAAGAGTTCCGGGGTCTTTTAGCCCCCAGAACTACGTTACCCTGAACTAAAAGGTTCCAATCCCGGGTAGATTGTGCAAATCAGGCCAGTGACGTATGGAGACAAAAAAAAGTAAATGCACTACACCACCGGACCAGTAGAGGGCAGGAAAACAAAGACCAACGCCATTCATCACAGGTGACACCATAGAAGCAGACGGACAGGCAGGTATCATTATGAGCAACACAACAGTTAGCCTGTTAGCATGAAGAGACTCAGCTGGTGCTGTTTTAGATGGTGCTATATTTCATCACAGATGGATTCACTGAATCAACACGTGAGAGGAGATAAGCGCGAGTAGCAAAGACGTTTCAACACGGCTTTAAAATCCTTTTGAACTCAAAAAGCCGTGGCAGAGATCGGACATTCAGCCGGATGCATCCCTCATAAACGTCTTTAGACGATCATTAAATATCTGATGAGGATATTTTGAAATCTTAATAAAAACTAAACTAGTTTGCATTCCCAGGAACTCCCTCTGTGTTTCAACAGCTGTGTAAACTCCACAAAAGAATCACAGCTTCTTCTTTTGAAAAGTACACACACATACAAAAAAGATAGAACAAATAAAAACTAATGAAAGAAAGAGAAATCAAGTGAATCACAGATGTGTGTGATGTTATTGTGGACGGAGGGAGGAATAAAAACACTGCGGTTAATCTACCAATCAGACACGTTCAGCATTGCAGGCCCTGACCCCGAAAGTCCCGGGACCTTTGAAAAGTACTACCCCCCTAGCAGGGGCTTTTTAGGGGGGAGATTATCTACCCCAGAACTAAATTTAGTAGTAGTTCAAGAGTAAAGTCCCTGCGGTTGAAAAACGCCTATTGATGAGCTGTTTTGAAAAGAAGACAAAGAGACATGCATGAGATACAGCACATGATGAAAAGATTTCTCAGAGGATTGTTCTGTATCAATTTTAATAATCAGCAGCTGTAAAGAAAGTCATTTATTCTCTATGATTGAAGGTTTTTCAATCTAAAACCATCTTTTGGAAAATAATCAACAGCTCTGAGGAGGCATTTGTTAACTGCAGGTTGATAAAAGAAGATTTCTTTGTGCATATTCTCCCCTGAGTGAATATTCCTCAGCAGTCACCTCCAGTGAGAGTGTGTTGGTTTCTTCAGAGAGGTGTGGTCTGGCCATGAGATGACAAACCACAACCACAAAGATGAAAGGCACAGAAAAGCTCAGCCCCGGCTTTGATGAGGTTACAGATCGACTTTCCCAGGAGGCTGCAGCCACAGTGACACGCTGCAGGAGATGTTTCCATTATGTTTATTCACAAGCTTTAGATACCAGGTTATACCCGGCACTGATTTAACCCAACACTTTGTAGAAGGTGTGGTGAGAACATTTAAACCTGGTGTGTTTTAGTGTCAGAAAAAGGCCCATCCTGTGTTGTATGTTTGTTGTGTTTGCTTGGTGTCCAAGTAGAGTGCAGTATACAGATTCAGTTAGGTGTTAGGGTTATTGTCATGCACACAAAGGTAAGACCTGCACAAGAACTCTAGGATGTATTTTCAGATGTGTGAGGGAAAAAAAAGTCAAGCTGCTATAAGATGAGGCACAAATGAAGCCTTTAAAAGACCTTTAAGTTTTATGATTGAGCTAGTTTTAAATGGTTTTAATGAGCTGAAACACAACCCGGGTTATTACCAGCAGATAATGGCAACACATAGAGGGTGATTTAATTGGTAGTATTTAAAATAACCACTGTATTCACTGTACAAAGAGTTACTATAGGTTATGACAGTAAAACCCTTCACACTGCACTGCGTATAATATCAAACCATGTTTTTGACAATTGTGTAGTGTTTGATACGACCGGACAAAGAAACACGCTTCAAAGGCTCCACATGAACTCCAAGAGACTGTACAGAACATGCATGTTTTTTTCAGCCCATGGCTCTGGACCTAAATGGGACACCGGTGACTCTAAGTTGGTTCCAGCCCAACGAAAGAAGTGGAGTCATATATTCGCTGGTCTTGTACTTCCAGCTGGTAATGACATTTGGCTGTAAAAGTATGACGCAGGCTCAATGTATCATAAAGAAGCCTTTATAATAAAAAGTTGGAACTTGAAGCGGTGCTGAACTGGACTGATGTCAAAAGGACTTTGGACTCTGGCAGGGACTTGTTCCATCTCCATTCAACAACGTTGTTTGTATTTATTTGTTGAATTTGGAGTCAGTTTTGTGGAAACGCTTCGAGCTCCTCATCAACTGATTCAACCGCAATGACTCATAAACTGTACTCTTATTTAATCTGTGTTTGTCTTCCTGTCTGTTGTTCTGTTGTAAGCATGTACTGTACTTTAGTGTGCCCACTCTTTGAAGGCTGCTGCTTCATCTACCTGTGTTAGAACACCTTCACACTGCCGCCTTGCCTGCAGTCATGTTTTCTTTCTTTTGGGGAATCAGACTCATCATGCAGAAGGGTTGAAAAAACAGAACTATAAGTGAAATCTAATTTTGTTGTATCCTTTTTGTTGTCTCTTATAGTTTTTTAATTTTTCTAGAACTGATGATACAAACTAAATGCTAAAACATCCGAACTGTGCTCAACTAAGTGAAAGTGTATCAGGGTGAAAATATAGAAACTGATAAATAAAGCAACTTTGAAGGGAGCAGTTGGAAAAGAGGAAAGCCAGACTCACTAATTAAATTAAAACTTAACTTTATTTTCTATGGTTTGTTGGAAGGAGACGCATTTACGTGCATGGTTACGTCCAACAATAACAGCCACTCATAGTTTCTTATATTTAATTTCATCCCACGCAATCCCTTCTATATTTGAGTAAATATATTCCACACTGGGTCCTGCAAAGGCTCCCAGTCCTTGTTGTACAGTATGCTTCTGTGTGAGAGGAGCTGACGAAAGTCCAGAGGCTGAGCCAGTAAATCAGCCTAGCAGGGCACTCAGCAACGGATCAGACAGACTTTTGATGCAGTTAGAAAAATAAACCAGAGCGGCTCAGAGCAGAGAGAAAATTAGCATGGGCTTGGCCCCTTGGCTTCTTGGCCTTGGCCACATGAAAGAGCTCGCCAGTTCAGTTACTTCTGAATGCGTGTGTGCGTGGAAAGAGAGAGAGAGAGAGAGTTTATAGACCAGTGTTTAAGTGTCAGGTATGGCCACGTCTCTGAATGATGAGGGTGTGTGGGTGAGAGGGAAGCTGGCAGAATCCAAATGACATCAAAATTTGGTTCTACTCTCAGTCCTCAAATATTTAATAGACGGAGGAACTTGGTGTGAGTACAGGTTTGTTAAATAATGTGAACCCAGCAGAGAGCGCATGAAAGAAGTTCACAAAGCGACCATGTTTTGTTTTTATCCCTCTTTATTATCCTCTAAATAGAAAAAGAAAACAATCATTCAATCTTTATTTGTATAGCGCCAAATCACAACAAATGTTATC
Organism: Notolabrus celidotus; assembly: GCF_009762535.1. Classification (NCBI taxonomy): domain Eukaryota; kingdom Metazoa; phylum Chordata; class Actinopteri; order Labriformes; family Labridae; genus Notolabrus; species Notolabrus celidotus. The sequence continues at coordinate 2,734,725 of NC_048282.1, forward strand.
TCAAGACTCTTTTACAAACAGTCAAATTATGAACAGAGACCCAACACCAAGACAGGATAAGACTCAGTCTGACCCCACCTTAATCCACCATGAGCATTGCACCTCACAGTATTTAGCTAGTTACAGCGGAGAGGACAAACTTCCTTTAACAGGCAGAAACCTCGAGCAGAACCAGACTCATGTTAGACAGCCATCTGCTGAGACACTTAAACAGGTCAGAAGTTTGACTCCTGCCCGAGCTAGCCTATGTGGAACATAAGCATTATGAAATCAACAGGTTGTTTCAGAGCAAGTTTTCTGAAAGCTGCATCCAAATACCCCTGCTTCTGGTTCTTACTTGAAGATAACATGCTATCAGATAGTGAAGTGACACGAAACACCTTGTTCCTTGAAGTGGGAAATACAAATTAGGTTGAAAGAATTGAAACATTTTGAAAGAGATTCTTTTTTGCTGCGCTGTTAAAATGAAAAAAGCGATTAAAACTCCAAATTTCAAGTCAACTGTCTGCACTAGATTTTTTAGTTTTGAGGCGAACTAGAAATCTTACATTTGAGCCAACTGATGAGTTTTTGTTGAGATAACTTATCATTCATATGTAGTGTAACTTAAAGTTTTGAGTTCTACATACTTAGAAGTGAAAGTTGTGCCAACTTATTATTGTTTGTTCAGAAAATGTTCCTTTGTTACTGCACGTTACTGCACCGTTTTCACACCTGCAAGGTAGCTAGCTAGCTAATGTTCAAGGCGGCTAACTATTGGTAATGACCATGCCTTATTAAACTAACTAAACAAATTAAAGTGACAGTAACCGGTAATCAACTCATCATCAACTGACCAACTGTAAAGCTAGAGTTTCAATACAATACTCAAACACAACACTCACCTTTAGGGCGATCAAATCCACACAGGACAGGAGAGATGGCGCCACATGTGGGGAATTGAACGTGTGGAAGACCCCTGTAGGTTTGAGTTGGAGACCCCGTTCTTTGCCTGAAGCAGACTCACGTAATTTAGCTGAGCCTCAAACCCGTAATTTTAAGTGTTACCAACCTAACTTATGAAATGAGACCAACTTTACACAACAAACTTCATACAGGTAGTTGAGATAACTACTTTGATGTAGTTTGAATCAAAATGGAATTTTTTTTTTGTTTACTTAACCAAAAAAATCATTTTCAGAACATAATTTTAAGTTTTCATTTTTACAGTGTAGAGGCTTATCTCAGATTAGCTTAGCACACAGACGTAGCACAGAAATTTAAAACAGAGGAAGGAGATAGCCTTTCAGTTTCTTCCTTTAAAAGTCAACACAAAATCCCGAGAGTATTCGACTTTTCCAAAGACAAATAGGAAATGGGAAAGACTTTGTGATTAAACTACAGAAACTAGCATGCTAACTGAGATGGCAGAGGTCTCTCTCTCTCTCTCTCTCTCTCTCTCTCTCTCTCTCTCTCTCTCTCTCTCTCTCCCTCTCTGCTTGTGAGACCATGTTGACCAGCTGTGGGAAATACAGACTGAGACTTGTCCTACCAGCCAGAATCCACACCCTTGTGCCCATAAAACCAAATGTGACGTTTGTTTTCAGTTTCAAACGGTTCATTCTGCTTTAAGAAGTTTGATTTCATGTTGAGTTCACTCCCAGTTTCTCTCTTCCCACGCATAAGCTTTCCTTCCAACTCAGCAATCAAAGAAAATATGAAAAGAATCAATCCAGACTCACACTTGTGTATATTGTGTGTATATGATTGTCTAATTTGTGCTTATTTGTGTTAGATAAAAACACCACACAAGCATGTGGCTGAACTCCTGCGAGGCGTTTTTATTGAAAACCATTTTAAACATTTAATGTTTCCTCTCAAAGATGTGGTGCAGAGCTGCTCCTCGTTTATTATAACAGCCTCGTGTGTTTCTCTCTCACTGCTGTATTGACATCTCAGTGCCAATTTACATCTCTTGTAATTTTCCAGAACGACTTCTTTGCTAATGGAATGAAATTCTCGTTGAATATCTCTTCTCATGTGTGGAAACTTTGATTTTCTTTTTGTAAATATGTATAAAGGTCGGCCTTCAAATGATCATGTTTGTGTTTGTGGTTTACTCGGCATGAAGACACTAGACTACCTGCAAATAATATCAAGTGATATCCATTTTAATAGTGTGTTTTCTTCTTTGGTTACTTGGTTTACATGTCTATGCTCCTTTACATTTTTATATGTAACATATATAAACCTTTAAAGCCCTTTTTTAAAATCTGAATCAATCAATCAATCAATCAATCAATCAATCAATCAATCAATCAATCAATCAATCTTTATTTGTATTGCACCAAATCACAACAAACGTTATCTCAAGTCGCTTTTACAAACAGAGCAGGTCTAGACCACTCTATGTTAAATTATGAACAGAGACCCAACACCAAGACAGGATAAGATTCAGTCTGACCCCACCTTAATCCACCATGAGCTTTGCACATCGCAGTATTTAGCTAGTTACAGTGGAGAGGACAAACTTCCTTTAACAGGCAGAAACCTCGAGCAGAACCAGACTCATGTTAGACAGACATCTGCCTCGACCCAGTTGGGTCTTGAAAGAGGGATAGAGGAGAATAAGAGAGAGAGAGGGAGAGGTGATAGTGATGAGATGAGTAGTAGTAGCTGTTGCCGCTGGAGTCCAGCACGTCCGTATCAGCTGGAGTCTGGAACGTCCTCAGCAGGAGGACCTCTACGGCAGCTCAAAGGAACCTACGAGACAAGGGAGCTCAGGGACTCCAGAAAGGTCTATGGTTAGTAACTTTAATGGGACTGTAATGACTGAATTTCCCTCCCTGGGATACATAAAGTATTTCTGATTGTGATTCTGATTGGCGTGAGACTAAACTAAAAAAAATCTTGAAAAGACAACTTGGACATAAAACAGTGACAAATACTGTAGCATGATTACATGAGACCTTTAAGTTCAGAAATAATTTAACAAAGGCAGAGTCACAAGCTTTGCGCTCCTTTAGGTTACACTGATTTTAAAAGGTACACACACACCTAACCTAATCTGATCACCATTCTGTGCACAGTTATATCACTGAGAGTCATTCTTCCAGCAACATTTGCCTCATGCACACATCCATCACTGTCTTCACTCTAAAACAGCAACATACCAAGCACTACCAAACCGCCCTCCACTCTGCCAAAGTGACCACATACAGTACTTTTTCATTAAATGCTCAGCAGCTGGTATTTTCTGCTGAGCACTTTGGTGGGTGAAAGACATTCCTATCGAGCTGCATACCGTACAACCATCATTTTAGTAGCTGCTTCCAAACCCTGGGGGTAAGAAGCAGGTCAGCAGTGCCTCGTTGTGGTATACTGATTGTTTATTATAGTGTGTGTGTGTGTGCATGATACTTTTGAAACTTGACAGCCTCTGGACATTTGTGAGCAACTCTGGCTTCTTGTTTTTTTGCACTTTGTAAACATAATCAGGGACAAAAATCTCCTTGTGGGTATTTTTGGACTGATAGTGTCCCAGTTAGTGAAACTAGATACTGCAGTAAAACAGAAAACCATACATTAAAAAGTATAAGTATATTCAGTGCTGTTTGTCTTGATAGGACAGAGACATTCCTCTTTCAGTGTTTGTGAAAAGCCTCTTCTGTCTGACTCAGTATTAATTTAATACCATAATTATTGTATGCATGTCAAAATTATACTGTAATGTACCAGAAGCTAACACCTGGCATTCAAATTAGACCTCAGTGCTATGAAGACTTTGGTTGACTGGTCAGTTAACTCAATGAGGCCAGGCAAATATATATAATACTCTTTAGAGGAGGATTTTAAGTCCAAAATATAATTTATGGGGAACATTAATCAATCAATCAATCAATCTTTATTTGTATAGCGCCAAATCACAACAAACGTTATCTCAAGACTCTTTTACAAACAGAGCAGGTCTAGACCACTCTATGTCAAATTATGAACAGAGACCCAACACCAAGACAGGATAAGACTCAGTCTGACCCCACCTTAATCCACCATGAGCATTGCACCTCACAGTATTTAGCTAGTTACAGCAGAGAGGACAAACTTCCTTTAACAGGCAGAAACCTCGAGCAGAACCAGACTCATGTTAGACACACATCTGCCTCGACTGAGTTGGGTCTGGAAAGAGGGATAGAGGAGAATAAGAGAGAGGGAGAGGTGATAGTGATGAGACGAGTAGTAGTAGCTGTTGCCGCTGGAGTCCAGCACGTCCGTATCAGCTGGAGTCTGGAACGTCCACAGCAGGAGGACGTCTACAGCAGCTCAGAGGAACCTACGAGACAAGAGAGCTCAGGGACTCCAGAAAGGTCTATGGTGAGTAACTTTAATGGGACAGGGAGAGTTAAAGTAAGTGATGAGGGGGTTGGGGGGAAGGGGGTGAGATCGGATCCTAGTGTGTCAATGCGTCAGTTCCTTTGGCAGTCTAAGCCTATAGCAGCATAACTAAGAACTGGTCCAAGCCTGATCCAGCTCTAACTATTAGCTTTATCAAAAAGGAAAGTTTGAAGCCTAACATGTGAGCAGTGGAAACAAACTCATCACATACAGAAGTGCAATACACTGGAGCAGTGACGCTAGGCTCCTGAAATAGCAGTAACTATTGGGTCATTAGAATACAGACACTTGAATCATTTAACAGCAGTTAGTCTGTCTTCTTCTACACCACTCTATCCCTCACAGTGATCGTTCAGTCAACAGAGCTGCCACAAGGCTGTCAACTACTTGTGCCAAGATGGAAATACTCAAACACACTCCAAATGAATCAGCATGACATTTGTGCAAACTAGCATACAAACCCAAGAGACTGGTGATCCCCTGGCTTCTCCTCCAGCACCACCATTTCTACATTTACAAGAATGACACACACACACATTTTGATCATCATTATTATCATCATCGTAAAGTTGAAATTTCGGCCAATTCTTGTCAGCTTTAGTTGCTTACTAACCAGCCTATCAATTCCACGTCATGATGAGTGCTAATTAGCAAATATTAGCATGCTAACATCCATCCATCCATTATCTTGACTGCTTATCCCATTTGGGGTTGCAGGTGGCTGGAAAATTTCACAGGGCTTTCATGGAGACACGAAAAACCATTCACGCACACACTCACACCTACAGGTAATTCAGGGTGACCAATTAACCTGGTGAGCATGTTTTTGGACTGAGCGAGGAAGCCGGAGTACCCAGAGAGTGTGAATTAAAAAAATTCACACTTGAATTTCCCCGTGTGGGACGAGTAAAGGAATCTCTTATCTCTTATTTACCGATCCTAGTTCAGATCTGACACTGCCAGCATCCCTTCATACACAGATCACATCCACTAAGAGACACCCATCATCCAATCACAGCCCCTCTTGTATGCATGAGATGTACCATCAGATTAACAGTTTGGTTAATGGGTGATGTTGTTCAGTTGGCTAATGGTGCACAAGTGTGGATAAAAATATGGATAAACCAGCAGCAAGGTAAAGACTGGTACTGAAAAAGTTGACATTTCAAACTAAACAACAGGATTTAGATTGTTATATTAAGCATACTATGATAATATATCAACATGTAGCTTAAATCAGAGCTGTAACTAAGGCTGGTAGGGTCATGTTTGGTCTGCTTTAAGTTTTCTTCTAGTGATCTTTGGTTATTCTTGTTTCCAGCTCAGGTTTATTTAGTTTTTTTTGTGACTTATGTTTCATGTGTGGTGTTAGTTTCACTGATGTTGCATCTCGGTTATTTCCTGTGTGTGGTTTTAATGTTCTCCTTCCATTCTGTATTCCCTCATGTACAGTCATGGCCAAAAGTTTTGAGAATGACACAACTATTAATTTTCACAAAGTCTGCTGTTTCAGTTTTTATAATGGCAATTTGCATATACTCCAGAATGTTATGAGGAGTGATCAGCTCAACTGTAATTAATTGCAAAGTCCCTCTTTGTCTTGAAATGAACTTTATCACCAAAAACACATTTCCACTGCATTTCAGCCCTGCCACAAAAGGACCAGCTAACATCATTTCAATGACACACAGGTGTCATACACATTAACACAGGTGTGGGTGTTGATGAGGACAAGGCTGGCGATCAATCTGTCATGATTGAGTGACTGGACACTTTAAAAGGAAGATGGTGCATGACACCATTGTTCCTCATCTGTTAGCCATGGTTACCTGCAAGGAAACACGTGCAGCCATCATTGCATTGCACAAAAAGGGCCTAACAGGGAAGTTTATAGCAGCGAGTAAGATTGCACCTCAGTCAACCGTCTATCGAATTATCAAGAACTTCAAGGAGAGAGGTTCAATTGTTGCCAAACAGGCTCCAGGGCAACCAAGAAAGTCCAGCAAGCGCCAGGACCGTCTCCTGAAGGTGTTACAGCTGCGGGATCGGGCCACCACCAGTGCAGAGCTTGCTCAGGAATGGCAGCAGGCAGGTGTGAGTGCATCTGCACGCACAGTGAGGCCAAGACTTTTGGAGGAAGGCCTGGTGTCAAGGAGGGCAGCAAAGAAGCCACTTCTCTCCAGTAAAAACATCAGGGACAGACTGATATTCTGCAGAAGGTACAGGGACTGGACTGCTGAGGACTGGGGTAAAGTCATTTTCTCTGATGAATCCCCTTTCCGATTGTTTGGGGCATCTGGAGGAAGGCTTGTTCGGAGAAGACGAGGTGAGCGCTACCATCAGTCCTGTCTCTTGCCAACAGTGAAGCATCCTGAGACCATTCATGTGTGGGGTTGCTTTTCGGTCAAGGGAGTGGGCTCTCTCACAATCTTGCCTAAAAACACAGCCATGAATAAAGAATGGTACCAGAACGTCCTCCGAGAGCAACTTCTCCCAACCATCCAAGGGCAGTTTGGTGATGAAGAATGCCTTTTCCAGCATGATGGAGCACCTTGCCATAAAGCAAAAGTCAGAACAAAATGGCTCGGGGAACAAAACATTAAGATTTTGGGCACTTGGCCAGGAAACTCCCCAGATCTTAATCCCATTGAGAACTTGTGGTCAATCCTCAAGAGGCGGGTGGACAACCAAAAACCCACAAATTCTGACAAACTCCAAGCATTGATTATGCAAGAATGGACTGCCATCAGTCAGGATTTGGTCCAGAAGTTGATTGACAGCATGCCAGGGAGAATTGCAGAGGTCTTGAAAAAGAAGGGTCAACACTGCAAATATTGACTTATTGCATGAATTCTGTGTAATTCTCAATAAAAGCTTTTGATACTTATGAAATGCTTCTTTGTATATAATTGTATTTCATTATACCATAGCAACATCTGACAAAAACACCTAAAAACCCTGAAGCAGCAGACTTTGTGAAAATGTAATATTTGTGTCATACTCAAAACTTTTGGCCATGACTGTATGTGTAAAATCTCTAGGGCTTCCTGTTTTATTTTGAAGTTCTTGCCCCCTGTGTATCTGATTTAGTTTTACTTCCAGCCCTCGTGTTTCCCCCCAGTTTGATTGCACCCTTATAAGTTACACCTGTGTCTCATTGTCTCACCTGTGTCTGATTGCCTGTTAGTGTAACAGGGTTAAAATGCAATATTAATTATTATTTCTTTATAATTACACAAAGTATACCTGTGTGTGTAGAGCCTCTTTGTATATTTCTTTTTCTAAAAGTATTTTGAAGTGCAGCCTCGTCTTCCGGTCATTTTCTTCTTCGTTGGTATCTTGACCATTATATTTGATTTGCCCCCTTCCCTCTTCCCTTTTGTATGTTATCCCTTGGGGAGAGGTAGGTGTCCGTCACTTAACTTTTCTGTTTCCATATATGTTTCCATATATTTACTTATTCTATGTGTGCTTTTGTCCTGTATAGTATTTCTATGTGTATATTAAACAGAGTTTACTTTTATTCCTTTTTAAAGTCATGGTTAAGCAGACTAACTGAACGTGCACGTGCTGGTTTACGTGCACTGAAGGTTTAAGCTAGTCGAAATGTGCTTTCATCTGTGCAGGAGCGGAGGCGGGCTGCATACTTTATAAACTCAGAGGTTCTTGTCTGTCTGATTAACAGGTATGGTTATTGTGTTTTCTATCTTTTATGTGAGTGTAATGTTTATGCTTGTTGCCCCTTTTGTATGTTATCCCTTGGGGAGAGGAGCGGAGGCGTGCTGCATACTTTATAAACTCAGAGGTTCTTGTCTGTCTGATTAACAGAGAATAAACGCAGAACAAACGAGGTCCTGGTGTTGGTCGTCAGTCATCTTTAGCAAACACAATGCAGATTCCCACCGGTTACACTTGTATTTAAGCTGTTTTCTAAACCTCCTCCAGCAGTAAGTACTGATTGGTCTAAAGTCAGTATGTAGTATGTGAACAATAGAAAAATCTGCAGTATGCCAAAACTACCCAGATGTCGTACTGATTCAGGAACATGTCTCAGTATGCATCGGACCAGTCTCCCTCACGTACTGTTTCCCATCATGCACAGCGCTAACTTCTTCTTCTTCTTTTTTCCGTATATAACGAGGGCACTCAGTTTTTAGGTGCTGTGAAAATCATTAAATTCCAAATAACCCACTTCTTAAAGGTGCTGTGAGGAACTTTTGTTTTGTATCAACTCTGGCGACCCCCTTGTGGACAAAGTGATACCTCTTATCTCTTGTCCTATACATGCAAAAGTAGTGTTTTCAACAAAAGCCTCATCCTGTTGTCTTAAACAGTCAACTTTATCAGGCAATGTGATTATTTTCCATGAAAACAGTCACATAAAGGCTGTTTCTGAAGCAAGATGTCCATCATCTGGTCTGACACCTACCCCCTCAGGGCGGTTTCAGGCATTAAAAGTTACAACAGAGAAGGTGTCAGTGTTGGTGCTGATGGACTTGTTTGCTATTGAAGGTTATAAAGAGACATCAGTATCATTTTCAGTCTGTTTCTCAGCCAGTTCAAAACTCCTCACAGGGCCTTTAACTTTTAAAATCATAAGTGATGTTAAAGAAGCAGTTTCTCTGTCAGCTTGGTCGTTGTTTACTTCCACTTTTCGAAATCAGAATTCAATTAACGTCTGACCCAGCATCCTGCAGACCAGATCCAACAGAACGGTCACAGTACAGACTACCTTCAAACACAGTATGTAGTGCGTACTGCATACTGCGTTTGAAGGTGGTCTTTAGAAAGCAGTTTTGAAAACAACCTCTGTCTGTGTTTCAACCCAACGTATTCCTGTGTTCCCAGAGCTCTTGTTTTTTTCCGTTGATTTGAATGAAGTGCGTTTTGTTTTACCTCTTGTTCTTTTTTGTTAATTAAATCAGTTTATCTTAGTCAGCACTTTGGACCCTCCTCTTTTGTTTTTCTGCATGCTGTGACAGGAAGGTCTATTTCACTCACCACATGCAGACTTATCATGGAGGACCAGAGAAGACAACCAATCAGGAATTTATAAAAAAAATAATGTAGGGAAACAATTTATCTCTTCTTTTAGTCCTACAACACATCTTCTCCTTTCAATATAACTAATCCTCCAAGTGAGGTATGTTAAAGTCTGAGGACCTCTATGCTCTGATATAAATGTGACTCAATTGCAAAGCTAGCTCGAGATTTTTACATCAGTCTTGATCATCATGAAGATGGTGAGGTAGTGAGTCAACCCACATGTTGTGATGGATCTCAAACAAACCCACAGGGACCTGGCATTGTCGGCTTCTATTTACAACCATCATTTTAGCAGCTGTCATAGTTCTAAATGACTCAATCATCTCAGCAAACAACCTCTGCGCTCTGAATGATCGTTCCCCGGTGACTACCTAAATAAAGGAAGTTCAGTACCAACATGACGACGAGCTGCAATAACAACCAGAGCTTACAGGAGAGGTGACTATAAATGGCCTTTGTTTATTGACATGTTCTGCTCCCTGTCGACGGCTAAATGAAAGCATACAGCAGGATTGGAATACACACTATAAGGACTTTAGAGAGAGCTGGAAACAAGGACTCAGGAGGAGAGGCTTTGGGCATTTGCCACACTGTGTGACTCATTTACCCGTTTGACTCTGTTTTCCCAGGGCTCAGTCGCCTCAGAAGTCTCCTTTTCACCATTTTGCCCATTACAGTGCTTTTTAGGTGTAAGAAGAGAGTCCTCCACTTAACTGCCACAGTCTTTTCTGCCAAGTTCTCATGGTGTCTGCTCAGGCTTAAGATTTCATTTACAGCATACTGCCTTGAATGATTTCAGGACTACAGGACTTTTAAGGGCACCCTGGCTCTTTGGATATTTATATATTTCCATTAATTTGATGTGTTTTAATCCCTTGATCTTCAGGGTTGAACATTTACTAAATGTTGTCCTCTATGGGGAGTTGTTTGTAAAGTTGTGCACACTGAAAATAACAGCAACAATTCTTCACATTCATCTCCAAATCGTCATAAAACGTAGTGTGAATTTTTAAAAGTCACCTTTTTTTTATAATATTTAGTGCAATATTTGTGATCTTCTTCACATTTAATTTTGTTGTGAAATATATATTTAAGTTACAATTAATGTTAAATCAAAATGCTAAAAATAAATATAAATTGTATATGTTTAATCTAAATGTTAAATATGAATATAAATGTTAAATGTAAATGTTGATTGTTAAATCTAAATGTTAAATCTAAATCTAAATGTTAAATCTAAATCTAAATGTTAAATCTAAATGGTGATTGATAAATATAAATGTTAAATATAAATATAAATGTTAAATATAAATATAAATGTTAAATATAAATATAAATGTTAAATGCAAATGGGGATTGATAAATCTAAATATTAAATCTAAATGTTAAATGTTAAATATAAATGTTAAATCTAAATGTTGATTGTTTAATATAAATGTTGAATCTAAATCTAAATGTTAAATCTAAATGTGATTGATAAATATAAATCTTAAATCTGAATGTTAAATCTAAATGTTAAATCTAAATGTTGATTGTTTAATATAAATGTTGATTGTTTAATATAAATGTTGAATCTAAATCTAAATGTTAAATCTAAATGTGATTGATAAATATAAATGTTAAATCTAAATGTTAAATGTTAAATCTAAATGTTAAATGTTAAATCTAAATGTTAAATCTAAATGTTGATTGTTTAATATAAATGTTGATTGTTTAATATAAATGTTGATTGTTTAATATAAATGTTGAATCTAAATCTAAATGTTAAATCTAAATGTGATTGATAAATATAAATGTTAAATCTAAATGTTAAATATAAATCTAAATATTTAGCTAATATGTAAATTGCCGAGAGGCACCCTACTGCAGGCAAGATGGCGCCGCCACAACATCCACACCGGAAGTCCATACCGGAAGTCCATACCGGAAGTGATTCTTTAACCCCCTCTCTACCCAATGCCGGATGCTTCGAACTGGAAGTTTCTTCTTCGTGTAGCGTATTGATTGCATTAGTCTGTCGCTGCTAAATCAATTAGCAGAAAGCTAATTGTGATAGAGAGAGTGAGTGAGAGAGATCCCGCTGTGTATGAAGAACAGAATAATGTAGAGTGTTAGTGTGTGTGGGGGGAGGGGATGAGAAGGAAAAGACTGTAAGTAAGAGGGAAAATACACTCAAGCTGTACACAGAGATCTATATTCACCACAAAAACAACAGAGGCTCCCCAGAAATGTGTACTGTACATCTATCATCAGTGGCTGATAGTGGTGCCTCAAGTTGAAATATTTTAGTCCTAATATTTTATGTTGATTTGGAGTTTGTAATAGCAAAAGTGCATTGTTCTTTTTCAAGTACAACATTATCAATACAAAAGGGTTAAGACATCATACATATAACATTAAAAGAACATAAAATAAAGTATAATTCTACATTTCAAGTAGGGGTTGGATGGAAAGAAACAGTAGCTATGTATACATTTGCAGTTTTTCTAGTCATTCTAATTGAAGGTTCCAACTTCAATGTTTTCATGGACGCCAAATAAAGTGATCTTGTTAAGACATTGGTGTACATGCGTCAAGCATTCAATCTGAATAAAACTGTTTGACAAGCTCAGAGTGTTTATGCCCATCTAATGTCTCAAAATAGAAGGAGAAACCATTCCCTCCGTTTGTTCTTGTGGTTAATGAACACCCCTGTCACTGTGTCATTGTAACGTGTTACAAATTATGTTAAAAAAGAAACAGTCACCACACACCTCTACATTTTCCTCCTCCACTCGCCCCTGCACCATAGATAACATTCTGCTCTTCTCTCGTGACTGTGGATCTACTCTGGATCTGTATTTCATTCATTCATTAATCTATACATGTGATCACATAGGCAGACAGCATGCAAGGTAATTTGGAACAAACACTACAGCAAACTTAGATAATGTGACAAGTCCCCATGGAAAGAGACTCCTGCACGCTGCACAGTTATCATAATGAACCTGTGGGGAACAGCTGTGCAGGAAGGAAGAGGGGTCACTGGGGGAATCAGTCAAAGGGAAGCAGGTGTCGGGGGCAGGACACACACCACAGGGAACTAGTGGGCAGGTGAGGTACAGTCAGGCTAACACAACATAAAATAACATATGACCCAGACAAAACAAGAGAGGCATATGCAGATGTCATCACGGCAGCATCATAATCAGCTTTAAGTATTTCAACACACACTCGGAACAAAAGGCTGTGCATGGCTGAGACGTTAACACTATAACTTAGTGATTCGTGCAGGCTTCTAAGTAACTTGAATTCTCAACAGCCTATACACTTTTGGAGTCAATCAACTAGTCAATAATACTGATACGATTAAAATGTAAGTGCAAAAAAGTTCATAGAATTACGCGTAAACCTACGTGTTTTTGAAGGCTTTTATTTTGCGTTCACGTTCCTGTTTTTCAAGGCTTTTATTTTTTTGAAGGCTTTTATTTTTGTAACTTCCGGTATGAACTTCCGGTGTTGGTGTTATTGCAACGTTTTTAGCTTTGTAACTTCCGGTATGGACTTCCGGTATGGACTTCCGGTGTGGATGTTGTGGCGGCGCCATCTTGCCTGCAGTAGGGTACTCTTGAAATTGCCACCTAGTGGAAATACCAAAATAAAAGCTTCATAAATCGATACAGACTTAGCAATAGCAACTTAGCTTGTCCGTACCATAGACTGGGTCAGTTCTGTCTCTGATGTTGTGAAATCTCTTTGTGGACTTCAAAACTGCCTATCAAGCATTTTTTTGGGCAGGCAGTCCGGCTATAACCTGTAGGAGTCAGTACTGACAGACTATCGGGATATCTATATCGCTTTATGAAGCTTTTATTTTGGTACCATAAACATTCACACTGCCGCCTAGTTGAAGTACCAATTTTCCTTAAAAGTCTGACATTTTTCTTTGTGATGGTGGCTAAAAGGAATGTTAACTCATAAAAATGTCACTGTGAAGGAGTGTCTTATAGTTTCAGAAACACTTGTAGTAAACTTTTTAGAGCTTACATCAAGTAAGCTCAAATCAAATTTGTTACCTCTTGAACTCACGACTTTATCTGAAGATGCTCAGTGTATCTGGAAATTGTATGTAACAAACAAACACTTACACTGTATTATAAAAAGTGTAGTTTGGCCTTGTGGACCCCTTCTTAGTCTGACACTTTAAAAGCATTTGAAGGGCATCTTGGTGACATTTGGAGTTGAAGAGGGGAGTGCAGCTGTAGTTTAGGTCTCTGTGTGGTTAAACTGTCTCATTTAAAAAAGAAGCATGTGTAGCTGATCTCTGAAGAAGACAGTCGACCTTCCCCTGAACTGGAATGTGATTAATATTTATGATTTATTGGCCCATGCTGCCATTGTGGTTACCAACATCTAAAATGCAGTCTGCAGCTTTTCTAATGGAAGATAAAACCAAAAGCACGTGCTTTGGATTTGCTTTGTATCCGTCAATTTCATAAATGGTACCTTTCTTGTGGCAGTAACTTGTCTGGTGAAATAGCTCCCCTCTGACAGCAGCGTCCTCACAAAGAAAACCCCAATCTGGTTAGGGTCATGGTGGTTATTGAGTGTTCTCCTGGGAAGCTCTGGAAACCATTGCCGTCTTTCAGACGTCTAATTGTCTTCAGGTAAATGTCTCAGGCTTTGATGTTTAGCACAAAAAGAGAGAGATCAAATGGAATGAAACAGTTAAAAACCCCCTAAGAGAGGGAGAAGGAGCAGCTGTCACGAATGGGTGCTGTGGATTAGAAGTTTAACAAGACCGTCAGATGCGGTGAGTGTGTGCGGTTTTGAACCTTCTCCCCTTCTGTGCAAGTGTTTGTCATTTCTGGCCACATTCAAAGGTTGAAAAAGCCACAGGCGCTTGCTTTTACCGTGAGTGCAAACAGGCTGAATGAAAACATATTTAAACTTCTCGTTCAGTCTGTTCCTCATCAGTTAGATTTATTTCCATCATACTCATCAGCACCAGAACAGCAGTTTTGCTGCTAATTAAAATAGTTACCACAATAAGATGTGCAGAGGTGGACAATAACAAAGTAGATTTACTTAGATACTGTAATTAAAGCTGGGGTTGGTAGTCAGATTTAGATCCACTTTACAATGTTCATCTGGAATCAAAGCAGTGTGTTAGCTCCAGACCTCCACATGCTTTCTCAGGTTAGATGCTGATGTTTTGGAGGCTGTGATGAAGTTTGTGTGGTAAACAGATCAGAGATTTACAACAATACAAACAATCATTCTTTATTTCAAAACCCCAAACGTGGGTTTAAAATATGGACGTGGTGCTCAGGTAGAGAATCATCATCCTTCTCAGTCAGAGCCATCATCACCACGACTAAATGAACGCACTGATCTGAAGAACGTTTGATTTACGCTCAACCCAGGTACGGCTACACCACTGAGACAAACCAAACACAAGGACACCAACAGTTTACGGCCTTTGGGATCTGATTTCAGAAAAGAAAACTCATCAGCTGACTTCAAAGATAAAGTAGAGAGTAACTAGAGCACTGATAGAAATGTAGAGGAGTCAAAAGGATGAGATCTGTATCTCCACTTTAAATCAAGCAGTTAAGTTATGTACTTTGTCCACCACTGCGGGTACGCTCCCTAATCATGGCAGTCTGGTGCTCGAACTTCCAAATTGATCTACATGCCACATGGTTTTAAAGAGTTTCCCACCACCTCTCCTGTTATCTTTATGCAGGAATCAATTAGATGATTCGATTTATTAATGATATAAACACAACATCATTTTTTGTTACAACAGTCTTCCAGGATAGTCTTCCAATCATCCAGTCCTTCTGAATGGAATTCATTTACATATCTCCTGATTGGATTTTTTGTTTGCTTCTGTTTGTGATAACTTCCAAAAACAAGATTTGCACTCAGATTGTATTTTCATAAAACTGTATAGACACAATCAATCAATCAATCAATCAATCAATCAATCAATCAATCAATCAATCAATCAATCAATCAATCAATCAATCAATCAATCAATCAATCAATCTTTATTTATATAGTGCCAAATCCTAACAAACTTTATCCTCAGACTCTTT
Organism: Notolabrus celidotus; assembly: GCF_009762535.1. Classification (NCBI taxonomy): domain Eukaryota; kingdom Metazoa; phylum Chordata; class Actinopteri; order Labriformes; family Labridae; genus Notolabrus; species Notolabrus celidotus. The sequence goes on from NC_048282.1 coordinate 2,750,225, forward strand.
CCAAACAGGGCAGGTCTAGACCACTCTATGTTCTATTATTAACAAAGACCCAACATCAAGACAGGATAAGATCCAGTCCTATCTTACAGACAGGACTCAGTCTGATCTCATCTTAATCCACTATGAGCAGAGCACTTTGCAGCATTTAGCAAGGCAGAAACCTCCAGGAGGACCAGACTCATGTTGGACACACATCTGCTGAGACTGTGTTGGAGAGAGGGATAGAGGGAGATGAAGAAAGATTTTGGTTGATGAAATTCACGTGTCTCAGGTTTTTGCATTCACTGTCGAGTTCTTTTGTCTTTGTCAGTCAGAATGTTTTTATTTCATTTGGAAATCATGTCAGTGCAACTTTTACTGGTGTTTGATGATACAAGCTGCATTGGCACAACAATGTTAGTGAAGGTGGTGTCTTTCATGACCGTGGTGTTTGTCTCCATCTGTAGGGCATTGGAGAATAATGCAGAATGAACCATTGCGATATAAAGACATACAAACCCACATAGGGTCAAAACACAGGGGTACATTTTGCTTATTAGGGTGCTGCTGTTCAGAAAAAGGTGTAGATCTGTTTTAAGCCTACAAACAAACAAACAACAACAGGGACCTGCTGTTCTCAATCAAATTAATTTTGCTTATTTAAAAAAATCGACCTCCATGTAAAATACTCCTGTATCCTCAGGAAACAGTTCTTATTTTAACTTTTAGAATAATTGCACTTTGAACGCTTTGTAGGCTGTTTATGAGTCATTCTGTGCGAGGCGGAACCTTCCTTCGCGGCACTGCGGGGAAGGGTTTTCTCGTCGGACTCGGTTGCTGCTTACATTTTTCTGAATAGAAACTAAACTGGTGAGTGTTTTCTTCACAATTTAAGCTCCTAGGCACTATAATATGAGCATACCACTACACGAATCCAGATGTTAAGATAATGTATTCTTTAGGATGTATCTTTATTAAAAATTAAAATGCTAACTGGGTAAACATGATGATAAACAGGCCTGGGCAGCCAACGTTAGCCGAGCTGAGCTAACATCATACAACAACATACGTTGACAGCAGACTAGCTAGGTGGCTAATGACAGCTGTGGATACACTTCCTCAATATGGAGCAGCGTCAGCAGATATGTTTTATTCTTCATTTCTGAGTTCCTGTTTTCTGTAATGCAGCGCAGTCTTTGTCCTCAGACTTCTGTTCAGCCTCCTCCATGGGCGTTGCTCATATGAAGTCTTCAGAATTCAATGCAAGCTGGTGTAAACACTGATTCAGAGTCAGAGCTAAGCTAAGCAACACATTACGTCATTTCACACTTGTAGGAAAATGGCCCTCAATAGACAAGAGGCACGTCTGTCCCATTGTGCTGCTGCTGTGATACAATGCTCTCAGTCATGTCGGAAATAGAAGGTGAAGGGGGAGAAATGATGAATCTAAAAGTTAAAGCTGCAGCCCTCATATTTAAAACACACTACGGTGAGGAGCTCAGGATCTCTGTTAGCCTGCAGGCTCAGGAATACTGTGTCATTTACAGTCTATGGTCATACCTAATATTGATCTGCAGCACTGAGATGTTGCAGAGTTGTGTTCATCTCAGTCCTTATCACAGTCCCATACTCAAACCCGACTAAAAGAACCAGACTATTTTCAGATGATGAAGAGTTAAACATGAATGAATGAATTATTATTATTGGTCTTAAAAGGAAATGTCTCCATGCTGAGTGTTGGGTAGGTATGGGCAATATGAATCTATCACAGGAAGGGTTGCCAACTTTCTGACTCCTAAATAAGGTACAGGTGCACAGTGCCATGGTGGTGTGAGCATGATGTGTGAATTCAGTGTATATTCATATTCTGATTCAACTGGAAATGCAGAAAGTGTGTATATTCCCTTTAATCCTTACTGTATCATTATGTAACCTCATATGAAGAAACCTCACAGAAACCACAGTTTGGCTCTTCACATCAAAAAACAGGCAAAAGAAAAGTTAAATGCAGAAGAGGAGTATGACTCATCACATGTACTTTTTCCATGGATCCTTTTTGCTGCTCTTGACTGACTCAAGCAGTCTTTTGTCCTTTTGCACAGAGAGAGAGAGAGAAGTCCTTACATGACAAGTCCCAGTTTACAGATATCTGAAGTTCATGTTTGATCAGCTCTGTGCTGCATCTGTTTCTTGAGTCTGACCATTTAATGGCCATCAGAGAGAAAATCCTCTCCACACTTTTTTGCAGGACTTTGCTCATTTGCGCTGTATACAACTGATGTGTGTGAGGGGGCCTGTGATTGGATGACAGGCGGTGTGACTGGCACATGATCTGCCACTGCCGTTTTATCTGATGTAGGATCTGTAGAGTGCAGTCTGCTGTACAAGAGTTAATAGTCAATATACAGGACAATTGAGGTCCCGTATTAAACAAACCAACTTAGCCCAATATACAGGATGTCCCGGCTAATACAGGACAGTTGGCAACCCTCATCACAGGCATATTAACAGACATATCAAATATTGAAACCCTTCACAAGTGTCTGGAAGAAATAAAATCATGGATGGCAGACAACTTCCTTCTACTCAATAACAATAAATCAGAAACTATTCTAATTGGCCCAGGAGCAAAACGAACCCTCATCATGCCCAACCTAGATCCTTTAGCTATCCATGTAAAAACATCAGCAAGGAACCTTGGAGTCATTTTTGACCCAGACTTGAGTTTTGAGCCACAGATAAAGAAAGTTGTCCAGTCCTGTTTTTAATCAGCTCAGAAACATTTCAAAGGTAAAGTCCATTATTTCACCCAAAAACTTAGAAAAACTCATTCACGCTTTTAATTCCTCCCACCTTGATGACTGGAACTCACTTTACTCCTGTCTCAACCAAAAATCAATCCACTGACTTCAGACAGTTCAACACGCAGCAGCTCGGCTTTTAACTGGAACTAAAAGATCACATCACCCCAATTTTAGCACCCCTACACCGACTCCCTGTTGTTTTTAGGATTGATTTTAAGATACTTTTAATCATGTTTAAAGCACAACATGGACTCGCCCCTAGATACATCTCTGAGCTCTTATCCCCCGCATAAACCAGGACACAGTCTGAGATCCTCTGGCAGTGCTCTGCTTGCTGTTCCACTGTCTAGACTGAAAACTAAAGGGGACAGGGCCTTTTCTGTCAAAGCCCCCTGACTGTGGAACAGCCTGCCAGAGGAAATCAGACCTGCAGAGTCAGTCCCTCCTTTTATTTCACTACTTTTATAATAAAGCTTTTAGTTTTACCTCTCTGCTTTTACTGTCAGTTTGCTTGTATTGCTTCTCTGCTTTTATTGTGTTTTTATTGTTTTTGTGAAGCACTTTGTAACTTGTATCGAAAAGTGCTGTACAAATAAAGGTATTATTATTATTATTATTATTATTATTATTATTATTATATTTCCCCATCAGACTTTGGGCCGTATAGTTTATGCCATAGTGGCCATTCGCTTTGGTTGTGTTATTGTGTCATGGTTGGTGAAACTACATATCAGTCTACACGGCCACTTTAAAGCACTTGCATTAACCTGGATGCAGAGTTATAGGTCTATATTTAGCATGCATATAGTATTTAATATTCATTGGGGTCACTTATTTTTTAGATTTGGTTAGCCATTGTTTTTGTATCAGTAGTAGAAACTTCATACACCAACTCATAGGCTGTTATCTGCTATTGTCAAGTTTCAAATAACACTGAGACGTATTAAACAGAGCACCAGGAAAACCTATCAGACATGTTGTAGATGTTGAATGTTTAATCCTGGAAACCTGCGTTCAAACAGGGAATTATTTTCCTCTGACATTCTCACTTTCTTTGTAAGCAGGCGGAGGGATGAGTCTCTCCCCTGTGATTGGCACTGAGGTGCCAGAAACACCAAACGGGGATGTGACCCCCATCTCTTCAGAGAACGGCCCTCATGTTCCGGTCTCGGGGAAATGTGGGGAAAGCAGAGTGCCCTGTTCTGGGGAGGAATCAGAGGACGGAGACCTTGGACACACTGAGAACCATGTAGATATGGAAAACAGAGTTTACGATGGCGAAGGACGCTTGGACACAGAAACGTACAATAATGAGAGAACATCCAGTTTATCATCTCACACATTCCACGTGTCGGACCCCTCAGGGGACTCAGAGTCAGGCTCCAATGACACAGACATTGCCGAGGCCTCAAACACTGCTGAGCCGGCTGGTACACCTCTGCTTTTGGACTTAAAACAGCAAGCACGCTCCAAAGACTCCTCGTTACAAGGAGCCTCTGGCACCTGCTACAGACAGCAGACAGATGGAGACAGTGTGGACGGAGGCGGTGATAGCCAAGATGAGGATGATGAGGAGGAGGAGGAAGAGGAGGAGGAGGAGGAGGAGGATGGAGAGAAGGAGAAGCAGGATGAGGAGGATGATGAGAAGAATGAAAAGAAGTGGAAAACTCAGCATGCAGGAGGAAGACCAGAGATGGAGGTAAATGCACTTACAGATTATTCCGGTTTATTAGATTATGTGACCAGTGAGAGTGGAGGGAGTTATGGGAATGACTGCGACCACGGAGGTAATGAGCACGGTAGGAACTTCAGGAAGTGCAAAGAAACGACTCTACTGAGTCTCCAGACTGCTTTGCATTTACTACTCCATAAAAGAGGATCATCATTTTTCTTAATGTTTACATCTGAAGGTGAGATAAAACGCCTTCAATCAAAGGTTAGGGTTTATGTTTGACAGGAAGTGCGTGTGGTCCTTGGCTTGTTTCAAAATGATGTGTCAGCAAGATTTTATGGGATGTAATTGAACTTCTTGTTTCACTTTGTTTCTTCTACTCAATCACTTTTCTAGCCATCACGACACTACTCCTCCTCAGCCCCAGGTCCCAGCACCTCGTCCTCCTCTCCACCTCCTCTTCTTCCCTCAGAGGATGTCCCTTGCCCTCCTCATGTCATGGCTCAGGTCTGGGTACGCAACGTCCGGGGGATGCAGGACAGCAAGAGCCTGGATGAAATCAGCCAAGCATGTGGAGGTTGGTATCTTTAGACGTTGTGTTTAACTATAAAAAGACACACTCCCATATATTAAGAAGTCAATATATGCAAAACATTTATTGGAGTGTTTGTGTTGAAGGTGGTTCGGGGGCCCGGGGAGGGGGCAGAGGGGGCCAGTCAGAGGGTCGAAGGGCCACGATCTCCTCTGCTCTGGAGCTGGAGGGGACGGTCAGCCATGAGGGAGACCTGACTAACTTCATCACAAAGAACCTGGAGCAGAAAATCAAGATGAGCTCCAAGCCCAGTCTGGACTGCAGTGACTGTGAGTATGGAGCTCAAACAAACGTCCCCAGATTATCCACCACTCTTTAATTTATGTAATCCGTTACAGAGTTAGTAGAAAGGGAACACACATTTGGGGAAAAGAGGCGTGCACAGATGGATGTGTGTGTTTAGAGTGGAGGAAGTTTGCAGACAGATTAGTATGTCTTTGTTATTGGAGTAATTTTGTTGTGTTGTAGTCAAGCGGAAACCTCCGGTCTCAAAATATGAAGCCCATGCCGAAGTGTTATAAACCGCAGTTCATTGAGCATCCACTAGAGGCTGGCTGCAGAAACACCAGAAACCACCTACACACCCATTCAAAGAAGACGATCTTTACAGCAGAAATAAACATGTTTGCAGTCTGGTTCAAAAAACAGCTTGGCTCTACGTAGCTAATATATCTATCGGCACACACTGAACGGGGTGAATTTTTTCTAACGCAATGGTTCAGAAGATTATAAGATTATGAGTTTACCCCGAATAAGAACATGACTGACTTGATTGACAGGCGGGAACACATAGCTGTTGGCAAGGAGGCTCTTTACCTCACACTAAGGCTGTTTTACCTACCTAGGTACTGCCTACGGCATACTGCATTTGAATTTAGTCTGTAGTCTGTCTGTTCTGTTGGATCTGGTCTGCAGGATGCTGGGTCAGACGTTGCTGGATTTCCGGTTTCAGAAAGCAGAAGTAAACAACGGCCAAGCTGATAGATAAACTGCTTCTTTAGCATTACTTCTGATTTAAAAAGTTAAGAAGTGGTTTATATGGAGTTTAATCATTTCCACAGCACATAAAAACCGAGCGCCCCCGTCATATACTGAAAACAGAAGCAGAAAGATGAAGAAGAACGTTAGCGCTGTGCATTGTGGGAAACAGTACGCGAGGCAGACTGGTCCGACGAATACTGAGAAATGTTCCTGAATCAGTACGACATCCGGGTAGTTTTGGCTTACTGCAGATTTTGCTCTTGTTCACATACTACTTACTGAATTTAGACCAATCCATACGTACTGCTGGTGTAGAAGGAGGTTTGAAAACAGCCTAAGTTATGTTGAGTTCCGCATTTCCAATATGGCTCCCGCCGACGATTGGCCTCAAAACAGCGCTCAGGAACAGATGGGTGACGTCACAGATACTACGTCCATATTTTGTACAGTCTGTGGTTGTAGTTGACAGAAGGCACATTTCCATACAGCCTGTCTTTGAATACAGGATGTGCTCACTGCATCCATGTCTTTTATAACTTAGTTACGTCTCAGTGTTGTGAGGCTCTAATAGAGGCATTGTTGAAATCTTCCTCTGCAGAGGGAGCTGTCAGACATTTCTGCAGGTACATGGCGTTTTTATTGGCAGTTGCAGCTGGAGCTGCATTGCAGGGTGTCTGACTTACAGTGACAACCACATCAAGTTATCCCTGCAGGGGAGAACACGCCCAGTCTGCCACCACTTATCTTTAATGCATAACTTTGGACATGTCCTAACCATTAGAAGAAGCTAATTAATTGCAGGGCTTAATGCATGCTAACTTGAGTGATGAACTCCCCTGCAGTGCTCATAGTACAGCAGCTGTGTTGATACTCAGTTTATTGATCTAAAACAATTTACTTTTGCATCATATTACTTCCTATTAGGGGTGTACATTATAGGAACTTTCTGTGATCCATTTTTGGAAAAGTTAACGATCAATTATTGATTAATCAATAATAAAAACATTATTATTCTTATGTCAAAAACAATGCCAAATAAGTTTTTTCCCCCTAAATTATGTTTTCTACAACAACAAAATGCATATAACCAACGGGATTGAATACAGGTACAGTGGGGCAAAAAAGTATTTAGTCAGCCACTGATTTTGCAAGTTCTCCCACTTAGAAAGATGAGAGAGGTCTGTAAAATACTTATTTTCCACCATAATTTACAAGTAAATTCTTTAAAAATCCTACAATGTGATTTCCTGGATTTTTTTTTTCTCATATTATCTCTCATAGTTGAAGTGTACCTCTCTCATCTTTCTAAGTGGGAGAACTTGCAAAATCAGTGGCTGACTAAATACTTTTTTGCCCCACTGTACATGTTTGACACGCAGAATATCAACGATCAGACTCCTAAAAATATTCTCCACTGACATAGTATTATAATTTGAAGGCTCATAATACTAACAGAAAAGTAGTTCAGACTCACAGTGTCCAGTTTTCTGTCTACTCATTCTCATTGAGAAAAATAAACATGTGCATTCGTTCAGGTGTCAGCCGGGAGTGCAACCGGGTCATAATCAGTCCAGGGGCAGAAAAGCTCAGACTCTGATGTTGCTGCTCTGCAAACATAGCATCAAGCAATCCTCACCTGTCTGTTGGATTTGTTTCAAAGTAGGGCTGCCACAAACGATTATTTTGATAATCGACAATTATTTTTGTGATTAGTCGACTAATCAGATCATACGTAAATTACAGCTTATCGCACCAGCATGCAGCTGCTCTTATATAACCATCATTGGTTTCCAGCTTGAAGTGTTTAAGGTATGTGCTAACTAAAAATAAAGACAATTAAGATGATAGTTCATTCAACTTTTAATGAACTTTGCAGCTTGTAGCAGCATTTCTGACATTTATTAATGTGATAGTGCAAAATAAAATGAAGGCACAATGGTAATAAAGTTGTCCATTGAAGAGGAACATATTTTTTTAGCACTTTAACGTAGCATTATAAAATATTAGCGTCATCACATTTCCTATTCAAACATGACATTGCTGTTAAGTCAATAGCTCACTGTTGATGTTAATGCTGGTAGCTAACTAGCCAATTACGAGACGACTGTCCCTCTTCGTCAGAAATTGAATCCGCCACGACATGCTTCCTTTTCAGATGCTCGTGCATCGCCGTCATACTACCATGGAAGGCAAGTTCTTTGCATTGCACATTCTTCTCTTTTATTTTGGAAAAATGCTCCCAAACTTTCAAGCTCCTTAGCCGGCTAGCCATGATGCTGTTTGGGCAAAACTTTTCCGGTGACATCACGGCTGACCCCGATTACCACTAGTGCGCGTGAGTGTCAAGGACAGAAAGGCAGACAAGACAGCGGAAGGTACAGCGGCAGTTTCAAGAGAAAAACAAAGCTTCAGAAAGTAAACGATGACGTCGATTATTAAATAAGTTGCCTAAAATTTTGATCGTCGACAACTAGTCGACTAATCTTGGCAGCCCTAATCCAAAGATAGATAGATAGATAGATAGATAGATAGATAGATAGATAGATAGATAGATAGATAGATAGATAGATAGATCTTTATTTGTCCTTAATAAGGAGATTTGTTGCCACCGTCTGTACAGGAATACATGTATGAACACGATAACCATAAACATCCACCCAGCCTCACAGCAATGGTGCCCCACATCCCACAAATATACACACCAGACACATATGCACCAAGCGTGCCGGATACGGCCCTGGTGGTGAGGCTTTCAGCAGTGTGACTGCCCCCTGGTGGCTGGCTGCAGTATAGGTCAAAAAATCCGTCTCCCCCATTCATTTGAATGAGGGAGCAGTCAAACTTTAAAAAATAAATACACGTCGTACGAATTTTTCTCACATCCGTATGCTGTGGTGATATGTAGTTATTATTTGACTGTTTTGTGTTCAAGGCCTCTTTTTTCTGAAAAGTTTCTTTTTCGTTAGTTATTAGAGTTTAAAAAACGGGGTTTTACTTCCTGGTTTCCTTTGATTCACAGCCGCCGTAGAGTGAAACTTCAAAGGACACACAGCGTCTTGTGACGTTACGCTGTAGGGCGGAGCTTATTACAAAGGCTTCACAGGCTCTGGCTGCACAATGGCGGCGCCCAGGAGAGGGATTTTTTGGCTTCAGAACCGTACAACGGGAAGAGGCGGAGCAACGCTGTCCATTTTTATTTACAGTCTATGATATGCACTCACTGGACACATATAAAACACACCGAACACATATGAACACACTGGACACATATATGCACACCGGACACATATAAACACAGGTGGAGAAATGTCCAGTTTAATGTTGTCAACCTTCGTGCCCTTGTCGTTGGAGGCAGTAGTTGCGTATTGATCCTCTTTAAAAAGCTCTCGTGGAGACCTGTCACTCAGCCGCAGCCGCCAGCTTAGCATCTCCACTGAGTGCAACACCTTTAACAGCTGATTCACTGACACATGCTTTAAACTTAAAACAAACAAACAAAATTGAAAACAAAGATGTGTGTTTTGAGTAATTTCTTAACAATCAATCGATAATCCATTAATTGGGTACATCCCTACTTCCTATGTATTCCATTTGTCCCCTTCTGACCTCACACCTTTCAGTCTGAGCACAGTTCTTTCATGTTCACCTTCACAAGTAAGCGTTAGATTGTAGTTTGTTTAACCAGAATGACCAACCCTTTGAGAAACAGGGACCCTCAAATTTGATGCACACTACCAGTCAGAAGTTTGGACACACCTTCTCATTCAATGGTTTATATTTATTTTAGTTATTTTCATCATTGTAGATTAATAATGAAGACATCAAAACTATGAAGTGCAAGTCATTCTACACATAAACACTGAAGCGTGCTTATAAGGTCTGATGTTATGGGTCTGTTTTTCTGCAGCATGATTTATTGAGCTCTTCTTCGTCTGTCTCTCCTACATGCTTCAGAATTCCAAAATGTGCGTTGCTTTTTCACCTCAAGGTCTTTGTGAACCCTGTTTTCCCCGTTGTCCTCATTTTACAACTTGTTTCTTGGTGAGATTTTTAGATAAATGATTAAAATGCCACCAGTAGTCACACTTCAGCCTCGCTCTCACTAGCTTGCTCCTTAAATTAGCCTGAGACTGTTTATAACCCAGCTGCAGATACTCAACCCCACAGACATAGAGATGAAAGGTGACACACACACACCTACGTATTTCATAAATCAAATCATTCTTATAAGAGCAGCAGGTTGACCCGCTCTGTTAGCTTCCATCTGTCATGTCATATTTTCGAGGGGAAAAACAGAAGCTGAGAAAAACCCCTCTGGTGTACAGCGTCAGCTAAACCGGCCACTTAATCTGAACACAGGAACACAGTCAATATGCCCTGTGTGGCAGCTGCCTCTCCCTCTACCTGCTGATTCAATTATGATGGATGACTCAGACTTTGTTGAGACTGGAGGGATTTATAAGTGAGGCCCTGCTGCAGCCTGACAGGACTCATTTTCAGAGATGGAAACCTGTTTTCTTCATTCGGTCCGCTGGCTGCAGGCAATCTGTGCACTCTAAGAGTAAATGATTGAATGCACACGTGTTCTTTATATGAGTGCCTTCATTAGTTAAAACCTGTGCAGGTGGTATTTCTGTCCGATCAGAGGGGTATACTACGAATAACTACAGTTATCGAGGTAACTTCAGGGTTAACTCTGGATTTTCTGTACTACGAAGGTGGTTCCCGTCTTACCTGGGTAGATCACCATGGTTACTAATTTTGAACTCCTAACCTGCTCCGGGCAGGTTCTGTTCAGCATCAGAGATCAGTTTGGAGAAAACTCTGCCCACTGACCAATCAGCTCGCTCGATCACGGAGCTCTGTGAGCTGATCGCGAGGGGAGGGGGGGAGAGATCATCAGGACACTTTGTCTACCTGTATGATTTTATATATAAAATACTGACAACCGTTATTGATTGTCTTTCCTGACATCATACTTAAACAGAGTCTAAAATAAGATAGTCAGATTAAGTTGTTGTAGGACTACTGTATTAAATGTTAAACTGCACATGCTTATCTCTTTGAATCATGTTCTCATTTGTATTAGTCCTTTAACCACAGCGCTCAGTTTGATACCGTCAGGGCTGCAGCTGAAATATTACATTTAAAACTTACACACAAGACACAAGATTCAATCAGAGAGAGAGATCACTGTCAAGGAACAAACAGGGAGTTATTATAGCCAGATATATCTGCACTAATGATGAGTAGAAATGAGACAGTTTTTGTCTGGTCTCTCAGTTCTTCTTTCATGTTTCAAATTCAGCTGTGTTGAAGTTAATCTGGAGTATGTGTTTAACTTCTCTATATTTTTCTAATATCAGTGCAGTGTTTGAAATTCATAATGATGTGCTGACGGCAGACTGTCCGTGTCTGTGATTGGTCATAAGTTGCCTTCTCCGCCCCGTTCATGAGAACGCGCTCAGGGTAACTCCAGGTGGACTCATCATGTTGATAACCAGCTTCATGTGACAGATTAGCGTGATCTCCTTTGTTAAGTTCATTTTGTCTTTTGTGTCTTAAGACTGCGTCCTTGAAGAAGACATTTTCAGGGGTTATAAAAAGCTGTCTGTGGTCTGTGTGAATTTAGTTTGTGTGTTTGAGGAGAGACAGTTTTACAGCCGCTCATCAGGAAACAAATCTTTAACAGTCAGTTAACTGTTTGTTGTGAAAATATAGACCACATCATTTGATAGGATGCATCTGTGGTTGTTGGACTGATTTGACTTCGACAACAGAAAACTTCAAGGGGACCTTTGTCCTTTTTTACTTATAATATACTGTATTTATAAAATAACCAATAATCAATCAATCAATCTTTATTTGTATAGCGCCAAATCACAACAACCATTATCTCAAGATGCTTTTACAAACAGAGCAGGTCTAGACCACTCTATGTCAAAATGAACAGAGACCCAACACCAAGACAGGATAAGACTCAGTCTGACCCCACCTTAATCCACCATGAGCATTGCACCTCACAGTATTTAGCTAGTTACAGCAGAGAGGACAAACTTCCTTTAACAGGCAGAAACCTCGAGCAGAACCAGACTCATGTTAGACAGCCATCTGCCTCGACCGAGTTGGGTCTGGAAAAGCCTATAGCAGCATAACTAAGAGCTGGTCCAAGCCTGATCCAGCTCTAACTCTATATAAGACAAGTATCGGTTGAAGGCCTCAAAGTATATATCATGCTTTTCTTTCATCATTCATCTTACCAGCGGACTGCTCAGGTCCCATCTACCGAAGCCGGGGATCGACGCGGAGACCAGCAGACATCCCTCCCATTGATCCTGCCGTCTTATTGGATCTCCAGAAGCATACACAGGAAGTGGCTCAGAGCGTGGAGATGATGATGCGGAGCCTCAATGGAACCATCCAGAATGTGAGCTCCAAACCTGATTATGAATTGAATTTTGCTTTGTTGTTTTGTTCCCTCCTCTCCTGATGACCTGTTTTTTTTTTTTCTTATTCTCAGCTGTTTGTTTTTCTGTTATTGATGAACCTCTCTGTCTACTCTTCCAGATGACAGCTCTGAGTGTGGGCTACATTCAGACCTACAGGGACTCCGTTGACAGCCTGGGAGAGTCTGTGGACATGAGTATAAAGGTGACATTTAAGTTGGTGTGTGTGTGTGTTTGTGTGATAGGTAGGGATGTACATTAGATATTAAATATAGATAGTCTCTGTGATCGATGGTAATGATCAATTATCGAGTCAAAAACAAGGCCAAATACATTGTTTTCCCCTAAATTATATTTTCCACAGCAACAATATGAATATAACTGACCGTATTGAATATGGGTAAAACATGTTTAACACACTGATTAACAACGATCAGGCTCATACAAATATTCTCCATGGACATAGTCTTATAAAGTGAAGGCTCATAATACTAACAGAAAAGTACTTCAGACTCACAGTGTCCAGTTTTCTGTCTACTCGTTCTTACTGAGAAAAACAAGCATGTGTACACGGTCAGGAGTCATCATCAGTCCAGCTGCAGAAAAGCCAAGACGGCTCTGATGTTGCTGCTCTGCAAACATAGCATCAAGCAATTCCCACCAGTCTGTTGGCTTTGTATCCAAAGGTGGAGAAATGTCCTGTTTAAAGTCGTCAACCTTCGTGTTCGTGTCGTTGGAAGCAGCAGTTGCGTATTGATCCTCTTTAAAAAGCGCTGGTGGAGACCTGAAGCACAGCCGCCAGCTGAGTATCTCCACTGAGTGCAACACCTTTAACAGCTGATTCACTGAGACATGCTTTAAACTTAAAACACCTCCCTGATAGCTGAGTGTAATATGAGACCACATGTTTGTTCTATGTGATGGAAAATTGAAAACAAAGATGTGTGTTTTGAGTAATTTCTTAACAATCAGTCGCTAATCGATTAATTGTGTACATCCCTACTTCCTATGTATTCCATTTGTCCCCTTCTGACCTCACACCTTTTAGTCTGAGCACATTTCTTTCATGTTCACCTTCACAAGTAAGTGTTAGATTGTAGTTTGTTTAACCAGAATGACCAACCCTTTGAGAAACAGGGGCCCTCAAATTTGATACACACTACCAGTCAGAAGTTTGGACACACCTTCTCATTCAATGGTTTATATTTATTTTAGTTATTTTCATCATTGTAGATTAATACTGAAGACATCAAAACTATGAAATAATCTGGTTTTACCATAATCTGGATTACAACAGTAGTCAAAAATGAGACCACATGATGTTTGATCCACGTGACAGAAGATTGAAAAAAAAAAAAAGTGTTTTGAGTAGGAGTGACCCCAAATAGTGGAATATTGGACGATTCGTTCTAACGAGCCTTAGTCGACTGCCAATCTCATAGTTGAATATTTGCATATGAAATGTGGATCATTCCATTCAAACCATGGGGGTGCTCAATGTCTAATTTTACATTATTTTCCTGTTTCCCGTAAAATAGTGTCTCATTTATCCTATTTTGATATAAATATAAACTTATTGAATGTAATTCTGAGAACAGCTCTTGAAGTGTTAAATCTCCTTAAAGTGGTAATTAAATCTCCCCTGGTAATTAAAGGTGGACTCTCCCATTTAGCAGGACCTGTGGAGCAGACGTACCTCAGCTGGTCTTTAAATCTTTCTACGTTCATAGTAGCTCAAAATGTCAGGAAATAAAACTTCAGTTGATCCTAAAAAACTAGTGATGAAGATGAGGAGCAGCTTCATGAAGAGGGCTGTGAGATCAAGGATTACCGGACCACACAAAAACTGTACGGGGCCAAAAGAACGAGGAGGGATACCCAAAGCTGTCCAAAGCCTCAGAAACAATCCACAGCATCCCATCCACCTCCACATCATCAGAGAGGATATTCTCAAAGACAGGATTTACAGTCAACAAAGACAGGAGCGCACTTCTGCCCGTACACACGATGGTTTTCCTCACGTACAATTTGAAAAGACTCAAGCGGACAAAGACGAGATGAAAGACTGTTTTAAAAGGTTCTGTTAAGAGATTTAAAAACCCTTTAGCTGGTTCAGGTTTGATTTTGAACATTACACAGATGTTTAGTCTTAAGTTGGACAAACTACCCTCCACAGTGCTGCTCTCTGCTGTGTGAACACTGTTTAAATATCTCCTGATTCCTTATTCTATAACGGCACGTTGTTCCATGTTTAACGGATGGTGGCCTTATTTGAGTTTTCTCTCCTTCATCACCTCGTTGTTTTTGCAATATAGATTAAAAAAATGTAAGTTTTATACTTATAATATTCTGTTGTCCCTTTTACTTTAAGCTACGAGTCTCTTAATTGTAAAGGGTTATGTGTAATATTGTCATGCGGTCACCATCATGCAGACTTTGGGTCAATAAGGAAAAACAACAAACATTCCACTATTCATCGACTATGGGCAAAATCTGATGAATCAGATTCAACTAAGCAAATCCTTAGTCGGGCTCACCCCTAGTTTCAAGTAATTTCTTAACAATCAATTAATTGATACTCGATTAATTGTTTACAACCCTAATGATAGGAATTAAGTACATGCACGCTCTGCAAGGTTTTTCCAACACTTAATTGTAATGTACCCTTTTTTTTACATTACAGGATATCATATAATAATCATTAATAAATGTGTTATTTTGCAGGAACATAGGCTATAAGAATGTATTTCACAGAGTGTAAACTTTCTTTTTTTTTTAATTATTTTTAAGGTTTTATTGAATACCACAACTTGACAGAGACAGGACATGTGGTGAGAGGGTGGGGAGATGATGAGCAATACATCCGGTCTTGACTTGGAGCTGAACCTACAACCAGTGTGACGAGGACTTTATGTCCCTGTCACACCTTGATGATTTAGCCAGTGTTTTCTTGATGTATCAAAATGCCTCTAAAACGCTGACATACGCTGATGTTTTTTTCAGTTTTGGGCGGACGTATGATCCATATGCTTCATACTTACTCGCCGTACTACAACGTATACCAGCGTGCTTCAGCGTGCTCTCAACTTACACAAAACGTACCTAGAATTTATGGGACGTACGCCAGCATACTCGCCAATTTTTTTCTATGCTGGCTAAATCCTCAAGGTGTGACGGGTCCATTAGTCACTGTACGTGGAGTCTCTGCTCTACCAGCTGAGCTAAACTGCCACTCCTGTCAATATGAAAGTAGAAAGCTACTCTGTAGTAAAACAGTATCAACAAACCAGGAATGGAAACATAGTGGAGGCCACTTTGGCATTCAGCTCTGTGATATGACGAGCGTTACAGTATGTTGCATCAGGACAGGAGTGGACAAGCTTCTCTAAGTCTTAATCCCCATGTTCCCATCACTTCATCCACCTCTGGTTCAGCTGATGTCTTTATTTGAAAGCTTTTTCAGTGCTTGTGTTTTTCCCTCCTTCAGGGCATGTACACTCTGATGGCTCGCTGCGAGGAGCTGGACCGTTCCATGCAGCCCATACACACCTTGGCTGCACAGATCCGTGATATCAAACGCACCCTTGACGCTCTGGAGGCAATCTGCAAATAACCCCACACAGGCCGGTACAAGTGCACTCATCCCAGCTGCAAAGATCCAACATCAAGCACACCCCGAACAAGGCTGTCTGCAAGTAAAACCACCCTCCTGCAGGTAGCACACACACACTGCAACAAGGATACAGTGCACCTCTGGATCCCTGGAACCATTGCTACTAGGCATGCTGGATGATCGCGCTCTTTGTCTCTCTGCTAGTTCATCGTTTGAAGATGACCTCGTCCGTGTCGTGAGATTTCAGTCGAGACAGGCTTGATTCGCTCTCGGGGCTGAGCTTTCTCTTTGTAGTTTTTTTTTTTAAACAACCTCACTTCCTCTAATGAATTCATCATGACACTCACAGATTAACCTGCTTTGGAGACACTTTGTCAAGTGCCCTGGACACACACACACACACACACACACACACACACACACACACACACACACACACACACTCCACACACTCCACACACTCCACACATACACGCAAAGAAATCCACAAAGGTGCGTGGGTAGAAACCTTTGTCTCCCAGTCCAAGGTGAAATAGTGTGTTGTTTTCCGTCCAGCCCGCTTGGTTCAGATTGCACTAACATTTCCTCCCCACATGGGGGCGATGTCGTTCTCTTTGTCTGGCTGATGGAGAGGCCAGTATGAACTGCTCAGAAGACAGAGACTTTTGCACAGGAACAGAAAGTCTATTTTTTAATCTTATGCAACAAAGATCCGATTTCTTCACTGCAGGATAAAAGAGGGGAGGGGACTATCATTGTCTGTCTGTCTGCTTGTGTGTCTGTGTGTGTTTGTGTCTTCTTCTTGTGTTTATTTATTCATTTATCAGCATGCTCATGTTTCAAATATACTGCTGCTTGCTGATACACGGGACAAACCAGTTTATCACTTTGATTTTTTCCTCTGGTAGCCACTGAACCGCTTCATGAATGCAGTTTGAAGGTACTCAAAGAAGGTTTAGAAGGTGATTCACTTCTTCTACTCAGACTCTCTAAAGGCTGATTTATACTTCTGCGTCTCCCCTACGCAGCAGGGGCTGACGCGGACATGAGCACCACATGCTTGTGCGTCGATGTGTCCATGAAGCGCAGCTATTCTCTGCCGGAACGCTTGAGGGCAGTGTGGTCTCTCTGATAGCCGGGCCCCTGCTTCCGGCCCCGCTACGATCTCTGTTTACTTTTCCACAGAGATTCAGAGCGTGTTCTGTTAATCTACAGCTGATACATGTTGCTGTTTATCATACAGACATGATTACATGAAGAATAGAGAGGAGGAGATCAAATACACGGACGATGAGCTGGGATCCAGGAAGTGCTGTGAATGCGGGAAATCACAATGCCGCAGAGTGGACCAATCACAGGGCTTGTGGTCTGCGTCGATTCTACGCCAAGCGGCAACCTCCGGTCTAAAAATATGAGTCCAATGCGGAAGTGCCTAAAACTGCAGTTGATTGAGGATCCACTTGAGGCTGGCTCTGTAAGTACAGGAAACCACATACACTCATAAAAGCCGATCTTTACAGCAGAAATAAACATGTTTACAGCCTGGTACAAAAGACGATTTTAGTCTGGATAGATCATTTCTCGATCGGCACACACTGTACGGGGGGTGAATTTTTCAACGGCAATTTCGAAGATAGTTAGATTACAAGTCTTCCAATGAGAGGCACAGCTGACTTGATTGACAGGCAGAACACTGTAGCTGTTGGCGAAGAGGCCCAAAGCCCTCCTCTTTACGCCACAATCACTCGACAGCTTCAATATGGCTCCCGCCGATGATTGGCTTCAAAACAGCGCTTTAGAAACAGATGGGTGAAGTCCATATTTTATACAGTCCATGTTCTACGTGTAGTTACATTATGGAGGAGGTGCACGTCAGCTACATGCGTAGGCCTTTGCGTAGGTACAGGAGCTACACGGACCCCCGGCGTAGGCTACTTTGATTTGAAGCAGAAGTATAAATCAGCCTTTAGACTGCATGTCTGCTTCTCTGCCTCTCATTTTTAATTCAGACTCAAGTTTCACTTCCTCAGCCGTCATCAAGCAGCCCTAATCGTTTCTGAGAATATAACTGGAAAAATATGGTATGTAGCTTTATCATGTGACTTTAAATATGGAAGCTGAATAAACCGAGCATTTGACTTTTAAATGTCTTCATATGCAACAAAAAAAAAGCGTTATCAAAATGAATTAAGGATTTCTCACAAAACTTGAAGAACTGTTTTAGTAGTTTACAAACTGCTCTGAATGTCCAACTTAAAGACAACTTATATTTATTACAAAAGCTCAGTTTCAAAACACTGAATCCATGAAATCCATCCTTATACTTGCAGCTTACCTGAAACCAAGTTTTAGTCACATTAAATGAACGTTTTCTTCATTATGAACTAAACTTGTCATGTTTTCTGCTTCAGCTGCGTTCATATTTGAAACTTGGAAATAAAAATCCTGCACATTTAATTCAAATCAGTCACGGCCCGTCTCTGATGGTACATCTCTGTCACAGAGTGATGATACAGTCGACTGTGCGGCTCGTCCTCGCTTGCTTTTTTCTCTGAGGCAGAAGATTGGACACTTTCTTTCACCAAATAAAAACTTCATCTGGGAAATATTGCAGGTAGATTTCCTTATGCAGGAATCAGATGTGCATTTGATTGAGTAAATATGAGTCATTTAAACATGTGCCACTCATCGTTGAAACCACTGAACATCTGCAGCATCACTTTTCTTTCCCTGACCAACCTGACGCAGCGTGCTCTCATGAAGCATTGAACCTGAGAAGGAGACTGTGGTACTTCTGTCATTGCACTGGTGGGTCGCCTTGAACTAGATCATCCAATGTCAGACACACTATTGCTCAAATGTGAACTTGTTACTGATAGAGAAAATATGTGATTTGAGTTAAGTGGTGATGGTGTTGTGATCGCTCGTCCAACACTCTTCATCTGTTTCAAACGAACTGATGCTGAACTCACAATGTCATCAGAGCAATACTGCAGGCAAACAGAGACCACAGTTCATTCTGGCTCTGCATTGTATGAAACACACCCTCCATGCTACACCTGTTACCTGTTGGAGGGGATATCATTGGCTTCACAGAGAGCTCTTTACCTCCCACTACTTTCCACGACCTTGTGAGCAAAGGTTTGTGAAAACTGTGGATAAAAACACTCTTATAAGAAGAGCAGTATTATTAAAAAGCTTACATTAGAGAATATAATGATCTTGAATCCCTAGATGTTACTGAAATTACTCAAACATGTCCACGGTTGTGAAACTAAAATACCTTTTTGCAGATGACAGAGTGATCATTTGGGAGATTTCACGAGGTGAGGAAGAACCTTGAGGTGGAACACATGAGAGGAAATGTCTTTCTTATCCATAATATATATAAATATATATATATAAATGTATAATTAATTTCAGTTGTAAAATCAGATGCACCTGTGTACATATGACCTCTTTCTGTAACTAAAAATGATTTAGATACCCTTTGTCTTGAGTGTATATTTTAATGAAAATAACAAATAAATTTACATGAGCTGCAAAAGTGTACATTACTGTGTTTTCTTTTCCATGCTGAACTCCCTCACAGAGCAAAGAGAAGATTCAATAAAAAGAGGACAGACTTTGATGTGGTCTGATTGTATGGTGGCCCTAATCAGACATTCACTCATGCATTTCATTTATTGCATTTTGCTGTTTGAATGAGCGATTACCGTTTGTTTTACAGATCTCGACTTGTTGATCGTGTTATCTTGAGGTAACGAAGCTGGTTTTCCCTTTCTAACGGATTAATGTATCTCGTTATGTTGGGGTAACGAAGCTTTTATTCTTGTGACACCAAGACGCCAGGACCATGTATTGCCACGCTGCCGTTTCCCACATGAATGAGGTAAGTTGAGCCTTTGTCTGTTTTGTGCTTTTGCAGCTGTGGGGATTTAATCATGAGACACTAAGTCTAGATCTGAAGAAAACAGCAGGACTTTACACTTCATCACAAGTGTTCATTTTGTTAACAAAACCTCTGATGATAAATGTTCAATGACCCTTTTCCATGATGAAGACAAGACTATGAGTGAAAAAATGACCATCAATTTAAAGAAAAGCCCTGATTCATGTTTGTTGATGGTAACGAGGGGACGAGACCATAGACTATAATAAATGGACGTAGTGTCTGTGATGTCACCTATCTGTTTCTGAAGCGCTGTTTTGAAGCCAATCGGCGGTGGCAGCCATATTGGAAATGTTGAACTCAACCAAACTTCTGTGGAGCTAGTGTGAGGTAAAGAGGCGGGCCTTAAGCTTCCTCGCCAACAGCTTCAGAGTGCCTGCCTGTCAATCAAGTCAGCCCTGCCCTTATTTGGGCCTATTTCCGCATCGGCTTCAATTCTTGCGGCGGGATGTTCTCGCTTGATTTAAACATTGGTACAACCTTGATCCCAATCTCTGATCGGCTCATTGAATTAGATTAAAAAGTGTGGAAAAAGAGGAATTACTTTTCGGCCTCTGACTGAGACAAGCACTAGATCTTAAAGAGTTTCAAAAATGAACACTGGTTATCATGTAAAGGGAGTAAATAGGGGTGTAACGATTCTTTGTAACTACGATTTGATTCGTATTACGATTCGTGGTTGCCCTTACCATTAAAGGACGATATTGGTTCATTTAGAACGATACGATCCAAACGATTCAGTGACTTTTTATCAAAAAGTTCCACCAGTGTGACTGTGAGATAAATCCCTTGATACTGGACAGTCCTAGAGTCCTGATGTTGTTGTGATGTTTTTGGCCCGAGACGAGTTTTGTCCTAGTCTCTGACTAAACATGCTGGAGAGGTCTGAGGCTTCTGCAGAGCTGATGTTACCTTGATGAACGCTGCAAGAGGTGCCTGGACGGCCGGCGTTGTGTGAAATCCCATGGCGCCTTAGTAGGTGGTTGGATAGATTTGTGGTGTTGCCGTGGTAACTTTACTTGACCTTTACATATCCTACAAACAGCGAGCGACTTATTTAGAACATCTCTGTCTTTGTAAAAGACAAAGTGTTTCCACACGCTGGACCACAATGGTGGCTTGATCATTTCTGGCTTGCCGGCTTCTCCTCTGTCATCCGCCATGCTATGATTTGTTGTCTGCTGGCGCGTGGTGATGACATCACAGACAGTCAGCCTGAATTGAGTAACGTTTAACGTCTTTATCATTAAAAGTGTTAAAATAACACATCCATATAAAGTCTGCCGTGCTTAAATCCAATGTGTTATTTTCCTACAATCGAAAACAATGTTAGATCGATATATGTCGTCTGGAAGGCCAACTTGCCGAGCACAGATCGATGTAGTCGGATCATAGGAATATAAATCGATCCATTGATGTAGTAGATGAATCAGTACACCCCTAGGAGTAAATAAAATGTATGGATGCAGGTCTACTGATAGCTTCTAGTCTCAGTATCTTATAAATCCAAACTGTAGGGACCAGACGGGGATCGTTTCACTCAGAAGGAAAAGCGCAGGTGTTATCCACTCCAATCCATTATCCATACTGCTTTTTCCCATTCAGGGTCGCGGGGGTCTGGAGCCTATTCCAGCTGTCATTGGGCGAGAGGCAGGGTACATCTTGGACAGGTCAGCAGCCCATCACAGAGGTGTTATAAATAACTTAAACATTCGCTCTGTTCTTTCCAGTTTTGCCAGAAATTCCAGCGTCCTGAGGCAACAGGATGCTGAAAATGAAGCAGCAGTCTAATAATCCAGCAGTTATTCTTTAAATCAATCAAATATGAAAAATTTACACCTGTGGTTTATCTTCTGTGAAATGTTTAAAGGATGATTGTGATGTTTCACAAGGAATCAGGCAGAGGGGGCTAGAGAGCTCAGAAAATGTGTCCTGCAGTTCAGGTCTGTTGAAGACGGTCTGTTGTGAATCAGATATAATGCTTTGGAGCTTTTAACAAAATGTGACATCTAAAGGCAAAAGTTGACAAGTATTGGTTTGTGTGAATGATTCAAAGTGCACACTATAAAAAGAAACACACCATCATAAACCAAACTTTAATGTTTGAAGTGTTCTGAAAAAAAAGGGCCCTAAACTCTCTTTTGACAGCAACATTCATTTATTTATTCTAATGTTTGGTGAAACAGCCCTTTACCTCAGAGTTTAAACTACATGACAGGAGAAAATCCTGAGAGCACAAGACCTTGAAATGTAGAAACAGATTTTCAAACAACAAAGCACTGACGAGTACACCAATAAACAAAATGTGCAAAGAGAAAATGAGTGCTGAATCAGATCCTGCTGTCATGTAGCGTGTCTGCTTTTTAATCACATGATCTCAGCCCCTGAAAGTTCATCAAAATGTAAAGTGTCATATCTCCTCATGAAGTACAGCCAGCAGGAACCCTGAAGAGAGACCAGCTTGTACCTCTGTCTCTTGGCACATGAAGTGATGTGTGGTCAGCTGCAGAGCTGAGCGCGTGCAGCTAACTGAGATCCTGTGTTTTGCTCGTGGGCACTTCTGAAAGGCTCATCGTGCAGTGCTAACCCTGACCTTACAGGGGGTCTGTTTACATTTTATGGTTCTAGAAATAGACTTCCAACCACCAGAAACAGCAGAACAGTCAGGTTTGGGGCACTCAGTGGATTTGCTCCAGCGTCTGTGGCTGCCTGCAGTAAAGGCGTCAGGCTTCCAGGTGAGCTGTCTCCAGGGAACTCAGTCACAGAGGAAACTTTGGATGTAGAAGCTACGTAAGAAGGAGCCGCAGTCCCCCTGGTTTCCTTCACTTTGCCTATGATAGAAGCTCCGTCTTTGGGGGACTGCAGGTCAGACACGTCCCTGTCTGCAGTCTTGTACCATTGGCACTGGAAGTCCTTCTTCCAGATCTCAGCTGGGTCCGGTTCAGCTGGTTTAGTGTCTGGGTCCGGTTCAGTTGGTTTAGTGTCTGTGTCCGGCTGATCCGTTGCTTTTGCAGCTTCAGCCTGAGAAGATGTTTGATAGAAAAAAACATTCAGGTTAGTTTGTAGTGCTTAAACTGAAGATTTATGATGGGGCTTATATTCAACAGGATCTCTCTGCTGCTGCTAATCTACTGTTTCCTTTCTGCTTACTTTCAGCTCTTAAAAAGAAGATCTTTAAAAACTCAAAATGAGTGTCTTGGTTTATAGCTTTAAAGTGCAGTCAAACAGGCAATCAGAGTGAGGATTTATCCTGTCAGCACTTTGTACGAGCCTCTTAATCCTCATCAGTCGTGGATGTGTTAACCCTGTAAAGCCTGAACCATCGAATAACTGCCAGAAAATTCTAATTCTTTGAAAAATGGAGTGTTTATTGGACCTTCTGACAAATAATAAAAAATAAATTAAATAGCAATTTTCATATTTGAGTTTTAATTTGTATCATATTTGATACACCAGGTATTTTGGTGCAAATGTATTACACAAAGTTTCTTGTTTTTTAAACAAACTAAAACAACCCAAAAAAAAATTTTGGCCTATTAAACTTAGAATTTTTCCCAAAGTAATTTCAAACATAGAAATTATTTATTTTCCATATTGCACGACAACGTCATACATATTCTGGATCTGCAACACAACAAAAAACCTAATTTATTGTATATTTCTTCTCTGAATTATTCAGTTTTTAGTGGAAATCAATTAACAAAGATAATTATTTACTAGGGAGCCATGGCAACATTCAACCAGTCATCAATCATCATGATACAACAGGTTGCATGTATAAAAATACAATATACGTTATATACATCTCAATGTCACAATATACCTGATTATGTCATTTAAACATGTTCTTAAATAATAAAGACTGTGTGTTACTTTATGGAATAAAGTATGACATTTAATAAAATGATGATTGACAGATCTGTAAATAAATGTCTTTATATACCTGCTGTATCAATTTTAATTTTCACACATTTTCAACACGGTTTCTCTATAAATGAAGTAATGAAATATTAATTAGTTTTACATCAATCCAGTAACTATTCCTCTTGAAGTTTCAGGAACAATTTGAAAGTTTTTTTCATCCAAACTTTTTCAAACTTGTTAAAAATATCCCTGAAAAACCTTGAGTGGGTTTCTGATCCACAGCTGACATTTTGAATGTCTCAAGTGCCTGATGCACTGATGCATCAAATATGATGTTATAGGGTCATTCTATAAGCAAGGCTTCACAGAGGTTGCAAATAGTAAAGTCCCTATAGTTCTAAAACACACTGCAATATACACTATGATGTTAAGTCATACACTTTCTTTAACTGTGATTGGATCAATTTACAGAAGTTAATATCCAAATATTAAAGCACCACAAAATGCAATCCTTGAAATGAAATTTAAATCAACACACAAACTAGTTTCAACAAAGATGAACATGAAATCATTCAACAGGTTAAGATTTGATTGTAATGAAGGACTCTCATGTTTGTGTATTATGGAACCAACTAATCAGAACACCTGTGCCTTGTCTTATGGTTACAGCAGAAGCAGCTATGAGGAGATGTGTATAACTGCAAAATGTTAACTAAATGTGTGCGTTCAGAAACACGTAAATAATCTGAAGATATAGTTGACATGCATCATTGTGCCTGATACTGCTGTGGTGCTGTGCTCAGTTCTTAAAGAGTAGTAGCACTGGGGTTAGCATAAAGTCTGCTAATATTGTGCAGCTGTGCTAACATAGCCTGCAGCAGTTCAGGCTATGTGCAGCTATCTTACAGGAGCGCTGTATCAGTCAGCCCTGTTTATCTACCTTCAAGAGTCTTACGGGCAACTCAAGTATGTGAGTTTGTCCTGACTTCAGACAATGACAGAAACCACTTTGAAGTTGTCCCCTTTGCTAGACCAAGGACAAGACCAGTCCAGTTTACAGTTTATCAGAGAAGAGTTTAGCAGTCCTTACATGGTCACTAACAGCACCTGTTTGGTAGTTCAGTTCTCCGTCAACAAGACTGCATTAGGAACGAAGAAAAAACTGACAGACCACATCTAGAGACTGAGGAGCTAACAGTGGACTTCATAAGGAGAGAAGAGAAGCTAGAACCTATCCCCATCCACAAGTCCTGTGCACCCTCATCATCCAGGCCCTCATCTCAGACGAGTGACCGGCAGTTTGGCGAGCAAAGCCTCTTTCACCTCGCCTGGCTTTCAAAGTTTGGCCTGAGATCAAAGAGGTTTTCTACAGGCACAGCTGAGAGCATCCTGACTGAGTGTGTCCCCACCTGGTATGGGAACTTTACTGCCCAGAACCAACATGCTCTACAGAGGTTTTCAGACAGCCCGGAGTACAAGACCATGTGAGTTTCCCTGCAGCCCAAACAACTCACAATGGAAGGTGTGTTGCTAAAGCTTGCAGCATCAGCAGAGATCCCACGCCATGTCAACCCAACTGAACCAGGGGCCGCCATCTGGCAGGCACCTGCTCCATCAGGACATTTATCTTCCACTCTGCATCAAGGCTTAGGAACTATGAACTCAGTAGACCTGTTGCATGTCTCACTTGCATATTTACAAGCACCAACAGACTTAACTGAACATGCACTGACAAACAATGAAATTCAAACTATATACGTAGATGATTACATTTTGCATATTGACACATATATCTTACACACTGTGTATATTATGTATGTAGTTATGTCTTCTCACCTTTTCTGTCGTCTTCTCCACCACGTCTGAAGGTGGTGGTAAGTGCAGGTATGCAGAGCTCCCTGGATTTTGACGTACACATCGGCCCTTCCCCTGGCACAGAGAGGCTGAGCAGAGTGCAGTTGCTGTGGTTACATTCAAGGAGTAAGGTCCCAAGACCTTACGTATGAACTCTGCCAGGTCCTGGCACTCTCTCTGCAAAACAGACACACATTTTGAAGTACAGACAGAATGAGTGTGTGTGCTTTTAGAGACAAGAGGCCGCATGTACATTTTTGACCACAAATGGTGAATTTCCACCAAGAGTTCCACCAAAATGCAATACCCCACCAGACCAGTAGAGGGCAGTAAAACAAAGAGGAATGCCATTCATCACAGATGACACCATAGAAGCAGACGGATAGGCAGGTATCATTATGAGCAACACAACAGTTAGCATGTTAGCATGAAGAGACTCAGCTGGTGCTGTTTTAGAAGTTGCTATATTTCATCACAGATGGATTCACTGAATCAACACGTGAGAGGAGATAAGCGCGAGTAGCAAAGACGTTTCAACACGGCTTTAAAATCCTTTTCAACTCAAAAAGCCGTGGCAGAGATCGGCCGGTGTTTTGGTTCAAACAGCGACCCTGTTAACTGGAGACCTTCAGCCGGATGAATCCCTCATAAACGTCTTTAGACGATCATTAAATATCTGATGAGGATATTTTAAAATCTTAATAAAAAACTAAACTAGTTTGCATTCCCAGGAACTCCCTCTGTGTTTCAACAGCTGTGCAAACTCCACAAACACTGACACGTTCAGCTGAAGGTCTCCAGTTTACAGAGTCACTTTTAAAACCGGAACACCGGGAGAGACGCATTCACGGTGGGCTGAGAGAAGACTACTGTTACAAGCTGCTAAATCAAGAGAATCCCAGCTTCTTCTTTTGAAAAGTACACACACATACAAAAAAGATAGAACAAATCAAAACTAATGAAAGAAAGAGAAATCAAGTGAATCACAGATGTGTGTGATGTTATTGTGGACGGAGGGCGGGATAAAAACACTGCAGTTAATCTACCAATCAGACACGTTCAGCATTGCAAGCCCTGCCCCCCGAAAGTCCCGGGACCTTTGAAAAGTACTACCCCCCTAGCAGGAGCTTTTTAGGGGGAGATTATCTACCCCTGAACTAAATTTAGACCCTGGGTCCACCGGTCGAAACGCACGTAGTTCAGGGGTAAAGTTCCTGCGGTTGAAAAACGCCTAAAAGCAATCTTTGGGGGTTAAGACAGATCAACAAAAAGATGGAAATGTTCACTTCTATAATTATCAGAGGCTGGTTGAGCTTGTAGATGCAATCTTGTGGGTGTGCTCTTTATGTATAGCTCTGTACCTCTGTCTTAGTCTCACTTCTCTCCCAGATGACAACTCCTGCTGTTCCCATGGCAGCACTCTCGCCTATGGTGCTCACCAGGTCTGCCTGAAGAAAGAAGGAGTATAAAAAGAAGCTATAAAAAAAGTCAGGCGGCAGTATGATCTTTTTTTAACTCCTCATATATGACACCCCAAACATTTCACCCCAAATGCTACAGGTGCTGGAAATAACACACAGCACCCTCCTTACATTTTATAACTTCCAAATAAAACTCTGAAACTTTACATCATTAATCTGTCCTTTTCTTCCATCTGATCAGCTTTAGCATTGATTCATCTTGCTATGATAAAAAGAGGCGTTGATCTCTCACCTGTGACAGGAAAGTGTTAGTTGAGGCATACACGCTTTTAACCAAGGGAAACACAGGGATTTCAAACTCTGCCCGACTGAGAGAGGATACTCTCAGTGCTTCTCTGATTTGACTGGCCAAATACAGCCGGCCTCCATATGTCCCACCCTGGAAGACAAACAGCATACATGTTAGTGTTGTTTGTTTTGGATGCAGAGCAAAACTTAGTTAGGTTTAAATAGAAGTGCACAAACCTGCATCTTCTGCAGGGTGAGCAGAGGGAAGAGGGCGGAGCATCGTTTCCAAAGCCACAGGAGCTCATTGTTAAGGGCCTGCTCCGCAGCAGGGCACTCGCCGGTGTAATTGGCTAACAAGGTTTGGGCAGGATCCCCGTTGTAGCAGCTGGGGTAAGGGGAGACGCCCCATAATGCTTTGGGCCTTAGTTTCCCGAGTTCCCGAAGAGTCTCCATCATTACTGACTGGGCTGCTGCCTCGAAATCCACCTGTGGCGAGATCAAATGACCCGTCAGTCCCCTGGGACGGCTTTTACAAGGTTTCATTTTTTCCCCCCTTTTTTTTTTAATTCAATCATTTTTTTCTTTTCATTTTAGTCTGTTTCCTATGGAAGTGCATTGCATTCACCAAAGAAAAAGAAAAAATAAGACCCATCTAGATCTCATAATTAAGAGTTTGTGTAATCATAGATGGATGAGACACAGTGGGTAGTTATAGCGCTGCTTTCGGATTCTATTTACTGTTATTTCCTACTCGGAATGAGACACATTAATGTCTCTAAATGTGGATGTCATTAATATTAGTATGTCAACACAGTTGGGTAAAGTTAGAAAGATATTCACAGATTCGACCTTCTCTGTTGTAGTATAATCAGAAGGGCATGATTAAGGTTTGCAGTGACTTTCAGGACACTACTACGGTGGCCCTGAGAGCTCACAGCACTGCAACTTAAGAAAACTCATGCAAAAAGACAAAGCACAAGCATATTAAGAAAACATCTTCATCAACTTGACAACGCATGTGCAGCATTTACAAAAAAGCGCTGCAAATAGACCACAACACAGCACATTACAAAAATGCGCTGCAAATAGACCACAACACAACACATTACAAAAACGCGCTGCAAATAGACCACAACACAACAGAAGTGTTTCCAGAGGACACTTACAAGTGATGCACACTTCCGGATATGCTTGTTGACGCGGGTTTTGAATCGGAGTGCTAGTTCTCTTACCGTCAGTGGTGTTGGAAGTGAGATAAAATAAGTAAGTGTTTTTGATTTATTTTAACATTGTGACCGCATGACGGTAAGAGAACTAGCACTCCGATTCAAAACCCGCGTCAACAAGCATATCCGGAAGTGTGCATCACTTGTAAGTGTCCTCTGGAAACACTTCTGTTGTGTTGTGGTCTATTTGCAGCGCGTTTTTGTAATGTGTTGTGTTGTGGTCTATTTGCAGCGCTTTTTTGTAAATGCTGCACATGCGTTGTCAAGTTGATGAAGATGTTTTCTTAATATGCTTGTGCTTTGTCTTTTTGCATGTGTTTTCTTAAGTTGCAGTGCTGTGAGCTCTCAGGGCCACCGTACACTACACTGTATAACAGTGAAGTTATTGAATATTATATGCAATAAAATTCCCTAAAATTCTGAAAAACTGTGTATTTTCATACCAAGTGTTGTAGTATAATGTAGTACTCTTTGTAGACAATCCCTGTCCACTCGCCTCACCACCGGCAGCTCATAGAGACCAATGTTATTTGCCCAATGCAGAGACGGCCTGTATTAATGCAAATGACATTGTAGCTTGTTGTCTGTCTTACACTGATGGAAAGAAGGAAACTTTGTGTTTTTACCACCTTTCATTAGCAAGTTATTGATCCGAGAAGGTTGAATCTGTGACTATCTTTCTAACTTTACCCAACTGTGTTGACATACTTACAGTATATGGATGCCATCTACATTTAGAGTCATTGATATTTCCCAGTGTCTCATTCCATGTAGGAAATAAAAGCAAATACAATCCGAAAGCAGCGCCATAACTACCCACTGTGTCTTATCCTACCGTTAATGAAGATTGTGATTCTGCAAACTTTTCTCATAATTACAAGATCAGGATCTTGTTATTACCAGATAATGGGTCTAATTTATTCTCTTCAGTAAATGCAATGCGCTTCCGTAGTTTCCTCTCACTTCTTCAATCTACTTTATTCTCCTTCTCCCTCTCTTTCCCCCTCTCAATACTTATGATACCAATAACAATAAGACATAAATGTTTAGCACCAATAAAAAAATAAATTAAAAAAAGTAATAAAAAAATAATTCTTTATTCCTTATAACTTTTGTCAATCTTTCTAATTTCCACTAAAAAAAACGGAAGACAAAAAATAAAATATAGACTGGGCAGCTGCCTTGAAACCAACCAGTGACAAGATCAATAGATCACCTGTCAGTCACCGTCATTTCAAGACGGTGCACAAATACTATGAGACTGATTTCCCCTCAAAGACAGCTCTACAAACTTAGAAAATATGAGAGTCAAAGGGGCCGGTTAGCAGCACAGGAGCAGCCAAATTTCACCATCCTAACACCCCGAGTAAGGCTGCAATAGTAGCTTCTTATTGCATGAGTCACATTCTTGTTAAACATAAGAAGGCCATTAAAGACTGTGAGGTTGTGAAAGTAGCCAGCTAGTTCTTGCAGTGCCAATGTTCCAGTGCCCAAGGTCCACTAAGGTAGAGACATACAGTACCAGTCAAACGTTTGGACACACCTTCTCATTCAATGTTTTTTATTTATTCTTATTATTTTCAACATTGTAGATTAATACTGAAGACATCTAAACAATGAAATAATCTGGTTTTACCATAATCTGGGTTACAACAGTAGTCAAATAGAGCTATCCATTGTGTACTAACCCTACCTCTGAACAACACAACTGATGGTCTCAAACACATTAAGAAGGCAAGTCATTCTACAAATGAACTCTTGACAAGGCTCATGTTCATTAGAAACCATTCCAGGAGACCACTTCATGAAGCAGACTGAGAGAATACCAAGAGTGTGCAAAGCTGTCATGAAGGAAAAAGGGGGCTACTTTACATATATTAATCTACAGTGTTTACAATCATTAAAATAAATACAAACCCTTGAATGAGAAGGTTTGTCCAAACTTTGGACTGGTAGTGTACATTTATCTACTTTTCCAGCTTAGATAACTGCCCTCATTAGACCTGGACCTGGTTCACTCCTCTGTTTGTCACTTTTATAGTAATAGGGTAGGCTTTCAGTAATGGGTATGGCTCCTTATGTCCACTGGGAGCCGTGTGTGTGTGTGTGTGTGTGTGTGTGTGTGTGTGTGTGTGTGTGTGTGTGTGTGTATGTGTATGTGTGTGTGTGTGTGGCTGACTGGCCCTGATTGAGACTCAGTGTGAGAAGCTTACATATACCCTTGAGTTTCAGAGCTCTGTGCTGACTCATTGTCACACTTTCAGAGATAGTGAGAGGTTCCCTCTGTGTGTGTATGTACCATCAAGGTGTGTGTCTGTATCAACTGAAATAATAATGTTTGATTACATTTCTTAAAGCTGGGGTTGGTAATCAGATTTAGATCCACTTTTTGTTATACTGGTTAAACTGATCTTTATGTCCTGATGGTAATCAATACATGATGTGTTCTTAAAAAAAGAGCGAAAAAAAGCTGCTATCTACAGCCGGAGTAAACCTGGGAAAACACCAACCAATCACCGTGTTTTGGCTCCCCAAATTTTAAACCAATCAAATCCCGTCCAGCCGTTCTGCCCGCCTCCTGCCCGTACATTTCCCCGGCGTGCACTCCTCCGAGTCCCCGTCTCCTGCCTCTACTTCCCCTGACTCTATTTACTGCCCCTCTCACTCGTCCTCGGGCCTGTCCCCTCTGACCTGATGAGGTGCTTTACTCAGGACTGTAGTCCGGATCAGAGTCTAAAAAGCTCTCACCACGGGGGCTCTGACAAGCAGAGGAATTAATGACATTCAGTAAGTCCTACAGAAATGTAGATGTGTTGTAGCGTCCGTCCGGACGCTGTAGTGATGACGAGCCGATTCGTGAACACGTTGATCTTTAATAACCGGTCACTGTCGGCCGTGATCACGACAACCAACAAAACAACAATCAATGTTTGAATGAATGAAGAACTTCTCCTCTTGTCTCTCCTCTCTCCCACTCACACACTCTACACCTCTCCTGATGCCTTCACTAACCGTCAACACTGTAGGAATTAAGAACATCTACACTGAACACGTTTAACAAACAGTAGTTGTTACAGTATTATATATGTGTTATAACTTTTCTCATGATATCGTGTCACCAGTACAACTGGATAATGCTAGTATGACAGTTGTGAGTACTAACAGCAGCCATGTTTGTTTGTGTTTTTAACTTTCACTATGAGAATGTTTTGGTGAGGACCGGTTTTGAATCAGTCACCATCATATGGTCGCAAGTCAGTGGCGCTCGTGCATGTGAGCGGGGGGGCGTCGTTTTGGAGGAGCTCCGAGGGAGGAAGGGAGGGGTTAGACGAAGTCCTGAAGACATGCTACATTCAAATTCATGCTGGTTTTCCGAGAGTACCAACCCCAGCTTTAATAGACTGTAGCAGGGAAGTCCTGATCAGCATTTTTGCCCCCCGATCCTGATCTGAGTTTTTCATAATGAAAAATATAACTAAAACATGTCTTCTGTTTATTCCATTGAATTTAATCCAGCTATCATTGTTGTAAAGCTCATAATCTGTTTTAAAAGCTCTGCTGTATGAGACCAAGAAACTGCTGTGCTTCATTACAGCATGCTTAAACCAGAGGCTGCTCTGAACGCAACTCTCACGAGATAGTGCGTGATTCACAATGGCAGCATCCAGCTGAGAGACGTAAATATATTCGGAGTGACAGCGAGATCAAAACACGCCCGGTTGCATGCCACTAGCTACGGCGTGGCATGCCGGTGTAGAGAACGGCAGCGGCAGCTAGCCACGAGGATCCTAATGCTGATGTAACAGACTGTCCTGTGTTTGGTTCATGTGTTTGCCTTTGTGAACCATATGTCCCTGCAGAGTTACCGTAGGGTGCATGGAGCAGATGTTTTTCTGGAAAGTGTCTGGCGATGCTCATGTGAGTTCTACAATAAAATGTAAATCATGTCTTTAGTTCTACATCAGTGTCCCATTTATTATTTTAAACACAGTTAAACAAACTCAGAATGCTCACTTACACTGGTGCCTTCAGCTACACATTGTGTTCTGTGACAGCGGACGTATGATCGGATGAGATGATCAGCTCAAATGCTGATCACCGATCAATTAAAATAACGCCCAGATCGGCTCCAGTCCTATAGTTGAGATCAGGATCGGGACATCCCTAGACTAGCTGGTTGTCACCCAAGCCCTCTCTGTTTACCCTTAAAGCACCTTTAGCCATTTGTGTGTTTTCCATTATTAGAGTTCTTCCTGTGTCTCTCTGAGAGTTTACTTTCAGGTCAACTGCTGGGCAGTGGGGGTTTAGTTTTTCTTACTCAAGCTCTGTTTGGGTTGAAGGAGCCTATTTGTTTTTGTGCTCAATATTATTTTTGTCTTTTCCTGTCTAGCTTTCTTTCTTATCTATTTTAAGTTGTATTTTGAGGCATTTTTGCCTTTATTTGATAGGACAGCTGAAGAGAAATGGGAAAGGTCTGGAGTAGAGAGCGAGGGGAAGACATGCAGCAAACGGTTGAGGCTGGGAGTCGAACCAAAGATTGGATGCAATGAGGACTATAGCCTTTGTATGTGGAGCGCGCACTTAGACCACTAGGCCAATGGCACCCCCCACTATCAATTTATTGTTTTAAAAGTAAGCTGAAGACTTAACTTCTTAATCTAGCTTTTAATTTGGAGTAATTTATTTTTAGCCCTGGACTGCATTATTATTATTATAATCATTACTTTAACATTTATTCATCTTATTGAATTATTTATTTATCTATTTATTTCTTGTATTCATCTGATCTTCTTAACTTTACCTTGTTTTTAACTTTTCCTTCCACTCTTACTTATTTTATTCATTTTACTGTGTTGATTTTATTTT
This sequence comes from Notolabrus celidotus, assembly GCF_009762535.1. Lineage (NCBI taxonomy): Eukaryota > Metazoa > Chordata > Actinopteri > Labriformes > Labridae > Notolabrus > Notolabrus celidotus. Next base: position 2,783,783 of record NC_048282.1, read on the forward strand.
ATATTTTAAGTATTTTATTTATAATCATGCCTTTTATAATTGTACCATTGCTGTTATTTTCTGTCTCTGTTATTTTGTGAAGCACTTTGGGCTGCATGTTTATATGTATGAAAGGTGCTTTATAAATAAAGTTGAGTTGAGTTGAGTTTGAAAAATCAGCGGTTATTAATTTGAGATAGCTTTTAGAACCCCCGCCAAGTCTACAAGATGAAATCCTGACGGTCCTTCAAGTTTTTCTCCTAGCCGAAGAGAAACACTTGAAGCATCTGACCCGCTCTAACCTGAGCCAACAACTTGTTCATCACTTCATCTCCCCCTCCCTCCCGACTGCTCCCTTTCTATTTTGCAGTAGCTGCCTGCTTCCTCTCCTGCTTCCACTCTTTATCCCCCTCCCCCTGAACTTCCCTCACCTTTGACCACTTCTCCACCTCCTCTGGCGTCCAGTTAGGAAAGAAAGCCTTCAGCAGTTCCCTCGATGCCTCCAGATACATGGCCTGCTTCTCTCTGTTCCTCGACCACTGGGGGATCCACTCTGCCCAGCGCAGCACCCCCAGCCCCAGGTACCTTGGAGCAGGTAAAGCTGCGTCCAAGTCCTGCTGTGTCTTCTGGATGTGGTTGTCCAGCTTTGTGTTCTGTGGTAGACCCCCATTGATGGGTGTGTCTTTGTCTGCAAAATACGGATAATTTCCAAGCGTGTCCTCGTAAAAGACGGCCACCCGGCCCTCTCGTTCTATCCCGAGAGTTCTGAGATCAGGCCGATCGGAGCAGGAAGAGTCAGGGATGCCCCAGAAGATGATGAAAGGCTGTCCAGAAAGGAGAGGGGGGCGAGCAAACTGAGGCGGACCAGCGGTAACCATATCAGCAAAGGCAGCGAGCAGGAGAAGGAGGGGCAGGAAAAACTGACGCTGGGTTTGAGGGGTGTTTGAAAACGTTTTGTGAGTCCTGAGACTGGGGGGTTTCCATTTTGGTCTTGGCTTTGGGTCTGGATGCGACCATGACTTGGTCCACGCCATTTGAGCAGCCACCTCTCAGGCTCTCACCTCTTCAGGCTCTCAGAGCCAATCATGTTCCTGTAAAACACACAGCAGAAGTCACACTATTACCTCTCTATTATATGACAGAGTTACAAGAGAAATTCACAATTACAACAAAATGCAAAGGACCACTTAGATGGAGATCTACATTAAGTAACCTTAAAGTGTATATTGGAACTATTGATGAATCCTGCGATCAATTTGTGTGTGGCCATCTTGCATAGCGGCCATTACTGCTCAGCGCCTGTCGACTGTGACAGCTGTTTGTAGAGCTGGTTTTAAAATGTAAGCCACCTACTAATAAAGGTACCTTAATAAGGTACTCTCGTAGCGCAACATTGTTCTACCCTGCTTTTATATTCATAAATCAACAGCATTTAATCATCACTGACAAGTCGCATGGGAAAATACATTTTCTTTAAATAAATATTCATTAAGCAAACATTTTCTTTCATTGTTTATTTTTCTGCTACCGTAACTGGATCATTGTTGGAGAGCATGCTAGCTAGTAGATTTACAAGATTGTTTCATTGATCGCCAGTCAAGGAACTATACAACGCAATCAACAGCCCACCCAGAGAGGACAATAATAACATTCTTTATCCACTTCTGAAGAATATTTGCAGCCAGTGAATCTATGTAAAGTGTCTGCTCTCACACAGCAGAATTCTTTATGAAGTAAAAGTAAAGAGCAAACGGCAACCTCCGGCTGCGAAAAATGAAGCCCATGCGGTAGTGTTAAAAACTGCTGTTCCTTGAGTGTCCACTAGAGCCTGGCTCCAGAAGTACCTGAAACTACATATACCTCTTTTTGACCATCGCAAACCGGGTTGATTTCTGGGCTGGTGTTTGAGCTCGTTCGGAGCTGGTTGAACTCGGGAAGCAACAAGACACCCATTCGTTTTTCCGCCCACTAGAACCCTTGGAAGAGGCGTGTCAGATTTACTTGACTGCTTTTCCCAGCAGCGCCAGAGCGAACTTTCCCTCACAACAACAACGATGGAGGACAACAGCAGCTTGTTTCCTCCCTGAGCACTGCTTTGCCTTGGAATCCATTAGTCTCTTTTATATTTTCGCTGCAGGACAATGGAGGAAACACGTTTGGTTTGTGTTTTTGATCACGGCAACCCCGCCCCTCGCCCCTGACGTAAGCGGTTCACGGTTCTAGATCAGCAAAAAGTTGGAGCTGCTTTGGATCCGGATTTCCGGGCCGGGAGCCGGTTCACTCACAGTCGAAACACATAAAACCGGTTCTCAATTGAGCGCTGGCTCTGAACCGGCCCTGAAACTGCCTCGGTTGAAAAGGGGCAATACACACCCATTCAAAGAAGACGATCTTTACAACAGAAATAAACATGTTTACAGCCTGGTTCAAAAAACAAGTGTAGTCTGGATAGCTCATTTCTCAATCGGCACACACTGTACGGGGGGTGAATTTTTTCATAACGCAGCAATTTCGAAGATATTGAGATCACAAGTTTTCCGTTATGAGAGCGAGGCACAGCTGACTTAATTTGCAGGCGGGACACTATTCTGTTGCTAAGCGCCGCTCGAAGGCTGCTTGTTGCAGTATCTCTCTTTTCGTTGTTCTTTTTTCATATCTGTTTAGTTCTCTTTGTATTTGGAGCCTGTCATGAATTTTAATGACTCATTTGTTGACCATGGACACCAAACTGTCTACGTTTGCAGTGGTGTTTTTACTATTTTTGTTCCTGTGTGTGTCTGGAGATCCTGTGTGTATCCATGGTCGCATTGTTTACATACGAGATCAGCTGTTAGCTGCCCGTAGCATGTCGATGCTAAACGATGCTAGGCCCGATGTTCCCTGCGAGCTGAGGAGAAGGAGGCAAGGACGACGTGCTGGTACTGAGGTGCAAGCTAAAAAAGACGACATGGACCTGTCCTCCCACCCACCGTTATGGGGAATGTAAGATCTATCTACGATAAGGTGGACGAGCTAACCCAGCACCAGAGGGAATACTGGTTGAGTAGCATCATGCTAACAGAGCTAACACCGGACACGAACGCCACATTGGAAGGATTTCACCTGCTGTGGGCGGACAGGATACAGGAGAGCAAGACTGAACACACTGGGAAGAAGGCCAGCTCAGTCCTGGACCCTGTGGAGGTGGTGGCTGACAGGAGAATTATGACCAAGCTGTCGTCTCTGATGAACATTTCTTTTCTATATATATTCTTGTTGGAATTCTTGTACTGTACACCTTCTTGTTTGCTGCTGTAACTCCATGGATTTCCCCGTTGTGGGACGAATAAAGGAGTATCTTAGAGTATCTTATCTTAGCTGGTGGCGAGGAGGCTAAAGGCCGTCCCGGATACTACGTCCATTTATTATACAGTCTGGTATAGAGCAGCTTAAAACTCCTCAGGTTCTCGTCCACGTCACCTACTTTGTTGTCAGATGTAAAGTTACATAGATATTAAAGATAAAAGGTAAAAAGGTTTATCTCTTCTGAGAACAGCTTGCATTGAAGGGTGCAGATGTTTGGAGAGAACCCCCTGCAGCAATGGTATCCTTTTAACTTCTGGTAGTTGGTCAGAGTTGTCAGTAGGCAAGTCTGCACTTACCAGAGTCACTGTTGGGTAGTGTGTACTGTTTTATGTGTTAGATAACAACTCTTTAACTACAGGGAACTTGAACCCCAGGGTCTTGAGTTGTTTGATTCACCCCCTCCCTCTGAAAAAGGCATGACGAGTTGCAGATCTGATTGAAAAGTATGGCTGCAGGTGGGTACATATTGGATTTAGGTGAAAGCCCGGTGCATCTTATCCAGACACTGAAGAATGAGAGCTGGCTGCGATTACCTTGAATGACCTTCGCAAATAAAACCTTGTGATTTTTCTGCTGCACTGGATTTTTACAAACAAGAATCTACCTTCTCTGCTCTCTCCTATCTTCTCTGTTACTGAGCTGTCTCTGATGTCACTTGGGTTTCTCATCTGAAATGCTTAAAATCATCTCAAAGCTTTCTTTTGTTCCTTACAATCCTTCTCAGTGTTAGTGGGTGTAGTGAAATCAGTGTCAGATATAGATTTCTCTGGGGTTTGTTCAGTCACACACGTTGTGAGTAAAGCTAGTGTACTGTGATGAATATTTGATATGCTCAGTGATGTGGGACACAGCCGTGGTTACAGATTATGCACAAGGCTGAAGATTGTATTCAAGAAAGTAAAATGCTGATACCAGTGACATGGATGGCAAAAACACATTTTGCATATATAATTGTTATAATTATGACAGTTTGCCTTGTTACTCTTAACCACAGAGGATGGATAAAGAAATACCCATAACACTCGAAGGGCCAGAATCCTATTTCTACTAGAAAGGCCACGAGAGGTCATTTTCACTGCCAGATTCCAAATTGTATTATGTAGTATTATAAATACCCAACTTAGAGAGTGATGTGTTTATTTTTTAAGGATATACTTTATATTTATACTTGGATCAAACTTTCCATGACGAGTACCTTTCATCCGCGTCTTATTCAGATAGATTGCCAGTCCACTGACCACTTCCTGAAACAACTCCAAAGCTTCCTCAGCAGTCATCTCTCTCTTTGTGCTTCTCTTTGCTATAACTCCAAAAATAGAGTTGTCTAATTTTCTCAGTTTCAATCCAAAACCTTTCAAATTCCTTTCTCTGTACTCGAGCTAACGGCTGGTTTCTACGTTTGAACCAAGAGGCATATGCCTGGCATGAAATGTATCAATCTAATCATGGCAAAATGTTTTTGCTTTTGGGCAAACTTTAAGAAAAGTCAGGAACCGGCGGCACTTAAATCTTTCACTCAACAAAGTTACACTACAAATAAATGTGAAATGGTCAGTTGTAGTGTCAAAGCTGTTGAAAAATATTCTAATCTTCTCGTAGGTTCCTCTGAGCTGCTGTAGACGTCCTCCTGCTGTGGACGTTCCAGACTCCAGCTGATACAGACGTGCTGGACTCCAGCAGCAACAGCTATTACTACTCGTCTCATCACTATCACCGCTCCCTCTCTCTCTTATTCTCCTCTATCCCTCTTTCCAGACCCAACTCAGTCTCAGCAGATGTCTGTCTAACATGAGTCTGGTTCTGCTCGAGGTTTCTGCCTGTTAAAGGAAGTTTTTCCTCTCCGCTGTAACTAGCTAAATACTGTGAGGTGCAATGCTCATGGTGGATTAAGGTGGGGTCAGACTGAGTCTTAATCCTGTCTTGGTGTTGGGTCTCTGTTCATAATTTGACATAGAGAGTTCTAGACCTGCTCTGTTTGTAAAAGAGTCTTGAGACAAATAAAGATTGATTGATTGATTTAATCTAGTGCGGCTCAATAAATATCGTCTGATTTCAGCAGTGAGGTTTTTTCAGAGTTGTTTACATTCCAAACAATGAGTGAACCCACATCTGTTTTCAAGACACAAATATTTTGAATATTTTTGAACAAATTAAACTATTTTTGTAAAGTTGATAACATTTACGCAAAATTTCAAATAAATTGTGCATCAAGTATCAGAAAAACAAAGAATGTTTATGTCGTGGGTAGGGGTGCAACGGATCAAAAAACTCACGGTTCGGATCATTTTTCGGATCAGCAAAAAAAAAGAAAGAGGACAAGACAAATATAACTTTGTCCCTCCATTTATTTTGTAAAACACTTTGCCCATTAAATAAAAACAACATTCAACTCAAAATGTACTGCATGTGCAAAGCACCCTATCTGTGGGCCCAGTCCTGCCTCATTCACTGCATTTCATGGCATGGCAAGTGAAGGAGCAGAGGAACTTCAAAAGTGTCACTCTATTCTTCTTTCAATCTCTGATTTTCACCGTCCAGTTATCTTTGAGCTGCAAACTGTGAACACACCGTTTTATTCTAGGGTCCTACAGCTGGCAAAGTGCCAACATGTGAACTGCTCCATAAACAAAAGTGAAAGTTAAAAATTGCACTCGCAGCAGTGGACTCTAAGTGACCCAGTAACAGCCTGTCTGCGTATCGTTGACATGGAGACAAGTCCTGGTAAACACACGGTGACACGACCAAAACACAGAGTGAAGGAATAACAGTTCAGGGGCCACAAATAGGCGGCCGGATGCGGTCCGCGGGCCGCGTATTGAGGGCCTCTGGTCTAGTGGGTGCGCAATGGAGTTTCATAACGTGGCTCAAGCACATTCAGCATTCACTGTATTTCACAGGGAAACCAAAATGCTCCCATACATATGACTTACAAGATGCAGGAGGGATTTCAAGTCCCTCTGCTCCTTCACTTACCACGACTACCGCTGCGCTTGACGAGTGAGTGTGGATTGAACATGCAGTCATCACGTGAACACGCACAACTTTTTTCATTAACCGATCCGCGGACCACGTCCGTGCCGAACCGTGGAGAGGCATCCGTACGGATCACGGATCAACGATGATCCGTTGCACCACTAGTCGTGGGGTTCTCCTTCCGGACTCAAAATAATATGGGAAAAACCCAGGCGTAGTCGGAAGACTTACTTTTGGTAGTTTTATTGGCTGCCGGCCTCCCCAGTGCAATGGAAGAAAATATTTACAAAAGTGGAAAAACAAAGATAATTTACAACTGTTCTTGTCAGTGTCGTCTGAGTACTACAGTTACTCACTTGACACAAAAAAGAAAACAGCGGTCGTTCATCAAAAAAAACACACAGCAACATTACCTGCTCAGTAACTTGGCTCAACTGCCAAGAGACCAAAAACTGGCCCTCTTTTAAAGTGTGTAGCCCCTCCCTCTTGGCGTAGGAAATTACATAAACAGTTATATTTCACAATTAAGGCCATTTCAAGGCGACTAACCTTACACACAATCGAAAGAGTAATGCAAACATTTCCACAGGCATTTTCCTTACCTACTTCAACCAAACATAATTTAAAACAAACAAAAAGAACAACTAAACATGGTCACATGGCCACTTTTGGCCGCCATACATCCATATAGGGTGCGCACCAGATGTGCTTGGTTTGTGCATTCCAGACATGACCTGGTTGAGCTCAAGCCGATAAGTGCAGCAACCCAAAGACAAGGACAATGTATGTTTTTAACAATGATAGAGCTTCAATGTGTGCACCCTGAGAAACTCTGAACAGTGAGGGAAAGAAGGATGGTGGTGTGTGAACCGGAATGAATGAAGTGCTGTTAGGAACGGCAAAAGTTTGGTGCATGTGTGTGTGTGTGTGTGTGTGTGTGTGTGTGTGTGTGTGTGTGCACGCTGCCCGCTGTTAGTGACGGTGCCACTCCTCACAGTTTACACCAAAGTTGATGGTTAACATGATAACTAAAGCCACCATGAGGACTTTTATCTGTTTACACAACAGACTGAAAATAATACTGATGCTTCTTTATGACCTTCAAAAGCAAAAGAGACCCTCAGAGACCAGACTGATCAATTCTAAAGTTATGTGTGAAGTCTAAAACCTCAAGTGTGGGTTCAGCGTCAATCCAGTTGATGCATCAGAGTCAGCCATAATTGACACTTCCCCAGACATTTCTGATGAGTGATATCTTTAGGTGTTAAATAATGCAGGGTGAGATTCTATTTGTGGGGAAACTTGACATATGAACAGGACAAAGAGTCATCAAAGGTACTGCTTTGTTCACATAGACTTTATAAATAATGGACGTAGTATCCGTGACGTCACCCATCTGTTTCTGAAGCACTGTTTTGAAACCAATCATCGGTGGGAGCCATATTGGAAATGTTGAACTCAACCTAACAAAGGCTGTTTTTGAAACGGCCTGCTACATACTACTTACTAATGTAGTAGGTAGTGGTGCAACGGATCATCGTTGATCCGTGATCCGTACGGATGCCTCTCCACAATCGGTTGATGGAAAAAAAAAAAGGTTGCGCGTCAACTCACTCGTCAAGCGCAGTGGTAGTCATGGCAAGTGAAGGAGCAGAGGAACATTATAACCCTCCTGAATCTTGGAAGTCACATGTATTGGAGCATTTTGGTCTCCCTGTGAAATACGGTGAATGCTGAATGTGCTTGAGCCACATTATGAAATTCCGTTGCGCACCCACTAGACCAGAAGCCGTCAATACACGGCCCGCGGGCCGCATCCGGCCGCCTATTTGTGGCCCCTGAACTGTTATTCCTTCACTCTGTGTTTTGGTCGGGTCACCGCGTGTTTACTGGGACTTGTCTCCATGTCAGATACACAGACAGGCTGTTACTGGGTCACTTAGAGTCCACTGCTGTGAGTGCAATTTTTAACTTTCACTTTGGTTTTTGGAGCAGTTCACATGTTGGCACTTTGCCAGCTGTAGGACCCTAGAATAAAATGGTGTGTTCACAGTTTGCTGCTCAAAGAAAAGTGGACGGTGAAAATCAGCAAATGAAAGAAGAATAGAGTGAAACTTTTGAAGTTCCTCTGCTCCTTCACTTGCCATGCCATGAAATGCAGTGAATGAGGCAGGACTGGGCCCACAGATAGGGTGCTTTGCACATGCTGTAAATTTTGAGTTGAATGTTGTTTTTATTTAATGGGCAAAGAGTTTTACAAAATAAATAGAGGGACAAAGTTATATTTGTCTTGTCTTCTTTCTTTTTTTTTTTTTTTTTGTTGATCCGAAAAATGATCCGATCCGTGACTCAAATCCGTGATACGATCCGAACCGTGAGTTTTTTGATCCGTTGCACCCCTAGTAGTAGGCAGTAGGTATTGCCTACTACATACTGCGTTTGAATTCAGTATGTAGTATGAGTGTTCTGTTGGATCTGGTCTGCAGGATGCTGGGTCAGACGTCACTGGATTTCCGGTTTCAGAAAGCAGAAGTAAACAACGACCAAGCTGATAGAGAAACTGCTTCTTTAACATCACTTATGATTTAAAAAGTTAAAAAGTGGTTTATATGGAATTTGATAACTTTCACAGCACCCAAAAACGGATTTCCTCCCATCAAAAAAGAAGAAAAAAGAAAAAGCAGAACGAGCGCTGTGCATTGTGGGAAACAGTACGTGAGGCAGACTGGTCCGATGCATACTGTGAAATGTTCCCATATCAGTAGACATCCGGGGAGTTTTGACATACTGCAGATTTTGTTCTTGTTCACATACTACTTACTACATAGGCAACTGAATTTTGGCCAAATCAGTACGTACTGCTAGTATAGTGGGCGGTTTCGAAAACAGCCTTAGTGTGAGGTAAAGAGGCGGGCTTTGAGCCTCCTCACTAACAGCTACAGTGTTCCCGCCTGTCAATCAAGTCAGCTGTGCCTCTCATAATGGAAAACTCGTAATCTCAATATCTTTGAAATTACAGCGTTATGAAAAGATTCACCCCCTGTTGTTTCAAGTTCATTTTAAGTTTGGTGAGTGTCTCTCACTCTGCATCATTTCACAGAGTGTTTTGAAATCATAGGAAGAAAGAGTTGTTTTTGTAACAGTGGGGTTTGATATTTTGATATAAAAGCAATTTTTAAGCATCTTTAAGTTCATTTATCCCACACAGACTTGGATAGAAATCAAATAATTGTCTTACTGAGCTGTTTTTTTTTTATTGCATTGTTGCTTAGTTATTTCATCACTACCCGTTTGCCTTGATCTTCCTTTGAGCAGATCAACAGCCCACACAATATGCAGCCTATTATGTCCCTTTGTGCTCGGACACGCTTTTCTTTCTGTGGAACATTTGATGAGTCTCACATGAAGGAACATCTTTGTGTCGGTGTAATACACTCTGTAATGTAATGGACTTGTACTTAAATAGTAAGCTCAAAGTGCTTTTCCACTTCTCCCACATTCACCAATTCACACTGCATTCAAACATTGATGGCAGAGGATGCTATACAGGACCATCAGTATTATCTAATTCCATAGATGTGCATTCACACAAACCTGACTATCTCACCAGGAGTGTCTTAGCATTCAGTGCCTTGCCAAAGAACACTTGGGCATTTGAGTGCAGGAGCTGGGATCGAACCGCCAACCCTCCAATCAGCTCAACTCTCAACTCAGTTCATTTTTAGTTATATAGCACCTTTCATACATTCAAGCATGCAGCCTAAAGTGCTTCACAAACAGAGACAGAAAATAGAAGCAATAGGTAAAATGATGCAAGGCTAAAACAAGATAAAGGAATGTTATATGAAATATTTAAAAATAAAAAAAATACTTAAAAATAAAATACTTGAAAATAAATTACTTAACAATTGAATAAAATACTTGAAATAAAATACTTAAAAATAAAATACTTGAAAATAAAATAAAATACTTAAAAATGAAATAAAATACTAAAAATAAAATAAAATACTTGAAAATAAAATACTTAAAAATGAAATACTTGAAAATGAAATAAAATACTTACAAGTAAAATAAAATACTTGAAATAAAATACTTCAAAATGAAATACTTGAAAATAAAATAAAATATTTGAAAATAAAATACTTGAAAATAAAATACTTGAAAATAAAATACTTGAAAATAAAATACTTGAAAATAAAATACTTAAAATTAGATAAAATACTTAAAAATAAAATACTTGAAAGTAAAATAAAATACTTAAAAATGATATAAAATACTGAAAGACAAAATAAATTAAAACACTCAATCAATAAAATAAAGTCAGATAATTACCAGAAAAAAATGTAAAAATTAAGATATAATAATCTAGAATAAAATAAATTAAACGATAAAAATAATGCTGAAACAATGGTCATAAGGGTAATAATGCTTTTTGGCCAAACTAGTAAAAGCAATGACCCACTTGACCTCTGAGCTACAGTGATTGAGTGGGGTGTAAAGGAGGAAGAAAACAAACAAAAAAAAAACTGTATGTGTAGCATGTCCAAAAATAGCATGAGTGAAAAAATTGAATTTCCCCCCTGGGGATTAATAAAGTAGCTTTCTTCTTCTCTCTTCTCTTTGTTTGTTTTTTAAGAGGCTGTTAGGTTAATGCAAGGATCATGAGAATAAAAGAGACCGAGAGAAAATGAAGGAGGGCTGCAGGTTATACTCAATCTAAATTTAAAAAAACGTATTTTCTTTTGACAGACAGAGAATAAAAAATCTCCTCAAGCCTCTTGTTCAATCTAAAGAAATCACAGGAAGAAGATCTTTTAACAAGAAAACTATTTCTCCTATAGCAGTTTGGCAGCTGTGTTATGTTGCCTGTGTTCAAACTTTTTTGTTTAGCACTCTGTCAGATAAGAAATGAGGGAGTCGAATCGATTTATCACAACAAAGTTCTGCTCATGTAACAGACAGGCAGTCGAGGAGATGCTCCAACAGGAAGGCCGTTTCTAATAATAGGTGTGATTAGGGACCTATTTGGCCAGCTGAGGTATAGACACCTAATATAGAGTGTTGTTCCACTGAAGGACTCTGCTTCTGTTAGTGGGCAGCACAAGATATGAGGTAATGAGAGGAAGCAGATCTAAGCACTGTTTATATGAGTGTGAAGAACTGAATAATGAGGGTGATGTGAGACTCTTTACAAGTAGAAATTAGGAGTTAATAGAGGGATGCAGTGTGGATTGGCTTGAAAAAAATCCTCTACATGTCCATATTAATGCTTTAAAGTCTTGAATTTTTGCAGCATATGAAATCCTGTAAAAGACATACTTCACATTGATACAATCCAAATAACTGGATAATTGACTCAGTAGAATTAAGTATTTGCCAGCACAGAGTAGAACTGAAATATGTGATGGTTCCCTGACTGGATCTGCGACTATAGAAAATACAACATTTGTCTCGAGTGGACTGGAACAAAAATAAATAATGTTTATGTTTAACAAAGTTTCCCTGAGGGGCAGAAGCTGAAGAGTCTTAAGTAGCCCCCATGAGCTGTATGGCACATCAACCACTGCTGCTGCTGCACTTGTTGACTTTATGAGCATAAAAACTAAAGTCCTTACATTTTCATAGTGAGCAGCATGTGTGAATGTGAACAGCTGATTTTTTCCACCTGACTTGCTCCTGACATTTTTAGGAGAATTCAATGTGATCTTTTCTAGGTTTTTATTCTAATCAATGGGTTAACGTCCACTGGATCCGCTCCATTGCGTTCCGGCTGCGTCATGATGAGCGGAGCCAGGCCTGGAATCAACAGGTCAGAGGTTTTCAGAGGACCAGAAAGACAACATGGATGAGGAGAGGAGGAGGAGAATCCTTGATTCAGTGATTACTGCGGGAAAACACACTAAGGCTTTGTTTAGACAAGAACGACCTCATTGAAAACTAAAAAGTAGGGTGCCGTTGGCCTAGCGGTCTAAGCGTGCGCCCCATGTACAGAGGCTTTTACCGCATGTCCAAACCCACTCTCTGCTCCCCACATTTCCTGTCTCTCTTCCGCTGTCCTGTCAAATAAAGACAAGAATCCACTGGAACCTGGTTTCAAAGTTTACATTTTTACAAAATGCCAAAACACAACAATAGTTTACCATTCTCTATTTAATATGATTCCATGTAAACAGCTTCCAAGGCTGATCAAAACGGCAAACTAGAATGTCTCAAGAAACGTTACCATCAAGACGTTGATTGTAATGACCAGAGTGGTAACAACCTGAAGGTGTGGTCTTACTTCAGACTGTGCAAGGCTATTTCGGGCTCAAATCGCACAATAAAGTAACCCCAACTCTGTCTGGAACAAGCAGCAACCTCCAGTCTCAAAATATGAAGCCCATTCAGGAGTGTAAGAAATTGCAGTTCATCGAGCGTCCACTAGAGGCTGGCTGCAGAAACACCGGAAACCACATACACACCCATTCAAAGAAGACGATCTTTACAGCAGAAATAAACATGTTTACAGCCTGGTTCAAAAAACTGTTTAGGTCTACTTCGCTGATTACTCTATCTGCACACACTTTTTTCTAACGCGACGGTTCAGAAGATATTAAGATTACAAGTTTTGCCCATTTAAGGGCATAACTGACTTGACAGACAGGCAGGAACACATAGCTGTTGGCCAGGAGGCTCAAACCCTGCCTCTTTACGCCACAGTAAGTTAGGTTGAGTTCAACATTTCCAATATGGCTCCTGCCACCGACGATTGGCTTCAACACAGTGCCCAGGAACAGATGCTACTTCCATTTATTATACAGTCTATGGTCTGGTAGCATGGAGCAGGCCTCCACCTTAGACCGTCAGTCTCATCCGTATATAACCTGACACCATCAGTGTTGAGTGTCTCCACCAGTGACTGCGACTGAAAAGCAGATCCACACTGCAAACACATTTGCAAGCACAGGTAAAACTAGTTGAGACTCCTGCCCTCTACCCCCATATCCTGTAGTACAGTGCATGTGTGAAACATCATTGTCTTTGTCCTTGTTCCTCTTTACTGCCCCTTTAACTCTTAAGTCTACAACAAGAGGGATAGTATTGTTCTTCTGGATCGCCTGTGTCATCGATGACACACTTTCGCATGTGGTCTTTGGATTACCGTAACTCTTGAATGGTTTGCGCTATCGTCAAAATTCCAATGATTCCTGGAAGCTGAGAAGTTGTGCTTTGGGTTATTACGGTAAATTCCTGACAGCACGGGGCGCACGTCGTTCATCACGCAAGGCACACACGGCACGCACGTCATAGCAAGAGAGAGGGACAAGCATGTAGCGAGAGTTTGAGCAGAGAGAGCGAGTTTAGAGAACTTAAGAGTTTGTTGAGTGAAGTTGGTGGACATTGAGAGGAATATTTATCATTATTTGTCACATATTGACTGAAGATGGCAGGGAGATCTTCCAGAGTGACAAAGACACCGTCAACATTTTTATCTGACATGTTTGAAGTTTGAAAACGTCTGCATATAGTTTCCATTTTATGGCCTGTTTTTGTAAAAGTACGAAGTGGACCAAGGCTCATATATTTTATTGTAAATATGTTTCTTTTTTCACTAAAAACCTCTAAATTCAAATTCCATTTTTGTGTTTTTCCTTACTTTAAACTGTTATTATACTCTTATAACATACAGTAATGTTGAATTACTTCCAGATATTGAAAGTTCAAGTACTCCTGGAAAAACTGGCTAAAGTACTTAGTCACAGGACATTTTCTGACCCTTTTATAGACAAAACAAGCAAATATTTCCAGGCGGAAATTATAATTAATTATAATGAATAGGTGTTAAAGGGTTAAGAGATCCTACATTTCCTAGGACAGCATCTGTCAGCTTCTCATACAGGACCAGACAAAAGTTTGGACACACCTTCTCATTCAAGGGTTTGTATTTATTGTAATGATTGTAAACACTGCAGATTATTGAATGAACCAAAAAGTGTTAAACAAAGCAGAATCTGTTTTATATTTTAGATTCTGTAAAGTAGCCCCCTTTTTCCTTCATGACAGCTTTGCACACTCTTGGTATTCTCTCAGTCTGCTTCATGAAGTGGTCTCCTGGAATGGTTTCTAATGAACATGAGCCTTGTCAAGAGTTCATTTGTAGAATGACTTGCCTTCTTAATGTGTTTGAGACCATCAGTTGTGTTGTTCAGAGGTAGGGTTAGTACACAATGGATAGTCCTATTTGACTACTGTTGTAATCCAGATTATGGTAAAACCAGATTATTTCATAGTTTTGATGTCTTCAGTATTAATCTACAATGTCGAAAATAATTAAAATAAATGAAAACCATTGAATGAGAAGTGTGTCCAAACTTTTGACTGGTAGTGTACGTTTCCTGAATGCTACTACTTTAGCATATAATTCACATGCAAACACAAATGATCAAACAGAGCTGTGTTTGGGAGCAGCATGTTTTTTGTCCACTTATGTATTGTGTTTTTCTCTCTGGTGTTACAAAGGGCTGTGGTGTTTTTGCTTTCCAGTTCCTTTATCTTCACTTGTCATATTTTGTTGAGAAATGTTCGATACTTGCTTGTTAGCAGAAGCAGCAGCACAGAGCTGTATGCCTTCCAACAAGTCATTCAAAGGAGTTTCACACTATTTGACAGATGTGTGCTATAAACAAAGAGCAGCTCAAAAAACGAAAAAAGAATAGGCGTAAGATTTCCTCTGCTCAAATACATGATTCTTACATTATCATTAAGGAGGGAAAACAATGGAATAAAGAAGCATCTGTTCCTAATTAAATGCTTTGCACACCCTCACCAGAGTTTCCAGTTAACCAGGCTGATTAGATGTGATGTCAGGTGGCAGGTGGGAGGAGCTATGCTTGAGAAAACTGTGATGCAACTGACTCACAGGATAATGAGAGAGCTGTCAATCAAGTGTTGTCTGTAGACGCCCACATAGTCCTGAGAGGAGGGCTAATCAGGCTAAAGAGGAAACACCTGTGTGGGTGGGCTGAGCGCTCAACTTTAATAAGTACCAACATTGGCGGCTGGTGGAGTTTTCTCAAGGGGGGGCTATAACTCCAAAATAGCAAGAAAACATGTACTAAGGTATCACACCACAGAACTTCACACAGTCTATTATTTTAGATAGGATGTGCCTGTTTCTGTCAACCTCCTCATTGTGCTTACAGATCCCTCTCCTGTAGCCTTCATCAAGCTGACATGAAATGTTAAGTTTTCCAAACATGGCTCGTCACAGAGCATTTTCCATGTGGATCCCAGTTCGTTCATGCTTCTTTGTCTTTTCTGAAAAGTGCCCAAATCAGTGCTACCTGTCTTAATCCATGCTGGGTCAGATCCTGACGTTTGAAAAAGGAGGCAGGGAAAGCAGAATAAAGCATTAGCCTCACCTCATGCAGTTAGCCAAGCCTTGTTGCAAAAGCAGGTCCTTGTTTAAAAAGACCGGGTGTATTGTCTCCCTCTGTCTTTGGACTGCTGATTAATTGTGATGTTGGGCTGATCAGGTCCGCTCTCTTTCACGTGGAGCTTCTCCTGGTATGTTCTCCTCTCTAAAGGTGATGTCTGAAGTGATTTCACTGAATTATTTCATTTCTCTTTCTCCATTCTGCATCTCTGTCCGATCGGCAATATTCACACAGGAGTCATTCTCCTTAGACATGTAGCCAAGGGTCAGGCTCTAAATTCACCAGTTGTATAAATCTAGAGCTTCTGACGTCTTCAGTATTTCACTTGTTCTCATTTAGAAACTGAAAAGACAATAAACATTAACAGTCTTTTTATTCTTTATATTTATTTAAGTATAACTAACACAATTGAAAGCCCATAAGCTATGACAACAGCTAATGTTAGCATACATCCACCCACTAGATAATATTAATGTTGGCTGGAAAGTGGTTGATACTTAATATTTAGTACAATTAGAAAGTTGCTCACTTTGCTTTCAACCACCTCCTAGCATGACCGGTGTCTCAATTCCAAGGCTGCATCCTTGTTAGGATGCATTTCAAGACGGGCTGTATCCCAGCGTAGTGACAAGGCTGTCCCATTCAGAAGGCACCTTTAGATCCCAATTTAGAAACTTGATTTTCATCCTTTCAACCCCACTTTGTAACTGTGTTAGCTAGGTTTACCTGTGTATATTTATTGTATCATTTCATCAACAGTCCCCTCCTATTTTAGTGCTTTTATAGTCAATCCCCTACACCTCCTTTTTGTTTGATTTTATTTTATCTTTGAATTGTTTTTATCTCCAAATCACAAATGATCCTATTTGATGACCTTGATACTCTTGTTATTTATGTGTTTTTGTTTCTTTTTTAAATGTCACTGTAACTGATATCATTGTAAATGAGGGTTGCCCCTCAATGATCTTCCGAGTGAAAATAAAGGTTGATATGATATGATATACAGTAGATGTGTCTTTCTGTTGCATAAAGTGTGCATTGGGTCAATCCTTTGTTGCCCAACCTATCCCAAGATTCATTGCACTCCAATCCAAACGAGATGGCGGACTCTAAGGCAGCTGAGGAAAACTCTTTTAAATGTAATGTATTTGATTTCAAAACTGTTGACTTGATTGTAATTTGAATGTTAAAACAGGGAACATTGAAACTTCACAGTATCTTTAGTTAATAGGTTGAGTTACTTAATGTCGGTCATGTTAGCTAGAAGCCAGCTAGCTACCTGTTGCTACTTGACAGGAGTGGTGCTTTTTAATGCAAGAGTAATGAGGCGTTCACACCAAACACTAACAAAATCATCATTTGCATGAATGAATTACATGTAAAGTCAATGTAATGACTTAAATAGATGCTAGTTCTGGTCTGGTGGCGCGAATAAAGAAAACTATATGCCCAAATAATTTGTCAGAGTTGAAAAATCTGAACTCCCGCGAATCTATTGCGCCACGATAGCCAATTAGTGTGCAGATCTTCCGGTGATGCATGATGTGAGGTACGGACCAGCAGACGTTAATTGATCTGGAATATATGGGACACTTTGATTGTATCTCTGTGCAGCTTCCCTGAACTCTGTGACTCTACCTGTTTTTAAGGGATCAAGAACAAACAGGAGCTCACTGTGAGGACAGAGAGGGAGGAGGATTATCTGCTGAGTTGTAAAAAACTTTGTCTGTCACTTGAATCCAGCTATGGGTTGTACAAGGAAGTTAGCTCCGCCCCTTTAGCATAACAGGCTTCACCATTCATTGTAGTGAAGCTCAACTATTTGATAATAACAAACTGGTGTGGCGTGGGAACCCCGTCCGTCTCGTGAAAATGAGGATCTAGGGCACTCGTGTACACGCGATTTTGACGTGCGAATAGCGCAATCATTCGCGTCTTGTGTGAACGCAACATAATGATGGGAACAGCTGATGTTGTAATCAGGAATTACTCAGTGGAAAAACTAAAAACGTCCTACTTTAGCTAGGTCTTAGCATTCTACACAGGCTATGTATGAAGGCATCCTTTGTAGCATGCGTCCTTCAAAGGATGCAGCGCCTGAGTGGGGACACAGATAATCTGTTAGCTAGGAAGTGCTGTACGTTAGCTGTCTACGAGTAACTGCTGGCTGATCAAAATTTTTTTAGTTGTCTTTCCAGCTGTTCAATCACTGAAGTTTATTAAATGCTAAACATACTTTTATATATTTCTGATCACATAAACATTATTCATTAATAGGAAAGAGTATTACAACATTACAACAGCATTTAAGTTTTCACCCTGAGCTAGTCGTCATAGAAAAAAGGGCCTTGTGTGAATACTGAAAATTTGCTCTGTAATAAAGTCTCAGGGACAAATAAGTAATATCCAAATTAGTGAGATTGTTTAACTCATTCATTAAATCCAATTAAATTTTTGATTGAAATGAGAAACAATCCATCAGATTTACACCTTTGCTAATTTTAAGCACACACTTTAAAGTACAGTTGAATAAGCTTCCGGATCTTCAAGATTATAAACCACTAATACTAAGGTGTCCAAAGGTCACAGGAAGCACAGTTACGAGTAATGCCCCTGTGTATCTAAATCCATCAGGATCTAAGTAGAGGTTTGAACACTCTCTTTTATGGTCCTCTCAATGAGGAATAAATGTTGGAAAAAAAGTCAAATTCTTAAAAATGATGCGTGATGTTGACTTTCTTTCTCTTGTTTAAAATCCTGACTGTTATAATGCACTACAATGATCACTATGATTATTTTAATGAATTACATTTATCGACTGCTCTTTTAATTCCTGTAATCTGGTGTTAGCTTCTTCTTTCTTATATTCTGATTATTGTAATCCCATCATGCTCTTCTTCATGTGATTCCTCATTCAGTGGTAGGGGCTGGATGGTCAGCGTGATAGCGGGCTAATCTGTTCAGACAAAGCCTTTGGTCTGTGTTTACTCATCTGTCTGGGTAAAGGCTGATCCTGAGCCCACCGCCTCCGCAGCTCAGAGCGTCTCCCACCTCTCTATATCTCCTGACAAGCTGACCTTTAGTGCTGATTTATTATGCTGCCCATAATGTGTCAACTGATGTGTCAGAAATAAGTATACATGTTTATTTTAACGTATAATGAAACATTAAATTGAAGAAAAACTGGATTAAATTTAATTAAACTTTTTAATAACACCCGTCTAATTATGAAACGTATCAATAATTCATGGCAGTGTTATGGTATATCTGTCAGCTGAAGAGGATTAATGTGTGTAGAAATCCAGCATTTCTAATTTGTAGTTATTTCATGTTCTAATGTGTTTTCCTGTTCCGTTTTATCTCACAGCTCATTTGTCAGCTCCTCTCACAGTAAAGCCTCCATGCTGTGCCAATAATACGCCGAAATCAGATCTGTTGTTCGAACCTGCTGGGACTCTGATTTGATCACGTCATTATCCAACAGCGTGAGAAGAAAAAGTGTATTTTGCACTTGGGGAAAAGAAATATCCATTACAACATGAAAACCCTCCTAATTAAGGTATATTTAGACCTCCAGATCTCGTTACAGAGCTTGGCATCTGGAAACTCTGAGCTTACGTGCATGCTACTAAGTATAACACTGACTAACATATTTGGCCTCGGCCCACTGCTACAGGTTCTTCTGTCTATATCACGCTCATTGGCCCTAATCAAATAAATGTGTGTACGACTGAAAACAGGGTTAACGACCATTTCACCGCAAAGGTCGGCATTTATCAATTTGAACGTGGGCAGAGGATACGCTCAAATCTCACGCCAGGTCTCAGTCCATGTACGCAAGTTTTCATGTCAGTGTGGAGCGCGGTGCAGCAAAGTAAATCTGTCTGTGGCGGAGAATTAGCATTTATTGGTACAGTGCATATTTAG
Source organism: Notolabrus celidotus (assembly GCF_009762535.1). Lineage (NCBI taxonomy): Eukaryota > Metazoa > Chordata > Actinopteri > Labriformes > Labridae > Notolabrus > Notolabrus celidotus. The sequence continues at coordinate 2,803,423 of NC_048282.1, forward strand.
ACAGACATACAGAGGATCACAGATTCATATTTAGTTCTTTAAATTAGTTATGACACCTAAAATGTTATTACGTTTCACTCTATCGATCATGCAAAAGGCTTTTGAAATGATGTTGAGCAGCGCAAGCTGTCAGCTGATTTCTTCCTGTAACAAATGTGTGTTTTCTTTCTCGATTTACTTTAACAACTACAAAGCTTTCAGTACTAATCAACTCTCCCATGTGCAAAGTGAACTCTGTAGAAAATATTGTTGGTAATTTAAACAGAAAAACACAACTATGTAAATTCACCAGGGGAAACTGACTCCAACTTTTAGCGTTTCAAATTGGTTGTTTTTTTTTTTTAGTAGAAAGATTCACATGAGATCAAAACCTGTTGGCACCATAGACTGTATAAATAATGGACGTGGTATCTGTGATGTCACCCATCTGTTCCTGAACGCTGTTTTGAAGCCAATTGTCGGCGGCAGCCATATTGGTAATGCTGAACTCAACCAGTCAAAGTGTGATGTTAAGAGGCGGGGTTTGAGCCTCCTCACCAACAGCTACGTGTTCCCGCCTGTCAATCAATCAGCCATGTCCTTACTTGGGCAAAAACTCATAATCTTAATATCTTCTGAACTGTTGCGTTAGAAAAACAATCACGCCCGTACAGTGTGTCCTGTTAGAGAAACTAGCTAAGTAGAGCCAAGCCGTTTTTGAACCAGGCTGTAAACATGTTTATTTCTGCTGTAAAGATCGTCTTCTTTGAATGGGTGTGTATGTGGTTTCTGGTGTTTCTGCAGACAGCCTCAAGCGGATGAATTGCATTTTATAACACTTCCACATGGGCTTCATATTTTGAGACCAGAGGTTGACGCTTGATCAGCACATCTGGAGTTATTAATAATTAATGTAACACTCCGGTTTGCCTCTTGCGTAATTGAGCACAAGCGATTCCTTGCAGAGGCTACGTGTTACAAAATGACCACAGTTGGAGTTGATTGAAAACAATAGACAGGTAAACCAGTGTGCGGTCTACAATATTGAATATTTTCCATCAACTGCATCAGACACGGTGCAGGTTCGTCTGTGCCCCCTGCGCCCCAACACAGACCTGGTAAGTGCTGCTGGGCACTCCTTACAGAACAGAGACAGGGTGGGGTCTACAGCGCAGATTGTTTTGAGAGCAGCCACATGTTTTTTTTTTAAGCAATCTTAAGGTCTTCCCCCCCTTTTATTAAGGCCTTTTAAAAGTTTCATATCACAGATGAATATGTTTGTTTTTTTATCGAAGGATTTATAAATCAAATGTTTAAACTTCAGCTGGAGTTCAGATTTCAAACCCACGCTGCTGACTGCTGCAGTGACTTTCATCCAGACAGGCTTTTTCTGACTCCCATAATGCCTCTTTTCTGGCTGCCAAACAACACAGTTGTATGTTTCTACCCCCGGTTGCTTTGGTGTTGATCTCCAGATCAGACATGTTTCCTGTTTCCTGCTGTAGAGCGTCCCTCCATGTTGAAATCCTGTGGGCGATCCAGGCTGAACTGGGAATAATTAGGGGCGTGATATTTAAATGATGATTGTTTTCAGCCGCCACGTTTATCAAGACCTGATCATTCGTACGCTGGGATTGGTCAGATACGAATGTTTCATAAATCACATGTGTGTGATTAAATCTGGCTTTAGTTCAAACCTTGCAATTCCAAAATAAGAGTAACATTGTTCTGTTTTCTTTCAAAGATGGAGCTTTTGAGCAAATCAATAGCTCTGCCTCTCTTTAATGAGACCATCAGTATTCACCGTTCTGTGTTCGGACCATGCTGACACACTTGTAGGATGGAATCAGGAAGTGAAATCAGCTGAGATTAGGACGATAAATGCGTCGTCTAATGCCCAGCAAATAACCTGTGCTTCCCTGTAACCTTTCATTATAAAGTCCAAGTTCTCAGTGGGTCAATAAATATCAAAGACAAGAATGATTTTAAATCATAGAGTTGAAGTTTTCTTTTCGGTCAACACAGCTCTTCTTGAGCAGTGTGGGGGAAATGTATGTCAACTGTAACGTCAGATAGCCTGAGCAGTGTCAGGAGAGTAAACGTCGGCTCTGTGTTCTCAGAAAACATTTGTTTGTCTCCAGTGATTTATGAGACTTTCATACATTGAGATTATTTCTTATGAATTTGAAGGAGTCTGGAAATGTCAGTCGAGCGCTTGTTACATCAGGTCATAATTCCTCCCCGTCCAGCTCTTTGGTATTTGACATGTTAACATGAACAGCAAGCTTTAGAGTCTATAGACAAAATCATGCACAGTGTCAGCTCCAGCCCTACAATAACACAGCAACAATGAATGGATGGATGGATGGACTTTGCATACTAAAAAATGTATGAGTAATTTTCATAACTCAGAACTCCCAGTTGTTGTTGAATTGATTAATGATGCTGTAAAAGATTCACAACAAAACTACATTTCCCACATTTCCACTGTATTTACCAAACTACCCAGTTTAAAGCTCCTGTGAGGAACTTTCTGTTTATGTCAATGTTGTCTCTCACAGGACAAAGTGGTATTTATTGTGTCTTTGCTGAACTTGTTCATTTCAGTCAGTTTCATCACCGGCTGGAAACTCCTCACAGGGGCTTTAACACATTGGCAGGTTCTTAGCTAACGCTGCTAAAAAAAGAGAGGGAAATTAAGATAAGATGAGATAAGACACTTACTTTACTTTTTTCTACTTTATTGATCCCCGGTGGGAAATTCGGTTATTGCAGCAACCCAGACATAAGTACAATCGAGAATACATTTAAATAAGTAAAATAAAATATGTTAAAATAAAAATAGATGAAGATAGAATACAAATTTACAAATTTAAGATGTGTTCAAATGTTACAAGTGGTTTAAATAGTAGTAATTACAGGCAGTATTAAAAAGGATTCAGTAGTGACAGCTTGACATGGTGTGATTATGGTTTGATTATGACAGATTAAGCAACATAATGAATAAATAAATATGGGTATGTAATATGACTGTATGAAGATAAAGAGAATAGTAAAAAGCATTATACAGAGACAGTAAGCGCCTGTATTTAAAAGGTCTTAAAATCATGACACAATGAATGTTTCTGAGACATTTGAATCCTAAATCTGTCTTTGAAATGATTTATTCTGCTTTATTCCATTATAAACCTGTTTAAGATGCACAAAGAATTATCTGGTTGGCTGATTGACTGATTGGTTGATTGATTGAATAATAGGCCTATAGTCAACATGATCATTGCATACTTAGAAGACAGCAGAAAAATCTATATACCTCCCTTTTACACTTGTCACAACTTCCCATTGTATCTCCTTGCTTTTCACACTTAGGATATTTTTTATTTTCGGTCCGTGACTAACGGCGCTTACGGACCTTTAAATCAAAGAATGGACTCCAGATTTGTAGTACTCAGAGGTTCAAACAGGAACCATCTTGACTGTCTGTTTGGTGCCTGACCAGGTCACGAGTTTAACAGCAACCTGATTGTGTTTGATTTAATTACGGAGATTTATGCCGCCATGTTGTCATACAAAGTTAAACACGTTGAACCTATGCGTTGTATGTCTTATAAGATAGAGAACTTTATGCAAACTGAATTAAATTGTTTTTTATTTGCTGAGGATACTTTTTTTTTAAGATAAGTTAAACTGTTCCAAAAAACCCTCAGATCAGAAAAGTTCAACAGATATGTGGCGTGTCATCTCCAGATAAGACAAACTCACCATGGCCGAGGTTGCTCCTCACAGGCTCCACATTTTCTGAGTGTCCGCTCACAGTGGTTCCACTTTGTATTCCCCTTTCTTCTGTTTTATTCGTATCTCTTCCAGAAACAAAAATCAAGGTGTCCTGCAGGATTAGTGAGGGCATGGATGACCTGTGCATGTATAACATGCAGCAAAAAGAAGCCCGACATTTGGAAGAACGAGACAGACACAGAGAGAAAGAGAGAGAGAGGGGGGGATAAAAAGACAGAAATAGATGAGAGACTTAAAAAGAGAGATACAAGTTTCAGGAGATCAAAGGAGGAAAAGAAGTGGGGAATGAAAAGGAGGGAAAAAACAAGTTGAAAAAGAAAGAGTATCTGAGGAGCAGCTAGAGTGTTTCTCAGAGATGGAGTGGACTTTTGGCAGGTGGGGGTGTTTGTGTGTGTGGTTGTGTATGACCCCACCTTCACAGCCAAGCTAAGCTTCCTTACTGAGAGAAGGTAAGCAAGGTCAGTGTTCACCGCGCCAACTCACATGACCAACGACACTTACAGTAATCCCATAATCCTGTGCTCTACCGCTGCCGCTCTTGGCTAAACAAACACCAGAGCTGTGAAGGATCACACCTGTCCCCCCCTCGTCCTCCCCCCTTCTCTTCTTCATTTTTAGTCTCTTCTCACCTTCCTCTACCTCTCAGTCTTCTCCCACATCCCTAGCCCTCAACCAAATAACCTGAACTTTTTCATTTTTGTCTTTTTTTATTTTCCTTCCTGCTCTTCTTCTCCAGCTCCCCCCTCCTTTCTTCACCCTCAAATCCCTCTCTTAATCTCTTTTCTTTCACACTTGACTCTGCTGGTTTTTAACTGGACTTTTTTCATGGATTCAGCAGTCATATGAAAACACAAGCACTGTATGGATTGATAGAACACAACACATTTTCCCTTTTTCTTTTATTCTTATTTACCTCCTTTTGTTTTTTATTTGACTTCATTTATTTCTTCCTGTAGCTTCCTTCCCTGCAGCCTTCTGTCAGTACTTTTCAACCATTCCACCTCTCTCTGTAGAAACATACAACAGTATCTCCTCAACACATCTTTCACTCACTCACATATTTACATACACTGTTCAGTTTTTGGCCCTCAAAGAAAACACATGTTTCAAAATGACCCCTGAGAAATAAAAGTCTGAGGCCACACTAGCACCCCCTGGAGGAAGAAGAGTTAAATTTAGCTTCTGGTCAATATGGACATTTAAAGGCTCAGGAAACGTAAATGAAATATTTAAAATCCACATCAATATCAAAATTAAATGTGTAATCAAGCTTCAACAAAAATCTGAGTGAAAATAAACATCCACCACTCTGCATTTCTCAGGACTGTGTGGGCGTGGCCTAACTCTTTGATTGACAGGTCAAGAGAGAGTTCACAGCCTGCATGTTTGAGCCGTCTGACTCTGAATCTAAAGACATCAAAACTCCAGAATCTGAAAATGATTCATTTACAATGGTCTCTGAGTGCTGAGTCACAAAATCCTTCAGAATCAGGACTTCTATCATTTATTAGTTTTATCACTCTGTAGTCTCCGGGGCATCAGGACCATGGGACGCCCGGAGCAGAGGAGGCTGAAGTGTAGTATGTGGACGCAGAGGAGCTCGGCTCCGGGTGTCAGAAAGTTAGTGAACCAGTCCTAGGGAACGTTAGTGAACCGGTCCTGGGGAGAGTTAATGGACCGATACTGGGGAAATGAGCCGTGCATATGTGGGACTACTTTAGCCACTCGGCCCGGCTCAACTCAACACCGTTCTAAAATTTCCCCAAATCACCAGTTAGGAAAATAGAAGAATGACAACAAGCTGTCATCTTCAGCGGTGGATGTGCAGACAGGGACACACGAGCACAGCGGTGCAAAGAGCAGAGAGACAGCTATACAGACAGATTACAGGCAGTACTTGATTAGCAAACAAGCTAACAGCTAAGGCAACACTGAGGGGAGCTGGCTGAGACTTCAGGAATCGGTCTGAGCAGGAGCAGAGTAGTTTTGTTGAACATGTGTGAATATAACTCAGTGTTTCATTTCTGATTGGTTATCCATTTATTTTGTCGTAAATATCCAAGTTAACCCTGCCTTCTTTATCCTAGCGTTAGAACGGTATCATAAACTTAACCGATAATATTTCAAAAATGGATTAAAGTTCAGTTCCAATATTTTAAATATATATAATAGGATGTAAATGTGACTGTAAATATCATAGGTAGAACGTTTTTGTTGATTTGGGTCACCAGAGGGTTTAAGGAACTAAGAATCATTGAAACTGTCTGCACATGTGGAGAACTGCTTTATAATGATTATGCAACTCTATAATGCATAAACATTTCATTGTGGGATTTTTGACGAGAAGGTTGTATATATGCCTCAGAAGCTACTTTTTGGTTTTGCTGTGGAAATTTTGTTTGAACTTCTGAAGAGTAAAAATCATGCTTATTTGAATATGTTAGCAAACTGATACTTGAATACACACCTGCCATACTATATCCATCTCCTGCTGGAGAGATAAAGTAAGTGATGGGGGGGTCCTGGGGGGGAAGGGGGTGAGATCTGCCTCTTCTAGGGTTGGGCATCTTAGGTATAAGGCCGATACGTTATGCATCTCGCAGTTCAAGTGGTGATGTAAAAAAGGATGCCGTGCAATTCAATGAGCTTGATTATTTATTTACCAAATAAAACAAAGACTTTTCACAAACTGGCTTTTCTCTTAGTGCTCACCAGTGAGCAGCTGAAAGTGATTTCTTTCATGAAATATAAAAACAGAATTTTACAAAGATGTCTTTTGGTTGTATCATGCTGCTTTTACTTCAAAACATCACTGTCACTGTAAAAAATAATAACAGCGATGATCAATAAAATAGCTTTTGGAGGAGGTGTTTGAAACCTTGGTTCTCTGTGACACTGTAAGGCTGAATATCTTTGCTGATGAAGAAAGCTATAGCATCAGTTATTGCTGTTGAGTGCGTGGAGTTGTTAGCCAGCAGGGCATGGAAAAAACTTGCAATGCTTCGCTCACCACTTTTGGAGCTGGCAGCCGCAGGTGAGGCGGGGGCACTGGCAGACTCCTCCACTACAACACTGTCGCCGCTTCAAGTGAGTTATGAGATTAGTCGTACTGCCTATGTATTTTACAGCAGCCTGCAGGTATCATAGTGCATCCGGGGAGCACATACTGTAGTATAGTGTACACATCCGCGAGTCCGCTACGCATGTTATGTGGGTCAAAGTAATAATTCCCCCAAAATAAGATGGTAAGACTTATTAATAAATTTAAAACAATAATTCATTAAATAGATCAGGCTGTGTCGATACAAACATCTTGTTAACCAATGCATCTCAATAACCTTCCAAAATTGCATTCCCTCTTAGCTGCTCTACTGGTGCACTTGCATCGTGCACGTGCGTGATCACGTATTGATCTGTATTGGTTAATCTTCTCATCCCTAGTCTCTACACATTATTTTTTGGATTGAGCTTTGACGTTTTCATTTCTTTACCTTGCAAATATTTTGTTGTTGACAGAAATCGTGCTCCTGCCACACATTGGATTCAGTTCTCTGCTCGCTAGCAGCAATAAGAACAACGAATGAAATATGTACAGTCCATGGAAGACTGCCTTATTCCTCTATATTTACATCTATTGTGTTGCAGACCTGGAAAGATGCACAACATTTAGAAAAATGCAGCTCCATCATGCCTCCATATTTGTGCGATAAACCACATTTTAATATTTTTCATCCATCACACTCACATATGCCTGAATTCTATTCCTCACAACATCATCTTGCCCCTAATTGTTTTTGTCTTTTTTCATTTTTCCTCACATATTTCAATCCCTCCCCTTCATTTAGGCTCCATTCCTCTCAGATTCCATCTCTCCTCTCCAGGCTTCCTGCCATTTTTTCTATTATTGCTGTCACGGCACACAATAGCTAATAATGTGGTCAAAGAATCGCACCTGTGCTCTCATGCTCTTTCTATAAATTCTCTCCTTTTTTTTCTTCCTCTTCTCCCTGCTGCTCTTTCCTGTAGATTCTTATCCTTTTTATTGTCCGTTTTTTTTTGTGTGTGCAGCATTTCAGGTTATGAAAGTTAAGAGTTAGCAGTTTAGATAAGATCCTGCTAGTTCAAAGAAATATCCTTTATTTTGGGGGTAATTCTTAAAAGAAATTCCCAACATTTAAGTACATTTGTCAAATGTAACTTAAAAAACATGAATTCAAAGCCTGACAATAGTAATGAATTAACTTGTGTATGTAATTATATGATATACATTTACACATAAGCATAGTGGGATTAATCAACACTAAAAATTGTTGCATATACAATCTTAAATTCGGAAGCATCCTATCTGTGTTCCCTGTGCGTGTGGACTGATAAACCCTCACTTATGTGTACATGTTTGTGGACTTTCGTGCATTTCTCACATTTTCTGCAGCAGCATATGCGTTTACATTTTACAACCTTTTATGTTCTATTCCCACCGAGACCCTCTGCTCTAAAAATACATGTCTCACACAACAGGAGGCTCTGGATAAAAGCATCCACCACATGCCAAGCTGCAGAAGACGAGTTGTGTGCATTTTTATGTCAGCATCTGTATCCGTGTGCGGGTGTGTTTTTTACTCCTACAATTTGAAAGTGTCTTCTTTGTAGGAGCAGGTGTCTTTGAACATGCTGCAATGCACAGAAGATATATTTTATCTTTGCCAACATGTGTGCATTTGCTTCACATAGACTTCTATCTGTTTCTATATATATATATATTTATATTAAACATTGAGTAAACAATTATATTTCCCATCTCTATCAAGCTCTCTGATCTACTTATGCACACATCTGGAATCTGCCCTGACTAACCCGTCAGTGTGAGCTGTAGCCCACAAGAGCAGGCTCATAACACTAACATGGGAATGGATAATTCTGCCAGTGTTGCCAACTCCTCAGTGAGGAAAGTACAGTCATGGCCAAAAGTTTTGAGAATGACACAACTATTAATTTTCACAAAGTCTGCTGCTTCAGTTTTTATAATGGTAATTTGCATATACTCCAGAATGTTATGAGGAGTGATCAGCTCAACTGCAATTAATTGCAAAGTCCCTCTTTGCCTTGAAAATGAACTTCATCACCAAAAACACATTTCCACTGCATTTCAGCCCTGCCACAAAAGGACCAGCTAACATCATTTCAATGACACACAGGTGTCACACACATTAACACAGGTGTGGGTGTTGATGAGGACAAGGCTGGCGATCAATCTGTCATGATTGAGTGACTGGACACTTTAAAAGGAAGATGATGCATGACACCATTGTTCCTCATCTGTTAGCCATGGTTACCTGCAAGGAAACACGTGCAGCCATCATTGCAATGTACAAAAAGGGCCTAACAGGGAAGTTTATAGCAGCGAGTAAGATTGCACCTCAGTCAACCGTCTATCGAATTATCAAGAACTTCAAGGAGAGAGGTTCAATTGTTGCCAAACAGGCTCCAGGGCGCCCAAGAAAGTCCAGCAAGCTCCAGGACCGTCTCCTGAAGGTGTTACAGCTGCGGGATCGGGCCACCACCAGTGCAGAGCTTGCTCAGGAATGGCAGCAGGCAGGTGTGAGTGCATCTGCACGCACAGTGAGGCAAAGACTTTTGGAGGAAAGCCTGGTGTCAAGGAGGGCAGCAAAGAAGCCACTTCTCTCCAGTATAAACATCAGGGACAGACTGATATTCTGCAGAAGGTACAGGGACTGGACTGCTGAGGACTGGGGTAAAGTCATTTTCTCTGATGAATCCCCTTTCCGATTGTTTGGGGCATCTGGAGGAAGGCTTGTTCGGAGAAGACGAGGTGAGCGCTACCATCAGTCCTGTCTCTTGCCAACAGTGAAGCATCCTGAGACCATTCATGTGTGGGGTTGCTTTTCGGGCAAGGGAGTGGGCTCTCTCACAATCTTGCCTAAAAACACAGCCATGAATAAAGAATGGTACCAGAACGTCCTCCGAGAGCAACTTCTCCCAACCATCCAAGGGCAGTTTGGTGATGAAGAATGCCTTTTCCAGCATGATGGAGCACCTTGCCATAAAGCAAAAGTCATAACAAAATGGCTTGGGGAACAAAACATTAAGATTTTGGGCCCTTGGCCAGGAAACTCCCCAGATCTTAATCCCATTGAGAACTTGTGGTCAATCCTCAAGAGGCGGGTGGACAATCAAAAACCCACAAATTCTGACAAACTCCAAGCATTGATTATGCAAGAATGGACTGCCATCAGTCAGGATTTGGTCCAGAAGTTGATTGACAGCATGCCAGGGAGAATTGCAGAGGTCTTGAAAAAGAAGGGTCAACACTGCAAATATTGACTTATTGCATGAATTCTGTGTAATTCTCAATAAAAGCTTTTGATACTTATGAAATGCTTCTAATTGTATTTCATTATACCATAGAAACATCTGACAAAAACACCTAAAAACCCTGAAGCAGCAGACTTTGTGAAAATGTAATATTTGTGTCATTCTCAAAACTTTTGGCCATGACTGTAGCTATTGGCTGTCCTAAAAGTCGCTAGAAGTAGCTAGATGAAATCATCGCCTAATTTGCATAATCTGAATTGTAAGAGACGAGGGAGAGATAAAAAGAGGTTAAAAACACCCTAAACATGTTTATAACTACACTTAAGAGCCTAAAAAATTAAGTTAAATTAATTTTCAACAATATAATTTTCTAAATATTTATTGTATACAATCTACATTAACTATATAAATGGATCAGCTAGCGTTGTCTTTTTTGCAGTCTGGACGGGGAGCGGTTAACAGTTCTGCTCGGACTGCAGCTACGAGGGACTGCTGCGCGACTAGGACTGAGCCGTCTGTGAGTGCTTTGGAACGGGGGAGGGGGCCACTGCAGCACCCGCTGCTCATTGAGAACGATACATGCTTTCATTTTAGTCTCCAAAAGTCTCCAATAACACCAGAGATAGTCGCTTGATTCATCGCTAGTTGCTTTTGTGAAAAGGAGTCGCTAGAGGGGTCTGAAAAGTCGCTAAAAATAAGTTAAGTTGGCAACACTGCATACAGCCTGCTGCTGGGGCTTCTTCTTTGTCTGTTTTATTTTACACTGCTAAAATCCAGCTACCGGTGCTTTACGCCACCCTCTGTCCTGGAGTTTGATCACACATAGGACTTGCTGAAAGGGGAGAACTTGTTTAAAAATGTAATTTTTTTAAGTCTAATAAATTGATGAAACTCTCTAAATATATCTCAAATCTTTGAGGTATGTACATCAAAATATGAATTGATTGATTAAATGAAATAAATGAATGAATGATTAAGCATTAAATATAAATCCAGTTTCTTAGAAGTCATAACATCAAGATAAGATAAGATAATATAAGATTTACTTGATGAGATTTAGATTGATGCTCCATTGGGGGAAATTCTTTTGTTCAGCAGCATTCAGCATGGGACAGTGGAATACAACAATGTACTTACATAGTTAAAAATATAATAACAATAATATAATAATGACAGTTTGTGATTGTGAATACATATGACCCGGGAAGTCAGAGACATAGTGCCATGTCACAAAGTAAGTGCCATGTTGTGAAGAGAAAGATGAGAACAGATGACTAATACATTGCAGTGCTGCTGTTAAACAGTCTGATTGCAGATGGGATGAAGGACCTGCGGTAGCGCTCCGTCCTGTAGGGTGGGAGTCTCAGTCTGCTGCTGAAGGAGCTGCTCAGGGACCCCACAGTCTCATGCAGGGGGGGAAAGGGATTGTCCATGATGGATGTCAGCTTGGCTAATGTTCTCCTCTCACCCACCTCCTCTATGGAGTCCAGAGGACAGTCCAGGACAGAACTGTCCAAGTACATCTCTCTAAAAATACTGAAAACATGTACAAAAAGGAAAACATTATATTAGGAGAGGGACATAAAGAATACAATGATTACAAATGTGACAAAACAAATATAGAAACTAGGTTACTTGTGGAAATATGAAGACAAACTTGAACGTAAACAAAGAATCACATGCAGTTTTATCCATCACATGTATTTGTTTGTTAACCCATGTGTTTCTATATATTTCCATCACACATATTCATGTTTAATGCTCATGAATAAGTGCCATTTGTTGAGGAGGAGGATTTGCCAAACACAGTTCAAATATGACATTTGAAGATTTACTCAGACAGGTCAGACAGTTGTAACTGATGCAAACAGTCTCCTGCTAACTATTTTAATATGTTCTTGTTATGCCCACAATTGTCAGAGTTTTGGACTGAAATATTTGAAACAATGAGCAAAGCTTCAGGCCGAACTGTAGACCTTGAGCCCCCAGCTGCCCTCTTTGGATCTCTACCTTGCAAAATACGCCTAAACCCATTCAAACCCATCTTCTTAACTGGACCCATTCCTCCCCCCCTACTCATAATTCATGGATTAAGGAGATACTGTGTTGCATTACATTAGAAAAGATTAGGTACTCTATGAAAGGTTCTTAAAATATGTTCTACCAGCAATGGCAGCCCTTCATAGATTACATGGACTCCCTGACTAATGTATTTACCTGGTTCTACTTGTTTCTTTGTTTGTCTACCCTAAATTAATGTTGGTGTGTGTGTGGGGTGTGTGTTCTAAATTTGTTCTATAACATCAATCACAGATCTCTGTTTCAATTGTTATACCTCACAGAACCTACCTTGTCCTTGTCTGTGCAGAAAAACCAATAAAGAAATGTAAATATGACATCTGACAACTTTACTTCAGTTTAACAATTTTTGTTTTAAGCATGGAAAATGTACAGGTGTAATATAAAAGCAAAATCTGTTTTTATTTATCTTGTTAAAGATGGGGGAAACCAGAGCGCCTGGAGGAAACCCATTCAAAGTCTTCATGTGAGGCTGCAGTGTGAACAATGAAGCTTTGTGTTGGCCTGATTTATCTTGGGACGGGGTAAAAAGCTTGCAACTGCCCCCGTAAGCCCTTGGATCCTTGGAACCTCTGGTTCAATTCCATGAGGGGCGCCCCCGTTGTTGCCAATGCGGGGTAAGTAAGGGAGGCACAGCATTGCCAGATCAGCTTTGTACACAAACATTGTCTGTCTGAGATGAGTGTTGAGAATCAAGGACTGGCGGCTGGGATCATGTCTTTGTTGAGCTTTACCAACTACAACTGATGGAGGTTTTTTTTTACAGTATCTTGTTAAAGATGGGAGAAACCAGAGCGCCTGGAGGAAACCCATTCAAAGTCTTCATGTGAGGCTGCAGTGTGAACACTGAAGCTTTGTGTTGGCCTGATTTATCTTGGGACGGGGTAAAAAGCTTGCAACTGCTTCCATAAGTTCTTGGAACCTTGGAACCTTGGAACCTTGGAAATGCAGCTCCTATGTGGACTTGGGCTGAAAGTAGTGTTCAGGTCAATCAAATATACGTCTCACTAATTTACTCAGACCTCCACAGGGAAGAAAACCCAGAGTGCATAATTCAAAGCTCTGAATGATGCGAGGATGATGGAGGAGACAACATAATGGACAACATTAAGTTCAGCTTTGATGATAGCACAGCAGCCTAAGAGGACTGATCTACACAGAAATTAAGCAATATGCAACTCCTTGCAGGCACCTGTGAAGTTAGTCCCACAGTCTGAACGGATTTGCTTAACAGGTCCTCGCAATGCAAAGAGACGTTGCAAAGCATTGATGAAACTCGACGTGTCCATCGTCTCTATGAGTTCAATGTGTACGGCATGTATGCTCATGCAGGTAAACAGTACAGCCCATCTTTTGCTGTTAGCCTAACCTCCACGGGTCTGTCGTGTGGTGATAACCCACGGGCTAAACACGTCAAGTCCCACATGGGTAAAGGGTGGTTCCGTACTCAGACGATCAGCAGGTAGGTCTGCCATTTTCTGTTCAGCAGCCTTCCCACAAGTTTTTTGCATATCACACACTTGTGAAGGATACTGTTGATGCACCTTTTGGCCCCAACAATCCAGAATCTGGCAGACCGGATGGACCCCTCAGTGAAGATGCGACCCTGATGATGGACTCTTTCATGGTAATACCTTACAAGCAGTGTTGCAATATGGCTAGGACCCGGGATGATAATGGGGAACTTTTCATTTCTGCCTAGTTCCATGTTGTTGAGCCTTCCACCAATCCTTAAAAGTCCCTCTTCATCAATGTGAGGATTTAGTTTTCTCAGGGGACTGTTCTTTGGGAGGCTTTTGTTCACAGTCAAGCAATTTAACTCTTTGCTGTATGTTTCCTTCTGCACACAACGGATGATGAGCATCTCTGCTTTTGATAGTTCTTCAGCTGTGTGAGGTTCCCCGCACTGATGCCAGCCTCGACAGGACACCGACTGGGTTGTGGCTGTATGTCTTTGCGACTGTGCAACGTGCATCAGAGATGAGGACGTCCAGGAAGAGAATCGCTCAAATCGATGTGATCCTAGATTAGATAGAGGAGCTGAAAGTGTAGTGACATTCCCACGCACCTCTGTGTCACTATCTGAGTCAATGAATTCATAAGACTCCTCTTCCAGAGAAGGCGCTCCTCCAGGTTGGGATAAGAACAGGGGTCCCATGAGCCACGTTGTGCTGGCAAGCTCAGCTGCAGGTTCAGAACGAGTGGCATGATCGGCTAGGTTCTGGGTAGGGCAGATGTAGTGCCACTGTTCAGGTTTGGTGAACTTCCTTATTCGCTGTACTCTGTTGCATACATATATGTAGAACTGTCTTGTCTGGTTATATAAGTATCCTAAGATAACTTTACTGTCTGTGTAGAACTGGATTGTGTCCACATCGATGTCCAGCTCGCTTACCGCTAGTTCTGCCATTTCCACTGCCAATACAGCTGCACTTAGTTCCAATCTTAGGATGGTGTGGGCAGTCGTAGGAGCTAGTTTTGCTTTTCCCAGGACAAACCGTAGCTGGCACCTTCCATCACTGCCGATCACCTTGAGGTAAGCTACGGCGGCGATGGCCTTAATAGAGGCATCTGAGAAGATGTGGACTTCTTTCCTCTGAGCTGTAGAAAGAGTTTCAAGAGTGTAAGCTCTCGGTATCTTAAGCTCACTCAGATCTTGTTCCAGTCTAGGTTTTCACTGCTGATGAGTTCCCGCAGAAAGATCTTCCCCTGAATGGTGACTGGCACGACAAGTCTGAATGGAGTGCTGTTAGGAACAGGAAAAGTTTGGTGTGTTTGTGTTGGTGTGTGCACGCTGTTAGTGACGGTGCCACTCCGTCACATCATCCCCCTCCTCCAGGAGGTTGTCGATGTGCGGCAACTTGGAAAGGTAATCAGCCACCACATTGGCCTTTCCTGATTGGTGAAGGATGTTGAACTTGAAGGGCTGGAGAGAAAGGTACCACCGGGTCAGACAGCTGTTGTGGTCGGTTTCAAGGTCAAACTCACGTCCGAGCAAGTAATACCGCAGGCTCTCCAGTGCCCACTTGATGGCTAGACCCTCCTTCTCTACTGTGGAATACCGGGTCTCCCGGGGCTGCAGCTTGCGGCTCAGGTACAGTACTGGATGCTCTTCTCCCGGGTCTCCTTGGGCCAGAACTGCGCAAAGTCCATCAGCAGAGGCGTCCACCTGTACCAGGAACGTTCAGTTGAAGTCCGGACTCTTGAGGACTGGAGACGAACACAGGTGAGCTTTCAGTGTCCTGAAAGCTTTGTCACAGTCATCTGACCACACAACAGGGTTCCTCTGGTCTTTGCTGGTGAGTGCTGTGAGCGGGGCTGCAATGGTAGAGAACTGAGGCACAAACCTCCGGTACCAGCCTATGAGCCCAAGGAAAGATTGCACCTCCTTCTTGGTGCGAGGTTTAGGACAGTTCTGGATCGCTACCACCTTATCCACTTGAGGCCTCACCTCTCCTCTGCCCAGTTGATACCTCAGGTACTTTGTTTCCTGCCTTGCCCACTCACACTTGGCTGGATTGAGGGTCAGCCCAGCCTGCTGAATTTTGCCAAGGACCAGTGTCAGATGTTGGATATGTTCTTCCGATCTGTTGCTGTAGACCACCACGTCATCCAGATAGGCCGCACTGCAATGTCCACAGTTCTGGAGGATGCTGTCCATCATCCTCTGGAAGGTTGCTGGTGCTCCGTGGAGTCCAAAGGGCATCACCATGAACTGGTAAAGTCCAGCCAGTGTCCTGAAAGCCGTGTAAGTCCGACTTGACTCCTCCAATGGCACCTGCCAGTACCCTTTACACAGATCCAGCGTTGTGATGAACTTTGCAGCTCCAATCTTTTCCAGCAAGTCATCAATACGAGGCATCGGGTAGGCATCAAAATCCGAATTGAAGTTGAGCGTCTGGAAATCGATGCAAATCCGCAGTGTCCCATCCTTTTTGAAATTGATGACCACCTGACTGCACCATTCCGAGTTGGATGGCTTGATCACTCCAAACCTAAGCATCTCCTCCACCTCCTGCTGCAGCTTTTCCACCATCTGTTGTGGGACTCGGTAGGGCCGCTGGCGGACTGTTCGTCCATCCATCTCTCTATCACAGCTGATGGTCAGCTTAAAGCTCCTCTAAGGATTTTTATGTGGGTATGAAACAGGCTGAAATGAAAAGTTATGCCACTTTTTTTATGGCCGATCATGGCAAACAAAGCCATCAGGAAGAAGACCGAATGTTTCTATAAAGTCGTTTTTAACACCCGAAACCGCTGTCACAGGGTCAGTGTCAGGAGAGGCAATTTACAGCATGCATTTTCCACAACAAAGATTCACGTGGGAATAATTTTTTGATATTTCAAAGACAGCAGGATGAGATATTTGGTTATACTATACTACTTTTGCAAGGACAGAGGGAGATGAGCAGAGAGATAGGAGGTACAGCTTTGTTCATGGGGGGCACAGAGATGGAAAAACAAACAAACAAGTTAATCACAGGAGCTTAAAAAATACATATGCACAGTTCCCCAGAAACAGGAGATGGGTCAACTAAGCCACTGGCTCAACTTATAATTCAATAAAAGTTTCACCTTTTCTACTATAACCTAATTTATCTTTCACCTCTTCACTCCTTTATATTCTGTAGTCATCTGTAGATAAGTTGACTGCAGGTGTTTGCAGACTGACCTCATGGTTGTTGGTAATGTTAGCTTCTTCTAGAGCAGGGGTCTCAAACTCCCGGCCCCTGGGCCAGACATGGCCCGAAAGACCATGTGATGCGGTCCGCCACTTGATATCAATTTATAGTGAAATCCGGCCCGCTGCGTTCAAGGCTCGGTCCGCTATCGTGGCTGGGAAAGAAATTTCCGATTTCCGAGTTGACCACGAATACAGCATGAGCAACACGTGAGGGAGCTGAGGAAAAACAAACATTTAGCACGCTGCTAACGTTGTCAGCATTGGTTAATCAAGATGTCTCTTTCAAAGGTCGAAAGAAAGGTTGATGCCGAGCACAGAGTGTTTCAGAAGAAGTGGGAGAATGATTATTTCTTTGTGGAGTTTAAGGGGAACGCAACCTGTCTCATCTGCAAAGAGAAAATTGCTGTTCTTAAGGATTATAACCTCAAGCGGCATTATTTAACAGTTCAATTATGTCATTTCCATGTGCCTTTTTGGAAGCAAATATCTCTGTGAAAAACTTTTCTCCACCATGAACTTTAATAAACCAAAGAACAGGTCCAGACTTAGTGATGACCATCTTCAAGCCACACTGAGGGTTTCAACTGCCCCCTCCCTCAGAGCTAATGTGGCCCAGCTGACTGAGAAGAAGCGCACTCAGGTGTCTGGCAGGAAAAGACTAAAATGACTGTAAAATAGTTCATGTTGAAAAATACAGTTGTCCGAACAGTTGAACGTTTTTTTATTTGTATTTTTTGGGAATACTTGTGGCCCCCTTATGGCAAGGCTGGATGCTCAGCGGCCCTCAGGTAATTTGAGTTTGAGACTCCTGTTCTAGAGTGACCTGCATGTGTGTTTCTCTGTTGCGTAAACTCATGTTTCTGTGTGTGCTTATCCGCCAGCAGCAGGTGCATCGTATGCGTCAACTAAAGGATTAGACAGTGATGTCATCGTCAGACAGAAGTGCTGCAAATAAACGCATGTCAATCAATCAATCAATCAATCTTTATTTGTATACAAACATTATCTCAAGACACTTTTACAAACAGAGCAGGTCTAGACCACTCTATGTTAAATTATGAACAGAGACCCAACACCAAGACATGATAAGACACAGTCTGACCCCACCTTAATCCATCATGAGCATTGCACCTCACAGTATTTAGCAAGTTACAGTGGCGAGGACAAACTTCCTTTAACAGGCAGAAACCTTGAGCAGAACCAGACTCATGTTAGACAGCCATCTGCCTTGACCGAGTTGGGTCTGGAAAGAGGGATAGAGGAGAATAAGAGAGAGAGGGAGCGGTGATAGTGATGAGACGAGTAGTAGTAGCTGTTGTCGCTGGAGTCCAGCACGTCCGTATCAGCTGCAGTCTGGAACGTCCACAGCAGGAGGACGTCTACGGCAGCTCAGAGGAACCTACGAGACAAGGGAGCTCAGGGCCCATGTATAATGGAAGTAATCATTCTTAGTTTCATTTGAGGTCTTAACAAAAACGCTCTGCTACACTATGACTTGTGGGGAAAGTGTTGTTTGCGTGGATGCTACAGCACTATTTGATCAATGAAACAGCTAAGCTTCTGACGATCTGTTCAATTTAGAAACAGCGACTTTAACATCAAGCCACTGAGAAATTAAACCTCTAACACTGTTAATATAGTGTTGCTACTGCCCAACCCTTAAACTAGATGAAATTGCATAATCAAAACATATATCTTTTCTTACAGTATTATTTGTTTTAAGCCTTCTGACTCTACATGTGCAAGTTACAGCATGTCTTTAGGTGAGCTGTGTCTGGCAGGTGTAGGTGTCAGCCTTTGTGGCATGTGGCACTTGTGTTATCTTGGCGTGAGGAGGTCTCCTGCCCTTTTCAAGGTGGAGCAGACTGAGCACTCCTAGTACATGGATTATGGAAGGTCATCAACAATTCCTTCAGGTTAAACACATATGGACCGCCATAGACACACATACACAACCACAAGGCAGATTATATGTATTCAATACCCTCAGGTCATCCGCTTTTCTCCAAGGCCACGTCTCCTTGGAAACAGATCAGCCAGAGGAGGAGGGTGACGATGGGGATCTCAAAAGCCGGCATATTCGATAGAAGTAGGACACACTGAGAGGAGATAAGGTGACAGGAAGCAGATAAGGAGGCAAAAAAAAACCAGATAAAAAAGGAAGGTATAAGATAAGGAGCTAGGAAGCATGGTGAAAAGCCAGGAGGGGAGATTTCCACAACACGCAGGATCCACCAGGGTGTCCCTCCTGTGAAGAAAAGGGGACGCAGTGCATTAGGGGGTGCTGTTCCCGTGGAGAAAACATGAGAGAGAACCTGTGGTTCCCTGCCACTAAAGAAACCATCCGGCAGTGTATTCATGGCTGATCTTTCAGTGAAGAAAACATAACATGTGATCATTTAAGAATACTTTTCATGCTTAGAAAATGTGCCACATTTCTGCATGCTGTAAAGAGGTTTGAAACGATCGCTGAAAATTTCACAGCGATCGTTTCACAGCACTTTCTGTGGAAGTGATGTGAGTCTCTTATTTCCACAGATTTACTTCCAAGGCCAGAGTCGTATCATGAGGATATGTTCTGACTCTGGCTCAGTTCCTAAAAAATCTGTAGTTATGGTTTGTCTGCCACAATTTTCATTTTCCCTCCTCTTATTGGAGGTCAGGTTGTTGCTGCAGCAGACTACATAAGATAGCCAAGACATCCTTTTCAGCTCCTTCTGGGGTTCCTGAGGCCTTCCAAGGCCAGGTGGGATAGGAAACCCCTTCAGTGAACCCTGGGTCTATGCTGGTGTGTACCAACCATAGACTGAATAATACATGAGGCGTTTTTCGACCGCAGGGACTTTACCCTGGAAATACGTGCATTTCGACCGGTGGACCCAGGGTCTAAATTTAGTCCAGGGGTAGATAATCTGCTAGGGAGGGTAGTACTTTTCAAAGGTCCTGTGATTTTCAGGGGGCAGGGCCTCAAATGCTGAACGTGTCTGATTGGTAGATTAACCTCAGTGTGTTTATTCCTCTCTCCGTCCACAATAACATCACACACATCTGTGATTCACTTGATTTCTCTTTCTTTCATTAGTTTTGATTTGTTCTATCTTTTTTGTATGTGTGTGTACTTTTCAAAAGAAGAAGCTGTGATTCTCTTGATTTAGCAGCTTGTAACAGTAGTCTTCTCACAGCCCACCGTGAATGCGTCTCTCCCGGTGTTACGGTTTTAAAAGTGACCCTGTAAACTGGAGACCTTCATCTGAACGTGTCAGTGTTTGTGGAGTTCACACAGCTGTTGAAACACAGAGGGAGTTCCTGGGAATGCAAACTAGTTTAGTTTTTATTAAGATTTCAAAATATCCTCATCAGATATTTAATGATCGTCTAAAGACGTTTATGAGGGATGCATCCGGCTGAAAGTATCCAGTTAACAGGGTCGCAGTTTAAACCAAAACACTGGCCGATCTCTGCCACGGCTTTTTGAGTTCAAAAGGATTTTAAAGCCGTGTTGAAACGTCTTTGCTACTCGTGCTTATCTCCTCTCACGTGTTGATTCAGTGAATCCATCTGTGATGAAATATAGCACCATCTAAAACAGCACCAGCTGAGTCTCTTCATGCTAACAGGCTAACTGTTGTATTGCTCATAATGATACCTGCCTGTCCGTCTGCTTCTATGGTGTCATCTGTGAGGAATGGCATTCGTCTTTGTTTTACTGCCCTCTACTGGTCTGATGGTGTAGTGCATATACTTTTTTTTTTCTCCATACGTCACTGGCCTGATTTACACAATCTACCCGGGACTTCAGCCCACGGTCGAAACGCAGACAACAATGGGGGCACAGGAACCTTTTAGTTCAGGGGAAAGTAGTTCTGGGGGCTTAAAGACCCCGGAACTCTTGGTGGAAATGCACCTATGGATGTAGTCTCTGTGATGTCACCCATTCTATTGACCTAACATGAGGCAGAGAGGTAAGTAAGTAAGTAAATTTTATTTAGTATAGCACCTTTCAGACATGTATGGACCAAGTGACACAGAAAAACTCCTGTCAGAGAGATAGGAAGAGAACCAATCCAGGGTGCTCCCAGAGACACCTACCCACTGCTTCAGCCTCTCAGTCAGGATACAATGATCAACCGTATCGAAGGCCGCACTAAGATCCAGCAGCACCAAAACAGAGCATTCACCTACAACAGAGGACATCATAATATCATTGGACACTCTCAGAAGAGTTGAGGCGAGCTTTCAGTCAGGTCGTCTGTGCCCTTAATTATGCAAAACTATGTAGCATCAATATCTTAAAAATGAATGAGTTAAATATGAAATAATTCACTCCCCAGACAGAGTGTGCAGATAGAGACATTAGCTGATTAAATCTGTTGTTTTGTGCTTGTCTGTAAACATGTTTATTTTTGCTGTAAAGATGTTTTTTTTCAGTGGGTCTACATGTGACTTCTGCTGCTTCTGGAGCCGGCCTCAAGTGGACCCTCAAGAAACTGCAGTTTTTAGCACTTCCTCATTGGCATCATATTGTAAGACCCAAGGTTGACGCTTGGTATCGACATCAAAGATTTATATTTCCCCCCTTACATGAGAACCGAAAGTACTCCCTAAGTTGGTTCAGTAACCAACCACTGTTTGGGCCTCTGACTTGGAGGTGCTGACTCTCATTCCAACTACTTTCCACTTACGAAAGCCCCTCTAGTGGTTGATGCTCACATTATGATGAGGTTAATAGAACTACATCATCTACAAAAAGTAGAGGAGTAATTCTGAGGTCACCGTACCTTCACTCCCCTCCCATGTCTGCACCTAGAGATCCTGTCCAAGGAAATCACAATCAAAATGGTGACAAAGGGCAGGTCTGGCAGAGGCCAACTCCTGCTGGGAATGTGTTTGACTTTCTGCCAAGGATACAGACCCAACTCATGCTGGTTTTTCAAGGATTAGATGGCTGATAGCAAGGCTGCAGTACCCTATATTCCCACACTTACTGCCACAGGATCCCTGCAGGGGACACAGTCCTACGCCTTTGTCAAGTTCACTAAACACATGTTGACACGATGAGCAACTCCCATGACCCACCCACCCACAATCCACATTCTTCTTCCTGTATCAAACGTTCAGCAGTTGACCTGAGCCTCCTTTCTAGCACACCGGAATAAACTTTTCTCAAGAGTCTGAGAGGTGTGATACCCGGATTGTTGTCCCCACTTTTCCAATTAGAAACTACCACTGCGGTCTGACATGCCACCCTCACTTTCCCAGACCTCTATGTGACATTGAAGAGGTGTAAGCCAAAGAATCCAAACAAAACTGCAAAAAGCAGCACTGTGCAATCAAACTTTAATAACATGGGTCACCAGGTTTTTAAAACATCTTGTAAGGACTGCCATCTTCAGTGTGAGCTGTCAGGAAAGAAACAGGAGGACTAACAAGATTAAGATATCCTGAAATGTGTAAAAAAAATAATTGAAATTCCCATCTTTCATTTCAGATGTTAAGATGATGTAATCACCTTTCAGGGAAAAATCAAGTGTTGAATAGAAAGTTAAATTAGGGCCCCACTGATATGAAGGGGATGGCAGTCAAAGGGACCACATGGGCATTCATGAAAATGTAACCCCTTTTTGTTACATTAAACAATTGCTAACAAAATCAATCAATCAATCTTTATTTGTATATTTTGACTCCAGCTGTTGGACCTGTATTTCTAGCTTGACTCCTATTCCTTTATTTGCTGCATGTAAAACAGGACACAAACTGCACCTTGTGGAGGATTATTCTCATGTCTCATCAGTTTATAAATGTGCCTTCATGTTTTTTTTCCTTTGCATTGTGTCATCAGAAACCCCCCCGCAATCATCATACCTACAGTCTCCGTTTGAGCTTTAATTTATACCAGCAGCATATATTATTGATATCTCATTAGCAACACAATTATGTATAAAGTATGTGTGAAAATAGAAAATAATCTAGCATTAAGCTAGACGTCGTGTAAGCTATAGCAGCCTTAATGATAGCATGAGATTTCAAGCTAACTGGCAGAACAATGAATATTTTATTGGATCAGGATGACATCGATATGACAATGTCTCACTGATGTACTGTGTTGATTAAGTCTTAATAAGAGGTGCACAGACATCCTTCAAATTTAAGATAGCAATAAAGCCACCTCAGTGAGCAATTTCCTCTGAAAAATATCTCAAGTACCTCTTTCCGACCAATGCGAACTGGGTTGTATTTCCCCTTTTCTCCACTGCCGACCACTGCTTTGCCTTGGAATCCATTATCTTCTTTATTTTTTTGCTGCAGGACAATGGTCGAAACGCGTTCTGTTGGTGTTTTTGATCACGGCTACCTCGCGCTCCTCGCCCCTGATGTAAGCGGTTCGCAGTTCTAGACCAGCAAAGAGTTGGAGCTGCTCAGGAACCGGCCTTCCCGGCCGGGAGCCGGTTCACTCACAGTCCAAACACAAAGAACCAGTTCTCAATTAAGCGCCTGCTCAGAACCGGCCCTGAAACTGCCTCGGCCGAAAAGGGGTAAAAGATGTCTATGGCTTCCGTCAAAATGACATGAAAACTGGGGGATATTGACTAAATGTCTTCTCCTTAACAATATTTCTCAGAGAAATCTGCTTCCTCCACAAGACTCAACACACATGAACAAAAAAAAAGGAAGACGATTGCACATTGTAATTATTGGGACTAAAATGGTTGTATTACACTGTATTACTGTCACCAATAAAAAGAGTAAAGGAGGGAAGGGATGCGTGCATCACTCATAATTCCTTACACCACAGTTGCTCAGTTAGCAATTAACTCATTCAGATATTAAAGGTCTTTTTATCTTCTTTTTAAAAAAAACATACATAGAGAAGAAAATAGAAAAAATACTGACAGCAGGATGGTGGATTTGTATCATTTTTGTATGAAAACATGTTTATTATAGCTGCAAAGATGGACATTTTAACATAAAGCTCTATGGAGATCGACTGACTTTTGGAGTCAGCCTCTTGTGGACACTCAGGAAACTGCAGTTTCTGGACCTTTTGATTTACCTAATTTTTCAGCTCTGGAGGTTAGTGCTTGTTTCACATATCCAACATGTTGTTTTGCTCTTTCTTGCAATTACTGTAAAATCTTTGAAAGCAAAATGCACAATCCTGGCAGGAACTGTTGCTGAACTAGACGGCACGTGAACAAACATTCAGGTGAACACACAGGCCAGACTTGCTCGAAACTGAATGAATGATCTGGACCTTGTACAACACGAAAAAATAAATAAAACAGAATTCATCAATAAAAAAATGTGAGCCCTCCTCTCCTTCTGAGTCCTGAAGCAGTCAGTGCTTGAGTCTGAGTCTGAGTGTAAGTCCAAGTCACAAGTTCTCAAGTCCAAGCTGAGCAAATTACAAGTCCTGAAAATCAGGATTAGACTCAAGTGCTACAACACTGGTGATCACCTTAATTCAGTCGGTTGAAAAAAAGCTTTATTCAATCTTCTTCAGACTCTAATTTCACCCCATTTTCAACCAAATTCAAACGTGAAATTCAAATTAGCACTCTGTGACTGAGTAAACTGCCATTAGATTGTAGTGTAATGTTTGAAAGCCATCACTGATGCAATCTGCAAGGGTACTTCTTCTCCTCTGTACTATTATTCTTTATCTTCTCTGTCAAAACGAAAAAGCTGTGAAAACTCAAAATTTCAAGTCAACTGTCTGCACTAGATTTTTGAGTTTTGAGGCGAACTAGAAATCTTACATTTGAGCCAACTGATGAGTTTTTGTTGAGATAACTTATCATTCATATGTAGTGTTACTTAAAGTTTTGAGTTCTACATACTAAGAAGTGAAAGTTGTGCCAACTTATTATTGTTTGTTCAGAAAATGTCCCTAAATGTTACTGCATGTTGCTGCACCGTTTTCACACAAGGAAGCTAGCTAGCGAATGTTCAAGGCGGCTAACTATTGGTAATGACCATGCCTTATTAAACTAACTAAACAAATTAAAGTGACAGTAACCGGTAATCAACTCACCATCAACTGACCAACTGTAAAGCTAGAGTTCCAATACAATACTCAAACACAACACTCACCTTTAGGGTGATCAAATCCACACAGGACAGGAGAGATGGAGCCACATGTGGGGAATTGAAAGTGTGGAAGACCCCTGTAGATTTGAGTTGGAGACCCCGTTCTTTGCCTGAAGCAGACTCAAATAATTTAGCCGAGCCTCAAACCCATAATTTCAAGCTTTGCTAACCTGACTTATGAAATTAGACCAACTTTACACAACAAACTTAATACAGGTTGTTGAGATAACTACTTTGATGTAGTTTGAAACAAAATGGAACATTTTTTATTTACTTAACCAAAAAAAAACATTTTCAGGCCAACAATTTTAAGTTTTCATTTTTACAGTGTTAGTACTGTTTTCCCTACATTGCTCCACTTCTAACTATGACAGTCACATTAGTTCTGACCATACATTTTAAACTTTTATAGGACATTATTGTCACAGACATGTTGGATTATTAAATAAAATAAATATTTATATTTATAAATTAATAAATAAAAGTACCATCACTTCAAAGAAACACATGAAGGAAGTAATGTCAGGATTGTTTGTCTAAAACAGGGGTTCCCAAAATGTGGGTCAGGACAACCTGGGGGGTCATGAGACACAAATGAGGGGTCGTGATTTGTCTTCCAGATTTTTTTTTCGAAGTTATCTAAAAATATTTATTATTTTTCATTTTTGTTTATTTACCTTGTTTTATTATTTTTATATTCCTTTTTTGTTTGTACTGTTTATTATTATTATTTCTTTATTATTATTATTATGACTATTATTATTAAAACAGTTTTGTATTTTTTGTATTTATTTATTTTTTCTTCTCTTTGTTGGATTTGTATTACTCATATAATTTGTTAACTTGTGGTGAACAAAGAAATACAGAAAAAATGCCAAAAAAAGTTGAATGACAAAAGTTATTTTACCCATTATAGTAAAACATATTGACAAAAATAGTAGCTAAACTTGAAATAAAAACCTTGAAAATAGAAAGTGTAATGAGTTTTCTGCCTTTCTTTGTTTCCAGATGACTCCTAAGTTTAGGGTTAGTGAACAGTTAATTATCAAAAGCATCAGTAGCAGCAGGTTCATTCATAACAGCACAGGAAACACAGACACATGCTCATATAGGTAGGGTCATTTTCTGCAGAGCAGCTAAATGAAGACACATTAAAGGTGACATATCATGCAAAATTGACTTTTTAATGGTTCTTTACCTGAAATATGTGTCCCTGGCATGTCTACAAACCCCCCAAGAATGAAAAAAATCCATTCTGCCCCTGTTCTGATTTCTCCACCTTTCTGTAAATGTGTGTGAAACGAGCCGTTTCAGACTTCCGTGTTTTTGTTACGTAACAACAATATCCGGTCTGTCACGGAGTCAGAGCTCGGAGCTTGTTCAGCCCATAGACTGTATAAAATAATACTGAACCCCTCCTCCGTTTTTCATTACCTGCACAAATATGTGCTGACAAGGAGCTTAGGAGGGAGGCATGCTAGTTGTAGGCTTTCTTAATAAACGCAAAGGTCGGTTTTACTCCCCACGTCTGCAGATTTGAAGATATAGTGGATGATTTTTATTTGTCATGGATAAGTGCTAGCGCTAATTAGCATAGCCACATAGCTATATGTTCATAGCTGTAGCTGTAGCTGTAGCTGTGTACCAAGACACACGTCGACATACTGACAAATAAAACAACAAGAAACACTAAATCTGTGACCAATCCTTCATAAAAGGTCCCGCTGCCTTTCTGGCAGAGGTCGGGTTTACTCCCCACGTCTGCAGATTTGAAGATCTAGTGGATGATTTATCATGGATAAGTGCTAGCGCTAGTTAGCATAGCCACATAGCTACATGCTCGTAGCTGTGTACCAAGACACACGTCTACATACTGATAAATAAAACAACAAGAAACACTAAATCTATGACCAATCCTTCAGAAAGGTCCTGCTACAGGCGCCTCTCCGTCAGGATCAGATTCAGAGGGTTGAAGTAACGCGATCTCTGAGCAGCCGTGTATATTCAGCCAACATGTAAACATTAGATCAACGTGCTGGAGAGCCGAGGCACATCCACTTCCGGAGGGGGCGTGGTCAGAGGGAAAACAGAGTGTTCTGATGAGGAATGAAGAAAAGGACTTTTCAGGCATGCCAAAACCTGATTTCAAAGTGTTTTTTTGAGCATAAACTTTAAATACATGTTTTTGGGACCTCTTAGACCAATATATATTGATGAAAAAAGCATGATATGTCCCCTTTAAATCACTTTAAGGGACAGTGGGGGTCGCGAGTCTTTGGCACCTATATTTTGGGGGTCGCGGGCTGAAAAGTTTGGGAACCGATGGCCTAAAGAATCAGTTCATTCTCACTTTTAAACATTATGTCCTCATGCATCATGCAAAAGTGACAATGAAGTCACACAACTTCTGATTTCTACCTTCATCTGGTTGTATGAGAGCTCCCTCTGACGGTCAGAGCAGGGGGGGTAAGGGTAACCAATGAAAGAGGAAGGACACACACACACACACACACACACACACACACACACACACACACACACACACACACACACGCCAGACTGAGTGGTATTACAGTTTGGCTGACGTTGCGGCTGTGAACGAAAAGATTTGCAGTGTGAAAGCACCTCTATTGTGCTTTTCAGTGTGACAGTATCAAGAAGGAATGTGAAGCTAACTGGTCTTTTTCACGCACAATAGATACCGTCGGGTTCAGCGGGGACACCAGCCGCCCAGTTTAGAGCTGACAAACAAAAAAAAAGCAAGAATAGAGAGAGAGAGAGAGAGAGAGAGAGAGAGAGAGAGAGAGAGAGGGGAGTGGGAACCCCTGGCTCTTATGTTGTTATCTCAAACTAACAGGAATCAAGATACACGTAGAGACAAAGTTACAGCTGTACGACTGAGTGAGATAAAAGCTGCTTTTACTGCACAATGAAACACTTGAATCTATTCTCCTCTGAGGATGTTTCTGCTTCAAATCTGTGTTTTCAAAAACCTTAATTAGAATGGAAGTTCTCCTTTTAATTCACCTACATTTTAAGATGTAAATCCTCATTGCAAGAAGAATAAAATGTTAGTGATTGGAGCTCAGGGGTGACAGTTTTAAGGCAAATTCCTTTAATCCCTGATGAGTTTAATTTCCAGGGGGAGATTACTCACTTTTGTTTCGTCTCATTTTAGAAGGCCCTCAACTCCCAAGATGCAATCTGTGTAATTGTGTGTGTGCATGGGTTTCTCTGTGTGTGTGTGTGTGTGTTTTGGGGTTTTCTTGAGGGATGTGGAATAATAAAAGCTCTTGACACTGTTTGAACTGGCCTGTAAATCCCTAGTGCTCTTCAGGTGCGTGTATTCCCGTGTGTGTGCGGGTGAGAGAGGTCAATAACCGCAGAGAAGAGAGGAATGGTGGGTGGTGTTGGAATGAAGATTGAGTCTGTGTGTGTGTGTGAGAGAGAGAGAGTGTGTGTGTGTGTGTGTGTGTGTGTGTGTGTGTGTGTGTGTGTGTGTGTGTGTGTGTGTGTGTTGTGTGTGTGTGTGTGTCCATGTCACGGTGGGCTGCTGTGGCTGAATGACAATGGAGGCGGATGTGGACACGACAAGAAACCGGAACACAGCTCTTCAAAAAGAAAAGGGGGGACCACATGAGAGAAAGAGGTAAAGATAGCAATGAAGGAAGGAATGATACAGCATAAGTGAAGGAGGAAGAAAGGAAGGAAGGAAGGAAGGAAGAATTTAGGTACATTACCAGATTTGGAGGAGGGGAAGCAAGATGGAGGGAGGGAACAGAGGAGGAGTCAGTGAAACATTCTTTGATCTCTGTCGCGTTTCAGGGGAGAAAGGAAAGGAATTACAATGTGTGTGTCCATGTGAACGTGTGTGTGTGTGTGCGTGCGTATGTGTGTGTGCGTGTGTGTGAGTGCATTCACATCCACAAGGCCTCCATCCCAGTTTGTCAAATCCTCAACTGAAGTAGAGTGAGGAGATGAAGAGTGTGTGTATGTGTGTGCACTTCCAAGTGTGTGTGTGTGAGGAGGCCTAGGCGGAAGTTTTCTGAGCTCAGCAGCCGTGTCGGGGCAAGGACAAGCAGAGAGAGAGAGAGAGAGAGAGAGAGAGAGAGAGAGAGAGAGAGAGAGAGAAGTAGGTGTAAGAGGGGGAAAAAAAAGAGGATGGAGAAAAAAAAGCGTGTCCCAGGAATTTACAAATGAAAAGAGAAGGTTTTTCTCTTAATGCGATTAAATTTTTCCATTTCACCGCTTCCCCGGCCGACAGTTTCAGCTCTTTAGGAGCACGGAGCCGCAACGCAACGCTGTCTTCAAGACGGGACAGCAGGGGGTGAGGAGGAGGAGGGAGGGAGAGAGCTGGCAGGAGGTAAACAGGAGAGATGGTGAGAGAAAGAAAAGCTGGCAGAAATTGTACATTTGGTAAACCACTTTGGCGGTGTTTGGTCTTGTTAACAGTCGAGGCAGTGCGGCGCTTCAAGCTGAGAAATTAAATTGAGTAAGTGACAGACAGAGAGAGACACAGACGGAGAGAATGAAGAAGGATTAACAGCAGCCAGACACAGCATGTTTACAGGGGAGTGTTTTTTATACACTTTAGAGTTTTTACATCATCAGTTTAATTCACTCAGCCAGGCTGAGACAATGAAGTGTGAACACCAGGAATTTAGCTGTGGTTCATTCATCTAATAAGGAATAATAATTGACACAGACGCGGAAACACTTTGTCGATGATGTCAAGGAAACAAAACATGTTTTCACCAAGCGGCAACCTCCAGTCTCAAACTATGAAGCCCATGCAGAAGTGTTATAAACTGCAATACAACGAGAATCCGCTTGAGGCTGACTGCAGAAACACCAGAAACCACATACACATGAATGGGAAAAAGATGATCTTTGCAGCATTAATAAACATGTTTACAGCCTGGTTCAAAAAACAGCTTGCAGTGGCAACCACAGAAATTCTGTGGCTTCGCAGACTCTGGCTGCACAATGGCTGCGCCCAGGAGCGGGATTTTTTGGCTTCAGAACCGTACAACGGGAAGAGGCGGAGCGACGCTGTCCATTTTTATTTAAAGTCTATGATTGTAACGGATTGGTTGTTTGGTGTTAGCTAGGTTTATTTATTAATTAGTTATGAAGTTGGTTAATTAGTTGATGTTCAGTTTTTTCCAAAATGTCAGTGAATGTGTTGACCAGGAGAGCAGGCTTGTGATTGGGTGAGGGAAAATGGAGGTGGGAGGTGTGTGTGTGTGTGTGTGTGGGTGTGTGTGTGTGTGTGTGTGTGACAGAGAGCAGAGAGAAGGAAAAAGAGAGGCTGAGGAATGAATGACTCAGAGCCAGGTTCGGAGCAATTATTTCACCTGTGTGTTCGTCGGGGAAAAAATATGTTAGGAGGCATGTGCTGCGCAGATTCCAGTCATTATCAACATAGTGTATTGTGAGGCTGATATATGGCTCGGTGGTGCGGCTGGACCAAGCGGCAACCTCCGGTCTCAAAATATGAAGCCCATGCGGAAGTGTTATAAACTGCAATACATGGAGAATCCACTTGAGGCTGGCTGCAGAAACACCAGAAACCACATAGACATGAATGGGAAAAAGCTGATCTTTGCAGCATTAATAAACATGTTTACAGCCTGGTTCAAAAAACAGCTTGGCCCTACGAAGCTAATCTCTCTATCAGCACACACTGCACGGGGCTGAATTTTTTTCTAACATGACGGTTCAGAAGATATTAAGATTGCCAGTTTTGGCCAAATAAGGACATGACTAAAGTGACTCCTGGTTGGGAACACATAGCTATTGGCTCAGAGGCTCACACTACGTCACACTCTGCCTGGTTGAGTTCCGCATTTCCAATATGGCTGCTGCCGTCGATTTTGCTTCAAAACAGCTCTCAGGAACAGATGGGTGACGTCACGGATACTACATCCATATTTTATACAGTCTATAGTTTTCATGCTGAACTTTAATACTACTAGAAATACTTTGATAGTATGGCAGGTCTCAGAGTCTGCAGTCAGGCCAGCTGCTCTGTTCATGTAGACCATGGGTCACTAACTGGCAGGCTGTGGTCAGGGTCCAGACCGAGAAGCCATCCCGTATGGACCCGGACCTACAGCCATAATAGAGGGTTCTGACAAAAAAATCTGACGGGGGCTTCTATTTTAACCGGCGCAGCTTTTGTAGTCTTCATGGTAGTGGTTAAGTAGATGAGGGAACGTACAGATACTATTTGTCAATCAAGTCTGTGTATTCCAGGCGGTAAACATTAAGACTATTCATCAATTTGTCACAGACTCATTGAAACCCCCCCCCCCATCATTGATTTTGAAGTGGGGTTGTATGAGTTTTATGTCAAAAAATATACTAGCCACACTAGTTTGTGATCTGCTGGTATATCTTAATTCCCAAAGGTCAAGGTCAGGGGCTCCCAAACTTTTCTGCCCATGGCCCCCAAAATGTATGTGCCAAAGACTCGTGACCCCCACTGTCCCTCAAAGTGATTTAATGTGTCTTCATTTAGCTGGTCTGCAGAAAATGACCCTACCTATATGATCATGTGTCTGTGTTTCCTGTGCTGTTATGAATGAACCTGCTGCTACTGATGCTTTTGATAATGAACTGTTCACTAACCCTAAACTTAGGAGTCATCTGGAAACAAAGAAAGGCTGAAAACTCATTACACTTTCTATTTTCAAGGTTTTATTTCAAGTTTAGCTACTATTTTTGTTGACATTTTTTACTATAATGGGTAAAATTGACTATTTTTAGATAACTTTATAAAAACATTCTGGAAGAGATCTCACAACCCCCCAATTGTGTCTCGCAACCCCCAAGGTGGTCCCAATCGACAATTTGGGAACCCCTGGTCGAGACTTATAGACATGTGGTTCTTGTTCTTGTTGTTCTTCCCCGGAACCACATGCGTTTCGATGGGTGGACCCAGGGTCTAAATTTAGTTCAGGGGTAGATAATCTCCCCCCCTAAAAAGCCCCTGCTAGGGGGGTAGTACTTTTCAAAGGTCCCAGGACTTTTGGGAGGCAGGGCCTGCAATACTGAACGTGAAAAGAAACGAAAAAGAAACTTTTCAGAAAAAAGAGGCCTTGAACACAAAATAGTCAAAAAATAGCTAAATATCACCAAAAATATCAGAAAGGATTGGACGCCCTGTATTTATTTTTTAAAGTTTGACCACAGCACCATTCAAATGAATGGGGGAGACAGAGTTTTTGACCTATACTGCAGCCAGCCACAAGGGGGAGCAGTTTTTGTGGAAGCCTCACTTCCAGCCGAGCGATCGGACGTCCATTTTTTTTACAGACTATGGATAGAATTAGCTCTTCGCACCAGTTGGTGTTTGGGCCTTAATAAGAATTAAGGAGTGTAATGTTTACAAACTGATTGTGTTTCTTTCTTTTCTGGTACTGATGATGTTTTTGGGTAATATTATGGATTGCACAGTAGAGGCAAAAAATAAGCCTGGGGTTTCAGTCTACTCCTTTTTTGGTCATTGTTGTTGGTTTTTTTGTTGTTGTGAATTTTATTGTGTGAAACAAATCAGTGTCAACATGTAAAATTGTGTTATCTCTTTTTTTGTTAGATGACTACTCACACAAACAGTAGACTTTTGTTCTTTTTAAAGCTGGGGTTGGTAGTCAGATTGAGATCCACTTTTTGTTATACTGGTTAAAATGATCTTTATGTCCTGATGGTAATCAATACATAATGTGTTCTTAAAAAAGCGGTAAAAAAGCTGCTATCTACAGCCGGAGTAAACCTGGGAAAACACCAACCAATCCCTGCCATCAGGAGCCAAATGATGAAACCAATCAAATCCCATCCTGCCGTTCTGCCCGCCTCCTGCAGAGCGTACATTTCATGTTTGTTTGTGTTTTTAACTTTCACTATGAGAATGTTTTGTTGTTTTCTTACCGCTGAGTGAGACATGAGTTGACGCAGTGCAAAACATAAACCCTGTGCTGAGGACCGGTTTTCAATCAGTCACCATCATATGGTCGTGTATCAGCGGCACTCGAGCATGTCAGCGGTGGCGTTGTTTTGCAGGAGCTCCGAAGGGAGGGGGGGAGGGGTTAGACAGAGTCCTGAGGAAATACTACATTCAAATTCATGCTAGTTTTCCATGACTACCAACCCTAGCTTTAATGACTAAAATAAAAGTATTCATTAATTCATGAATTCATTCATTCCAGCTTAATGCTAACATCAGCATGCAACAGGCTCATGCAGGCTATGCCAACATGCTGACATTTAGCATAGGTTTTGTTTATAATGCTGCAGCCTTAGTTTGGCATGTTAGCATGAAATAATTTGATATTTGATCAAAAACACAATACACATTTCTACCTCCGTGTTGAAAAGCTGCAGGCTCACTGATAACTGTTGTTCATTTGAAGGGGAATGTGAATGTTGGTATCAAATCTGTTACACTGAATTAGATGAGTCTGCATGCAGTGGTGTGTGTAACCTTGTGAAGTACCTCTTGGAGAAGTTTGAAAGGGAAAATTCAAATATTTGCCGTGATGGTGTGAAATGCATTCTTGTGCATCAGTTGCTGTTGGGAACACAGCAGTGTTTCCATACATCACTGCTCTGCTGGCTTTCACCGTGGATCTACAGGCTTTTCACTCCCGCTGAATGGGAACAAACAGGCTGCTGACACGAGGAAACTCTCAACTACAAAATACATTTCCACATTGAAAACATCTTTAGAAGTGTAACCGTGCTCATACAAAGTGATCCTAACCACAAATAAACTATTTATTACTAGTGATTTTCTCTAACAGTGAGCTAAAGAATTCAAACATAGAGTCTCTGATGTAATGCATAATGAGTAAATGTGGGTGCTGTATGAAGCTGAACGTCATTACGCCTTACATTGTGTATCAATATTGGCACCCTTCTGTGTGATTTTACATTGGGTTTTAGCTTTACAGAACAAAAGGAGCATCACTGTTGAGAGTGGTGTTTGCAGCGGCGAGGGTTTTGGGACAATGATGCCAGATTAATTGCTCCTGGTACTTTGATTTGCAAATTCTGCAAACTGAATCAAAGTCGCTCCACACTTTGTAGTTGGGTGATTTTAGGGGACTCACTAATTTAGGATTCAATGGGAACATGCGATCAGCCTGGTCCAGGAAAGGCTCTATGTAGAGGTCAGCATACTCAAAGGATTAATAAAGTTTCTATCTATCTATCTATCTATCTATCTATCTATCTATCTATCTATCTATCTATCTATCTATCTATCTATCTATCTATCTATCTAGAGCAAAGTGGAGATAACCAAAGTCTAAGATTAAAGGGATATTTCAGTTTTTTTGAAGTGGGGTCGTATGAATTACAGTACACTATTGCTCCTGCTAGCCACAATGAGTGCCAGTGAGCTTTTCCCCTTTAATGAGAAAATTCCCAGATGACCGCCCGGCAAGCTAGGCTACAATTCTCTGCGGACGGGGACACCTATTTTGCGTCATTTCGCTAAAGTCAAGAAAATATGGTCCAGGATCTCATCATGGTGCAAATGCATGCAGCAGTCGAAAAAAATGGAGCTATTCAGTTTGCCGTCAGAAACCCCCTTTGTTTTGGCACTATTTTCGGACGCACCTCGCAGACTGGTGTTCTTCCACTGCACAGATACACGCCGATCGTGATGCAGAATGGAGAGAGAGAAATGAAATCATTCAGTGAAATCACTTAAGACATCACCTTTAGAGAGGAGAACGCACCAGGAGAAGCTCAATGTGAAAGAGCAGGGACCTGATCTTTTTCCAGGACCTGGTTTAGCAACAAGGCTTTGCTAACTGCATGAAGTGAGGCTAATGCTTTATTCTGCTTTCCCTGCCTCCTTTTTCAAACGTCAGGATCTGACCCAGCATGGATTAAGACAGGTACACCTTAGTACATGTTTTCTTGCTTTTTGGTATATGTCTATTTTGGAGTTATAGCCCCCCCTAGAGCAACCTCCACCAGCCGCTACTGAGGTGAGCCCTCAGGGACGCCTACTATCCTTACATTCTGGCGTCGAATGATCCCAGTTCAAAATCCTTGCATTTTCTGTACACTCTTACTGCTCGTCTGACAGACCCTCCACTTAAACCTGGAGAGTAGCTTTGTCATCAGAACAGGTAGCAAGAGAGGCGTCCATTTCAATTCCATTTTTAGCTACTAGCTTCATCTTGAAGGACGATAAATTCTTGCTTGAGGCCATCTGTAGCTTGGTCTTGAAAATAGCTGCTGTCTTATTACAAAGGGAAAAGAGCATAGACTGTATGATACATGGATAAGTCTCTGTGACGTTCCCCATTAGTTTCTGAGCAGTCGCCATATTGGAAATGCTGATTCAACCTAACTTTCAGTCGGCCTAACAAAAGGCAAAGAGGTGGAGTTGAGGTGAGTGTATAGCCTCCTCTCTCTAACAGCTACAGTGTGCATGCTTGGCAGTCAAGTCAGCCTTGTAACTTTAATATTTTTAATAAAATGAGTCATAAAGACATTCACCCCCTTACAGTGTGTGCTTATAGAAAAATTAGCTATTTGGACCAAAATGAACAGCCTGGTCTGAGTAAAATCTGCTCTGTGTTTGCTTCACGTTCAACCATGGAGACGCACGATATACAGGTATGACTAAACCCCTGAGACAAACAGAACTACACAAACACAGCTTACTGTCTTAGGATCAGATTTAAGAAAAGAGAAGGAAATGCATGAGCTGACTTCAAAAGTAGTGAGTACCTAGAGCACTGATAGAAATGTAGTGGAGTAAAAAGTAGAGTAATTGTTTTCTGAATGTAGTGGAGTAAAAGTAATATGTTCCCCCAAAAAACAATACTCAAGTAAAGTACAGATACTCAAAAAATGTACTTAAGTTAAGTACTCAAGTACATTTACTCTGTTACTGTCCACCACTGGTAATATGTTGCATGTTTGTTCCACACTGCTGCCTCCACCGTTTTTATACGGATCCTGTCTTACTTCATGCCTCTGTAGTAATGATACAGCTTCATCTTACCATGTCCTCTCCTCAACATCACTGAAGGTGAGATGTAACAGAGGCGTCAAAGTGCTGCCTTGAACTAGCAATGTAACGGAGGCTAAAGACGAGGCATCCTTGAAACGCTTTCCAACAGGCTCTACAAAGACACTTCACTCTAAAGCACCTCAAGTTGATTTGTTCGGTGTGTCTGTAAGAGACAGCACAATGATACAACAGTAATCACTGCTTTTGAATGGAAAGAAAGGCCCTACTATCTTCCCTAACACATCAGATATACACTTCTACGTTCATTGCACACAAAGGTATCTTCCACATTCCAGAGGGGGAGCTGGCCACCTGATCGGGACTGTGCCAGTCAACCCTGAGCTGAGCCATGGCAGCCGTGTGGGACGAAATTATCCGCATGCCAGCCAGGTATATCATATCGAGGTCGACATTAAAGCACAATTTGAGCTGCTTTTCTAATGTAATCGGAGCTATCAACTGCACACACATTACTATAAAAGCACCATCACATGATGAATTTTTATATGTCAACAGGAAACATTTTCATTCAATCAATGCACAGATCATATGTGATGCACAAATGTAATTAACCAACATTGTGGTGAGGTGGCCTGGTTCAATGCACGGTTCATACATTCTGAGTAACAGCATGTTGGGAACAGACTACAAGCTGTCACTGTGCATGATGGGTGGCTTCTTGGTGAGTAAATGTATTTGTGGAATTCTCCTAATATTAATCCCTGTGATGCCCATTGAGCATGTGCGTCTCAAAATTCTATCCCATCTACAAGTCAGTGGTTAAGGTTAGGGACTTGCTGTTTTTTGTTGGTTCAACTACCCCTGATTGTCTCTGTGTGCAAAGTCCTCATGTTAATAACCCTGAGTGGAAAGTGTGAAATGTCTTCATCAGCCTCACCTTTTCCCTTCTTCTGCATTACTTTGCAACAATAGTGTGTGATCCATGTAAGTAGGGTATAGAAATTAATGAATGGAAACTGTAAATCCAGTTTACTTTGTCTGCTTTCAATTGACCCCAGGCGACCACTTCTTCTTCACTTCTACTTGGTGTGTTTCTCTGACCCCTCTGCATTGACAGCCTCACACACACTCTCCCACTCACTCCTCTTGCGTTTGTTGCTTATACCGGACGATTTTCTGATCGTGCAGAGAGGGGAATCTCGGGTGCAGGGCTCATTTAAATATGATTTGCGTATTTAAAAGGGGGCGTGAACAGGGAGGGGTTGGGTACTCCAAAATGTGCGCTCAGTTCCATGTTGATTGGGATGTACAAATGAAATGTGCTTGGATTTGAGCGTACGCCATGTTTCAGTAGGAAATCCACACAAGTCTTTGTACATGAGGCCCCAGGTCTAAACCACTCTATGTCAAATTATGAACAGAGACCCAACACCAAGACAGGATAAGTCTCAGTCTTACCCCACCTTAATCCACCATGAGCATTGCACCTCACAGTATTTAGCTAGTTACAGAGGAGAGGAAAAACTTCCTTTATCAGGCAGAAACCTCGAGCAGGACCAGACTCATGTTAGACAGACA
This sequence comes from Notolabrus celidotus, assembly GCF_009762535.1. Lineage (NCBI taxonomy): Eukaryota > Metazoa > Chordata > Actinopteri > Labriformes > Labridae > Notolabrus > Notolabrus celidotus. The sequence continues at coordinate 2,840,958 of NC_048282.1, forward strand.
TCTGCCTGGACCGAGTTGGGTCTGGAAAGAGGGATAGATGAGAATAAGAGAGAGAGGGAGCGGTGATCGTGATGAGACGAGTAGTAGTAGCTGTTGCCGCTGGAGTCCAGCATGTCTGTATCAGCTGGAGTCTGGAACGTCCACAGCAGGAGGACGTCTACGGCAGCTCAGAGGAACCTACGAGACAAGGGAGCTCAGGGACTCCAGAAAGGTCTATGGTTAGTAACTTTAATGGGACAGAGAGAGTTAAAGTAAGGGATGGGGGAGGGGGTGAGATAGGATCCCAGTGTGTCAGTGTGTCAGTTCCCCCGGCAGTCTAAGCCTATAGCAGCATAACTAAGAGCTGGTCCAAGCCTGATCCAGCTCTAACTATAAGCTTTATCAAAAAGGAAAGTTTGAAGCCTACTCTTAAAAGTGGAGAGGGTGTCTGCCTCCTGGACCCTGACTGGTAGATGATTCCAAAGGAGAGGGGCCTGATAACTAAAGGTTCTACCTCCCATACTACTTTGTGGTAACATAGGCACGATCCCCTTCCACTGAAAACACCCCTGCACGGTAAGTCATTGTGTGACTGTGCTTAGAAATAACTGATTCAATTTCCATGAAGTGAAATGTTCCACAGTGGCTGTGTCCAAAGGAGAAAAACTGTCTTTGGGTGTAATTTCTCAGAGATGAGACTAATGAGGCATCACAGCACCACTTGGAACGCTGGAACAAATCTGAACAGTTTGTAATTGGCTGCTCGGTGGCCTTTAAACACAACAGATCTAAGAGACTTAGGGATAAGGTGTCTGAAATGTGCTGAATTCTTATTGATAAAAAATGAATGACAGAGTTGTTTGAGGGAGAGAGAAGAGGAGGCGAGCAGCAGGGAGAAACACCAGCTTCAACAGCAGCTGATCCGTGGCATTTTTCGAGAGGTGGTTCTTTTAAGAAACAAGCATTTGAAGACGGAGGTGAGCGTAGCCCCGTCTGTGTGTTTCGTGGAGAGGAAGAGAGAAACCAGGCACGGCGAAACTTCCTGACAGATGTTGCTTGTTGACAACACTTAAATGTAATTTGCTGAAGTGTTCGTATGTGGATGTTTGCTGAGTGGATGAACTGTTTCACGTTGTGTTTGCCTTTCAAACTAATTACTGTGAAAAACACAAAAGCATGCTTTAACATTATTCATTAAAGTTAGACACAGTCATGGCATTTATAGCAGCTGGTTAGATTTAAGAAAGCAGTTCCCTCCACGGTGAAGTAAACAATCAAAGGCAGCCCACTCACAGAGAGTAGAATGAAGCCTGAGCAGCTCCAGAGGGCCTGTTTGGAAGGTTTCCCTTCTCTGAGGCTATTTCAAGTTTTGCCCACAGTTTCCATCTCTGTTATGAGACAGAAAACACTAATCAATCAATCAATCAATCAATCAATCAATCAATCAATCAATCAATCAATCAATCAATCAATCAATCAATCAATCAATCAATCAATCAATCCATCCATCCATCCATCCATCCATCCATCCATCCATCCATCCATCCATCCATCCAACCAACCAACCAACCAACCATCCATCCAACCACCCACCCACCCATCCATCCATCCATCCATCCATCCATCCATCCATCCATCCATCCATCCATCCATCCATCCATCCATCAATCTTTATTTGTATAGCGCCAAAACACAATAAACGTTATCTCAACACGCTTTGACAAACAGAGCAGGTCTAGACCACTCTATGTTAAATTATGAACAGAGACCCAACACCAAGACATGATAAGACTCAGTCTGACCCCACCTTAATCCACTATGAGCATTGCACTTCACAGTATTTAGCTAGTTCCAGCGGAGAGGACAAATTTCCTTTAACAGGCAGAAACCTCGAGCAGAACCAGACTCATGTTAGACAGCCATCATGCCTTGACCGACACTTATCTGTGAAGAATACAACACTCTCTGGTTCGGCCTAAAGCACAGAGAAGGTTAAACATCGAGAGGCAGGCGGAGGTTCCTCAGGTCAGTTCTGTATATTAGTCTGCTGCTGAGATAGAGGTCAACTTCCCACATGTACTGTTTGCACTGTCACTCATCATTCCTTGTTTTTGTGTTTGTTTCAAGCGGAGTTAATCAAGACCAGACCACAAACTTCGATCGCCAGGGCAACAGAGCAAAGTGGGAATTTATTTAATGAGTTGTAAATGTTATTTTAATTACTTTTGACTTCTTGTCTGCACAAAGTTCACAGATGAACCACAGAGGTCAACACACTCTGCAGTGTCTCATTTATTGGATCGTAAGCACCTTGTGGTTTATTGCTCTGTTTCTTTCTAATACCAGAATCTCACTATTCTGTTTCATCTCCATCCGCATCCAGTCTGGATCCTAACAGAGCATCAGACGGCGGTTTTAAAGGTGCAGTGTGTAGCTTATAGCAAGAAATTAGCAGAACAGACACGATAGGAAATCATGTATAGCTCTTCAGAAACAGGAATACTTTATTTATCCAGGGGGGAATTCAGTCATTACAGTTGCGTGTGGTGTTTCTGAGCGCTCAGGAGAAGACCTACAAAATAAAATAATGTCTTTGGATATTTGGTCTTAAACGGTAACACATGAGCATGATGTCCTCCATCCTTTAAACAGCCTAACAGGTGAGGTAATCCTGCTGTTAGCACCTGTAATGGTGGGGTCTACCTCCATTAAATGTAATGCTTTGTTGGGGCGTTAACCTGGCTCATGCAGACCGCTAATCCATTTGTTTTTCACCATTAGTACAAACGGCCCATTTTCATCACTAATGATTGGATGTGCATACGGGCCCAGCATTCAGTGTTCTCAGTGTTCTCGGTTTGTTTTAAAGTACGTTTTGTTCTTCCTCTTGTTCTTTTAGTTCCTGTTTTTAGTTTATTAAATTATTTTTTGCACCTGGGTCCTCCCATTTCTTTCTGGGTTGTGACAGCAGGGCCATAAAACTTCCCTTACTGTATATAATACAGTCTTTAAGGATACCAACATCCAGAGTTAACAGAGTTATGTTTTTCTAGTATGATGCAGGGCTGATCTGTTCCCTGCTGTGTGTAATCGTGACTAAATACAAGTCTACAGCCAACCTACCCTGCCCCTTTTAAAAAGAACAGCGTTCTGCAGGAGTGATGGAGCCCTTTATGAACAGTTTGGACTGATATGGAGATAAAATGTTTCAGATTGTTAGAACTCACTTGTTGGCGAGTGAACACAAAAGCTGTAAACATGAGGAAGCTTCGTTTTCATCCTCTGTGTCAGCAGGCAGCAAATGTCATCTGGGATTTGGCAGCATTCAAATGCTTTGTTGCTCTTTACTGTTGGTCCCAGAGTGCTTCGTGTCCACTCTGAGCCGCAGTTTTGTGATTACAAACAGCCAGCTCCGGTGCCAGGATGCAAACTGGCGCTCTTCACATTGGTCAGTGTAAGCACCCACATTTTGGCGTTCGTAGTGTCACGCCTGAGCCTTAGTAGCTCCAAAGTCGTGGTCTGTGGATGTCGGTTAGTAACTTATGTCTTTATGCCAGCTGGTCGCCTGGAACGCCATGTATCCAACCATGAAGATGTAGAGAAAATGGTGTGAGTCTGCTGCCAGAGCTTGTTGAGTCCAGAGGGAATACTGAACCAGACCCAGACCCAGTAGTGTGCTGTTGCTGAGAGTGGTAGAGAGGCAAATATGTCTGTGCAAAAATAGATTTCTCCTCGTGTATTATTTTAAATTGCAAAATCACAGCTTAAGCTTTTCTCTGTTTTAATGAAAATAATGGAAGTATTTCAAATTGGTGGAAAAAAACAAACATCCTCTTTTTGCTTCTTAAACTCCTGATCATGTCCTCCTCTTTCTGGCACTGTGCCCTTGAATTCTTACAACATTTTATGCTTACTCCTCCAGTTGTTTGAAACTCATGTGCCTGTGTGCTGATATATTTTGGGGACGAGTTCTGTGCAACAAAAGAAACAAACAGAGCAGCCTTGAAATACACTGCTGTGTTTTTTGTCCTTTGCAAAGGCATTGATGCAAATGCTAATGCAGTTTTCAAAGCGTTCAGATTCCAGGCTATCTTGCATCTCTCAGTGATTTATGGAGCTGAAATGTATGAAACACAAGTCATTACCTCTTGAAGACAAATGTCATTTCTGGTTCTTACTAGTGTATTCCAATTAAAGAAAACAGGAAGAACTCACTACTGCATTTAAATCACAAGGCTGCCTGTTTTGTTTCACTTGTTATTCTCTGGCCCCCGAGGCTTCTCAGTGCCTACTTTCTTGGCATCTCTCTCCACCAGAGTGTAACAGCCGGCCATCCAGCCAATAAACCAGGAAGCCAGTTATCCTGCCCGCCCGCCCGCCCGCCTGCCTGCCAGCTCTCTCCTCTCCGGCTCGCAGACAGTGGAGGAATGGGCCAGCCTCTGGAAGATAATGGTTCATGCCCTCCTCCCAGTGCTGAAAATGGACTGGAATGTTGTTTACCTCAAACACACCAGGCCACTGCACAGAGAAAAAAAATCATTATACCGAACTCCGGGCTGAGACTTAGGTAATTTTTGTCAACCGGTGAGACATGCTGAGGTAAAACAATCTCATTGGTGCGCTTAGATTAGATTTATTTGATTCTGAACCATTTCTTTACTGACAAGACAGAGTAACCCAAGTGTGACAGCTTGAGTATTGAATCTGATTTAACTCTTAGCACACAGTGTTCTTGTTGTCTTCAAAAACTCAGTTAGTTTGAGAATGAAAAGATCAGTCCCCTTTAAGACTTACTGTAATGTAGTCGTGGTACCGAAACACAATGTCTTAATTGATTTAGTATATATACACTACCAGTCAAAAGTTTGGAAACACCTTCTCATTCAAGGGTTTGTATTTATTGTAATGATTGTAAACACTGTAGATTAATACTGAAGACATCAAAACTATGAAAGAACATATATGGAATTATTGAATGAACCAAAAAGTGTTAAACAAAGCAGAATCTGTTTTATATTTTAGATTCTGTAAAGTAGCCCCCTTTTTCCTTCATGACAGCTTTGCACACTCTTGGTATTCTCTCAGTCTGCTTCATGAAGTGGTCTCCTGGAATGGTTTCTAATGAACATGAGCCTTGTCAAGAGTTCATTTGTAGAATGACTTGCCTTCTTAATGTGTTTGAGACCATCAGTTGTGTTGTTCAGAGGTAGGGTTAGTACACAATGGATAGCTCTATTTGACTACTGTTGTAATCCAGATTATGGTAAAACCAGATTATTTCATAGTTTTGATGTCTTCAGTATTAATCTACAATGTTGAAAATAATTAAAATAAATAAAAACCATTGGATGAGAAGTTGTGTCCAAACTTTGGACTAGTTGGGTGTGTCTAGATTTAAACAGGATTGCTTTTGACTTTGACATTTTACCCTTCAATATGTTGTTCCCATGTTAACTTATGATCACTCACAACTCCCAGAAAGGTTTTTTCAAAAACTCTTATCTAATATTAACATTACAGATTTTTAATGTAATATCCACATTAATTTCCTTTTGATTTCCAAACACCATGAATTTAGTTCTCTTAATATTAAGAGACAATTTATTCACATCAAACCAAGTTTTGAGAATTTCAAGCTCTCTTTCAACACCACACAAAAGTTCCTTTAGATTTTTACCAACAGATTTAAAGTAATTGGTAACACAGCAAATCTCATTGATGTAGAGAAAAAACTGTTTTGGACCAATCACCGATCCTTGGGGTTCTCCATAAGTAACCTTCCTAAACCCTGACGCAGTATCACTGATTTGTACTCACTGCTGTCTAGTAGCTTTCCACCCTTGAATAAGTGATACCTCGTAACCCATACGTCTCTAATTCTCTCAAGAATTGCTTATGATAGTATCACAACCTTTCTGCAGGTCGATATACAACCCAATGGAATACTCATTATTTTCAATAGCCAGTCCGACCAGTATTTCATAGGATTTTTTGTGTGAAGAAAGCCTGATTTTGCAACAGCTTTTTGAAAAAAATGTCTTTTTTGCTTTTTTACCCCCAAAAACATGTCAGGGGCAAGTAAATACGCTAAATTACAGTTGTTTTTAGAAAACATTCTTGATGTGACCACTGTGATTGTATTTTGATTCTCTTGACTCACAGAAAAATGCCATGAAAGGACTGTATTGCACATTTACGACGGTCCCTGAATACACCTGCAGTGACAGGTGCACTGGACAGACAGTCAGTTCATGGCACTCTGAAATGAATCTGCATCTTTGTTGACCAGGAGTTGTTCAAAACTTACTAAATGTGTCTGATGTATCACCAAACTGGATTAAATCAAGCTGTAGGCGGGAGCTTTTTAGGGTGATGGCAACAACAACGTCAAACATCAAATATTAAACAGACGTTGTGTCTGTTGTGTCTTTGTCACTTATGCACACCGGGGTAGAAATAATCATGAAGATGAGACAGATGCATGGAGGAAGCGAAAGCTGGTTCATAAAGCACACCTGCTGCAGGTAGAGACCAAGCTAACACTGAGCCCCTCAGATTATAACTTTAGTATCTATAAATAACAATGTCGTCATCGTCACTTGTCCTGCCTGCTGTCCTCGCTCTTCACCCGTTCTCTGTGCGTGTTTTGTTGTTGAAAAGTGCCGATCAAGTGAGGACTTACATTTATGTTCCAAGGAAGTGAAATTGATGATGAAACCGATGACGTACAGGGGCTGAGGTTAAGGTGATGGGTCAAATTTGCAGGAAAGTTGCGGTGATTGTATAAAATTGCAAGAACGCGCAAAAATCGCGCTGATTGGATGATAGTGGCGATCGCGACATCGCAACTTCCTGGAGGGACTGTTTAGCATTTATATTAAATCCACTTGAGTTCATGTGAGAGAAGCTGAAAACATAGAGCAAAATATTCAGATCTTGCTGAATACTTAAAGTGACATGATAAACATTAGATTTAATTGAGGTCTCGTTGATAAATTTCTCTGTTTTTCGTTTGCTCTCTAAGCTCATCCGACGACCCAGGTGGAATCATCCCGGCGCCACAGCTGACATTTGACTAAAACTTCTGATTTGCCTTTTGTTTCAAAGAATGTGGACGTCCATCTTGACGTACCCTTTACACGATCAGTCACTGAAGACAGGCGCTGTGGCCCCACAAACACAAGAAAAGCCGGCTGAGGGGCCTTCAAGGCGCCACCAGAGGCATTACATTTGACTTCCTTGTTCAGAATATAATCGAAGGAGCCTCAAGTGGCATTATTCTTTAGAAGGGGTATTTTCAGTAAGTCTGTTGCTGTCTGTGTTGATGTATTTAATGCCTTTCAGTGTCTATCATACAGTGCGGCCCTCTGTATTCACAGATGGGGCCCGATGCGCTGAGAGGCCAGATCAAGACTGAACAGAGACAATGAAGGTGAAGTGGGAGGTCTGTTCAAAGGCCTTTCACAACAAACCAAAGGGGTTGAGCTGAATGATGAATGATGCCACCGGGGTCAAAGGTTATTTGCGGGGCCACTGAGTCGCGTGTCAGAGCAGGGTCAGGGTCAAGATCAAATGAAGTTTGTCCCCCAAAACAACAAAGTCATAATTTAAAGGGTTACATGTTGAGAAGCTGGACTCACTCTGAATAACAACAGCTTTGTAATCAAGCTTCTGACAACATGACCTGCGTGGAACTCACCACAGAAAGAACCAATGATCCCAATTTTACTAAACATTGAGGCTTTGCTGTGATTTCAGAAACTGCCTTTCGACTTCATCATGCATGTGTTAAAACTGGTACACCAATGGAAATATAGCAAAACTAAAGCCACAAATACTGAAGCAGCTTCATGCAAAGTGCTGCATGCTGAATAAATCTCATTAAGCTTAATTTACACAACAAAAGAAGAAGAGTTATACAAAAAGCTACAGAGAACTTTCATTTTGTGCTAACGTTGGTATTCCCTGTTAACAAAGCAGAAATCAAATCAAGGGGCACTGGTGGCCTAGCGGTCTAAGCGTCCCACAAAAGATATTTTGGGCTGATACCAAAAAACAGTACTATAAGCTTCTGATGAATGATATTGCTCAACGGCAATAAAATCGAGGCCCTGCTCATCGGCTCCAAATCCACCCTCACCAAATCACAACACACCCCAGCCCCACCCATCATTGTCAAAGGATTCCCTGTACCCTTCTCCCACCAAGTCAAGAGCCTCGGCGTCATTCTGGACAGCACCCTCTCATTTGCACCTCATATTCAAAACATCATCCGGACTGCATGCTTCCACCTCCGCAACATCTCCAGACTCCGCCCATCACTGTCCCAATCCAGCACCAAAATCCTGGTTTGCTCATTTGTCACATCCCATATTGACTACTGCATCGCCCTTCTCACCTGACTTCCCACCAAACTCATCAACAGACTGCAAATCCTTCAGAATTCGGCCGCCCTGATCATCACTCGCATCAAATCATCTGACCACATCACTCCTGTTCTCATCCAACTTCACTGTCTCCCTGTACAATACCGCATCCATTACAAAAACCTTCTCCTCACCTATAAAGCTCTCCACAACCTTGTGTTGTTCAGAGGTAGGGTTTGTACACAATGGATAGCCCTATTTGACTACTGTTGTAATCCAGATTATGGCAAAACCAGATTATTTCATAGTGTTGATGTCTTCAGTATTAATCTACAATGTTGAAAATATTTAAAATAAATAAAAATAATTGAATGATTCCAAATCCACCCCACAATCCAAAGATTAAGAACACAATATATGCAACAATAATAATAATGACAATGAAATAAAATCAATAAATAAATGAAAAATAAAAAAGAAGTTGAATGAACTGAGGAAACACTCTCATGATATCTTAATGAGGAAGCACTGGAGGAAACATAAGATGTTAAAACTCAACACAGGAAATTAAACTCACCAAAATAAAATACATCTCTAAGATAATAAAACACTAAAATATTAAACCATTAAAATAAAATAAGGTGCTATACTTAAAATAAGTAAACAAAATAAATATAAAGTGACTAAAATTTGACCTAGATAATAAATAAATAAATAAATAAATAAATAAAGTAAGGTGAAATAAAACTGTAAAAAGAGTAAAACTCAGGTAAAAGTGAGAGTAAAAAGGTTGGTCTTGAGTTTGCTTTTAAAAATGTTGATGCTCTGGTCAGCCCTCAGATCTTCAGGTGGGTGTTCCACAGGCGTAGGCTGTGATGATAAAAAGCTGCCCTCCTGTGAGTCTCTGTTCTAGCTTTTGGCACCATTAAAAGTCCACTACCTGAAGACCTGAGGGCTCTCACTGGCTCATATGATTAAATCTGATAAATAAGAAGGAGCAGGACCATAAGAGATTTAAAAACCAGTAAAATAATCTTAACATCTAAAAGATACTGGAAGCCAATGCAGAGACTTTAAAATTGGTGTAAAGCTGATATAATTGATGATTGGATTGATTTATATATATGTGGTGCATCTGTCAACTTTGAACACAGTTTTTTGCATTGCTGGTAAATGACTTTGTAGGAATTGGACCTGATCACTGGGTTTACAAGCTTTAAAAATAAGTTAATAGTACGAACTAATCTCCTCACAGATGACTTGGTAAACTCCTGTAAGTCATATAGAGGCATCAGTAAATTGAGACTATGATACTAACCATTAACAACCACCCACTGAGGGTAACACCATGAAGATCCATACATTACAAATATATGTTCAATAAAACATGTTCAGAGATTCATTTTCAGGATGCTCACTGAAGTAGACAACAGTTCAAAGACCCATCAAGTAGAGATTTTTTCACAGTTTTTTGCCTCTTATCTCTTCAAGTGCTGATGTGTAAAAGAGACAGAAGTGAGTGATCAATGTGACCCTTAGTGGAGTAGAAATCCTGAATGTTCAGTCAGAGCTGTGAGAGGCAGAGCAGGTTGAGTAGTAGTGGTACTCTGGCTGACTCAACCAGGCATACTGTGTATTATCAGTGACCTTCAAAAAACCTCAGACCTACGTGAGACTATCCTGGATCTGGTCAACCCGCTCCACTCCCACTGCTGATGTCTGTGAATTTATGACCTTTCACAGAACCTTTTCAGTAGGTCTGCCTTGCCCCTGGGTCATGAAAGCTGTTAGTGTAGATGAACTGATATTTCAGGGTACAGACAGAACATGGCAGTGTTATTTGTTAAGGGGAAATTCTCCTTCTCCTCTCATGCCCCTTGCTCTGGAGGGTCAGGCATCAGGGTCCTCGTCATCAGCCACTCTTCAGCTGGGCGGTGCAGAGCTTAATCAGAGGTCCTGAGACTGTCAGGATCACTACTGACTGCTGCTCTTCAGCTGTCTGATGTCAATCAGAGCTTCAATATGCAGCTTTTAGCTTGAGGCTGGTGCATTTTAGCACCAGGACAAAAGCACTGGCACTCTCCCAGTCTGCCTCATAGAAGCTATATTTGGAAACTGTCTTGCATCTTAAAATGTAAGCGGCAGACATTCTGAGACAAATGCAAGTATGTTGTTTTCCATCAGCTGGTTTAGCTCTTGATTTGTGGTCATATCTAGGTCTAATGTTCAGCAGAAGGAAACTAACACAGGACTTCCACCAGATCCGTGTCCAGTCGGTCTCTTATTCCCTGCAGTCCCGCTCCATGCTCTCTCGTTTGTCAACACCCACCGGTTGTGTTTTCAGAACGCAGCACGAAGCAGGACCTCCGGACAGCTGGAGTCATGAGACCGAGGTTTTCCCGTAGTAATCACTGAATCAAGGATTCTCCTCCTCCTCTCCTCATCCATGTTGTCTTTCTGGTCCTCTGAAAACCTCTGACCTGTTGACTCCAGGCCTGGCTCCGCTCATCATGACTTTGGTTTCTTGTTGTAGTTAAGTGAAATACGATCTGGTGATAACACAGAGTGTTTTATTCTGAAAATTAACCGGATGTTTTCATTTTGTTTTGGTGAAACCTGACTTCCTGTCCCGCTCCATCTGCTCTGTTGAGATTGATGCGTCGTGCTCCGGCATCCGGCAAAAATAGAAGTCTTGTGTATCTGATCTGGAGGGCTCTGACCTGCGGGATCAGAGAATGTAACAGATCCAGTGGAAGTTAACACACTGACTAGATAGAAACCTATCAGATCCGGGGCTGTGATGGATCAGAGACGGATCTGGTGAAATCTGGTGGTAAGGGTTGAATGTGACCGAGAGGACAGTGTGATTTAGAATTGCAGGTACAGTGGATTGGCCAGCAGTGGACTGGGCCCCCTTTGAAATCTAATTGTCCACCCAGGTGCCACCCCAAAGTCGGAAACTGTTATTTACTATTTGCCTTTGTCAGAGGCAGGATTCATGTTATCATAAATGATCTGTTTCGCAACAGGCTGTTAGAAGCTTTTTTGTCTTTCAGTGGAGCTGTTTTCTTTTGTGTATATGGTGGACATACTGTATATCATTTTAAATCCCCAAAGAAAACAGCTGAGAAGATTTAAATAAAGCCACTGAGTAAAATAAAGAGTGTATGACATTTTATGGATACGTAAATGATTACAGTATAATCAAAGCATATGATGTAGATAGAAAGGGTTCAAAAATGCTCTTCTTTCCTGTGTGCTCACACTCAATTCATGCCACCCCTGCACAAGGTAGTTCCCCAGTTTGGCCATTCTAGTCAAAAAGTCAGGATCCCTCTCTGATGCTCCGGCCTTTGACACACCTACACTATGCCCCTGTTTCGACATAAAAACAGGGGCAAAGGGGGTATTTCCTAAAATACTCGTGACGCCTACCTTTCACTTGTCCCAAAGTTCCTATTGAAATATAAAATGTGGGTTTGTGCAGGTTTTATTCTTCTCATGTATGTTATCTGACCCAACAATGAATAAATTACATTTAAATAATCTTGAGACGAACCTCACAACTTTTCAAGACAGCTTTAAAATCACTTTTAACTCAAAAAGCCGTGGCAGAGATCGGCCGGTGTTTTGGTTTAAACAGCGACCCTGTTAACTGGAGACTCTCAGCCGGATGCATCCCTCATAAACGTCTTTAGACCATCATTAAATATCTGATGAGGATATTTTGAAATCTTAATAAAAACTAAACTGGTTTGCATTCCCAGGAACTCCCTCTGTGTTTCAACAGCTGTGTAAACTCCACAAACACTGACACGTTCAGCTGAAGGTCTCCAGTTTACAGGGTCACTTTTAAAACCGGAACACCGGGAGAGACGCATTCACGATGGGCTGAGAGAAGACTACTGTTACAAGCTGCTAAATCAAGAGAATCACAGCTTCTTCTTTTGAAAAGTACACACACATACAAAAAAGATAGAACAAATAAAAACTAATGAAAGAAAGAGAAATCAAGTGAATCACAGATGTGTGTGATGTTATTGTGGACGGAGGGAGGAATAAAAACACTGAGGTTAATCTACCAATCAGACACGTTCAGTGTTGCAGGCCCTGCCCCCTGAAAGTCCTGGGACCTTTGAAAAGTACTACCCCCCTAGCAGGGTTTTTTTCGGAGGAGATTATCTACCCCTGAACTAAATTTAGACCCTGGGTCCATCGGTCGAAACGCATGTAGTTCCGGTTGAAAAACGCCTCATGTCTGTAGCTAGCATAGCCTACGTTGGTGTATTTTCCACATCATGCAGCTATATTGGCTGCTAGCTTGACTAAAAAGACAACTGAGTGAAAGCACATTCATCACACACTTCTGCTGAAGTAACTCAAGCATGAATATTGCACATATTACGGTGTTTAGTGGAGTTGATGTTCCTGTAGTTGAATTCTGTGCCACAGTTTCAGCTGTGTTTAAAATGTGGCTTTAGTTAGTGAGCAAGGAGCAGACAGCAGACAAAAGCTGAAACAGAGGTGCTCTGGTTCAAACGGGAGGCAAATCAATAAGGATAAAATGTCATATCCATCCAAACACATTAGTGCACATTAGAGCAGTTCTGTGTGGCATGTTCGTTGCGTGTGTGCATGTCATGGTAACCACATGAATCCCAGATGAAGCCTAAATGTAGTGGAAAGATGCTGGGAATATAGTGAGTGTATTTCTTGCATGAACTTCTAATTTTGTGCTCGGGTGAGCATGTCTGGAGGTGGAGATGCATGTGTGTTAGTGTGTGTGTGTGTGTGTGTGTGTGTGTGTGTGTGTGTGTGTGTGTGTGTGTGTGTGTGTCCCTGTGAGCCAAACCACCACTTGCACAAAGATTTGGATGTTTTGCGATACAGAAATGGCAGCACAGCGTCACGTGTTGGTTAACTCACGCTCCTTGCTGTGTTAGACACACACATTTACACCTTCACTAAAACACACTGTCGTCTTTTCACACCCCTCCTTGCCATAAACCTATTTGACCTGGCCACACACACACACACACACTATCACAAACAAACCACAACACACACCAGAGGAAAACATGTATTTGTATCCCCTAAAGGAAGTAAAGAGGATGAAATAACTCACACTCACTGAAAACACACACCCCTTCTCTTACCTCCTGAAGTGTAGACATTCACACCCCTCGGTGACTCTGACAACATGGCTCATCTGTCATCACACACACACACACACACACACACACACACACACACACACACACACACACACACAACAGAGGGGGAGAAAATAATGACCAGTGTGTGTGTGTATGTGTGTGTGTGTGTGTGTGTGTGTGTGTGTGTGTGTGTGCGTGTGTGTGTGTGTGTGTGTGTGTGTGTGTGTTTGTGTGTGTGTGTGCATGAGTGCAAACAGCATGCACATTCCTGGAGCCGCTGACCCGGGCTCTGTGGGTAACCATGACGACCACTGCTTCACCATGGAGACGACCGTTACTCCCTTTACTCACCCTCTTTTCCTCCTCCTTTCTTCCCCCCTCCCTCCCTCCCTCCCTCCCTCCTCCTCCTCCTCCTCCCTCCCCCCTCCTTGGTTCCCCTCCTTCAGTGTCTCTCTCTGCGTTCACCAGTCGATCCTCAGAGCATAGCCCAGGTGTGCTCTTCATCACTCTGTTGCTTCCACTCTTCCATCCTTTGTCAGCGACGTATTCCTCCGTGTCGCTGGCGTGGTGCTTCATTATTGATCCAAACACACCAATGAGCCACTGTTGCAGTGGGTGACATTTTCCTTCATTACCATGACTATGAATGTAGTTAATTTTGAGTCAATCCCACACAAACCATCCTGCTTTTGCTGGAAACACACACTACAGCTGTAAATTGTAACCATCCACCGCTGAAAATAGTCCCAAGCAGATGCATTATTTATTCTTTCCTCTGGAAAACTACAGCTCCCAGCTGTTTTTAAAGTTTACTACCTAAGTAGCTTCCTGGTGTAAAGCTGAATGGACCACCAGGGGAGGAATACTGGAAAGGCTTAAGAGGCTAACTAACACGTGCTTTTGATTCTTTTATGGGGTGTGTGTACAGTAAAAGGAAAACATCACTGAGTCATCTCTTGTCACTGCCACAACTACTCATATCCATCTCACCACTATCATCTCTCTCTCTCTCTTCGTCTCCCTCTATCCCTCTCTCCAACTCGGTCTCAGCAGATGTGTGTCTAACATGAGTCTGGTCCTGCTGGAGGTTTCTGCCTGTTAAAGGAAGTTTGTCCTTACCACTGTAACTTGCTAAATGCTGCAAAGTGCTCTGCTCATGGTGGATTCATTTGAGATGCATCAATCTCAACAGAGCAGATGGAGCGGGACAGGAAGTCAGGTTTCACCAAAACAAAATGAAAACATCCGGTTCATTTTCAGAATAAAACACTCTGTGTTATCACCAGATCGTAGTTCACTTAACTACAACAACAAACCGTCATGATGAGCGGAGCCAGGCCTGGGGTCAACAGGTCAGAGGTTTTCAGAGGACCAGAAAGACAACATGGATGAGGAGAGGAGGAGGAGAATCCTTGATTCAGTGATTACCGCGGGCAAACCTCGCTCACATGACTCCAGCTGTCCGGAGGTCCTGCTCCGTGCTGCGTTCTGAAAACGCAGCTGGTGGGTGTTGACGGAGCTGGACTGCAGAGGATCAGAGATGGATCTGGTGGAAGTCCTGTGTGAGTCCTGTCTGTAAGATGAGACTGGATCTTATCCTTCTTGATGATTGGTCTTTGTTAATAATAGAACATAGAGTACTGTCTCTAAAAGATTGATTGGTTGATTATGTTGCTTTTCCACACAAGCCAACAATTTGTTTGACTTATCTAGCATGGCTCAAGTTCTTTCTTTACCCCTGCAGATGTGTGATGTACCTGGTCTCTGCAGACAGGTTCTAAGCTGAACATCACAGTACCGGAGCCATGTTTTTGCCTTCAACTCATATCAAAGCTTTGGCTTTAATAGCAGAACCAGGTAAAAACCTGAGGTGACATTTGCAAATCACACTCTCAAAGAACGCTTTAATGCCTCAATCTGGCGTCTCTGTATCTTCTGATGCAGAAGAGACCAAAGGGACTCAGCTGAAGGAATAGGATCTGACACCGGTGAGTCTAGCTGTATCCCTTCTTGTCAAGAAGGCAATGTGCCTTGTTATTTTGTGTAAGTCAACAGATTTCCCCACCAGTGATCATATCTGACATCTAGGGTGAGTTCACAGCTCTGTTTTCAGCGTGATTTCACTGAAGTCCTTATTTCAGCCTCAGATTGTGAAAAGAGCTTGACTTATATGATGTGCTTTATCACGATGCACACAAGTTTAACATCTTTTAACTCTATTATATTATCAAACAATGAAATAAACCTCTGAGCTAACAGCTTTGCTAGTGATCTGTTAAGTAACATGTTAGTTTGTTACTGTAGCTCAGTACCTTCACAAAGCTAAATCAAAAGATGAGTTAGCACCGAGGACTCCTCTCTCTGTTCCCTTCTTGTGAAACAGGTTCGTCTCGGACAGAGGATAGGGTCAGTATAAGTGCACTGACAGTAACAAGGGAAAAAAGCGTCCTTTATTTTGGACTCTTTGTCTCTACTTCCCCTGAAAGGTCAGCTCTGTCAACATGGCTTGCTAGGTCAGTTGTGCAAATTTGTGTCTGAGTAAATTAAACTCTTGGTGGAGCAATATTTTAGTTTTACTTTCTCTTTGTGGGTAAATCTGGTCATTGTGGCTGTGGGAAGTAAGAGATTTCACAGTTTAAAATCCTGTTTTGATGAGCCACTTAGATTGACCTCATTAAGAATACAGTCCCTCCAGGATTACCGTTTTTTGGGTGTGATTATTGCGGCCCAAAAAGCCTGATTTTGCGACATCTTTTTGAAAAAATTGTGGTGAAAGTTGCCTTTTTTTCTGTGGCTTTTTCCCCCAATAACATGTCAGGGGCAAGTAAATACGCTAAATTACAGTTGTTTTTAGAAAACATTCTTGATGTGACCACTGTGACTGTATTTTGATTCTCTTGATTCACAGAAAAATGCCATGAAAGGACTGAATTGCACATTTACGACGGTCCCTGAATGCACCTGCAGTGACAGGCGCACTGGACAGACAGTCAGTTCATGGCACTCTGAAATGCATCTTTGTTGACAAGGAGTTGATCCAAACTTACTAAATGTGTCTGATGTTTCACCAAACTGGATTAAATCAAGCTGTAGACGCAGAGCTTTTTAGGGTAATAGCAGCAAAAACGTCAAACATCAAATATTAAACAGACGTTGTGTCTGTTGTGTCTTTGTCACTAACACACACCGGGGGTAAAAATCATCAATGAAGATGAGACAGATGCATGGAGGTGAGGAGAGCTGGTTCATAAAGCACACCTGCTGCAGGTAGAGACCAAGCGAACACTGTAACCCTCAGATAATAACTCTAGTATCTATAAATAACAACGTTGTCATCGTCACTTGTCCTCAAGTGAGGACTTACTTTTATGTTCCAAGGAAGTGAAACTGATGAGGAAACCAATGACACACAGGGGCTGAGGTTAAGGTAATTGGTCAAATTTGCAAGAAAGTTGAGGTGATTGTATAAAATTGCAAGAACGCGCAAAAATCGCACTGATTGGATGAATTTGCGTTGATAGTTTCGTTCTTCCTGATGTTGAGGGGGTGTGTTAGTCAGTAAGGTGGGCATAAGAGTTCACAACTGCTTGTCACACACATTGTTGGACATTTAGGCTCTCAAAAGTGAACTGTGTCAAGGAATTTTCTTCTTATACACTACCAATCAAAAGTTTGGAACCACCTTCTCATTCAAGGGTTTGTATTTATTGTAATGATTGTAAACACTGTAGATTAATACTGAAGACATCAAAACTATGAAAGAACATATATGGAATTATTGAATGAACAAAAAAGTGTTAAACAAAGCAGAATCTGTTTTATATTTTAGATTCTGTAAAGTAGCCCCCTTTTTCCTTCATGACAGCTTTGCATACTCTTGGTATTCTCTCAGTCTGCTTCATGAAGTGGTCTCCTGGAATGGTTTCTAATGAACATGAGCCTTGTCAAGAGTTCATTTGTAGAATGACTTGCCTTCTTAATGTGTTTGAGGCCATCAGTTGTGTTGTTCAGAGGTAGGGTTAGTACACAATGGATAGCCCTATTTGACTACTGTTGTAATCCAGATTATGGTAAAACCAGATTATTTCATAGTTTTGATGTCTTCAGTATTAATCTACAATGTTGAAAATAATTAAAATAAATAAAAAACATTGAATGAGAAGGTGTGTCCAAACTTTGGACTAGTTGGGTGTGTCTAGATTTAAACAGGATTGCTTTTGACTTTGACATTTTACCCTTCAATATGTTGTTTCCATGTTAACTTATGATCAATCACAACTCCCAGAAAGGTGTTTTCAAAAACTCTTATCTAATATTAACATTACAGATTTTTAATGTAATATCCACATTAATTTCCTTTTGATTTCCAAAGACCATGAATTTAGTTCTCTTAATATTAAGAGACAATTTATTCACATCAAACCAAGTTTTGAGAATTTCAAGCTCTCTTTCAACACCACACAAAAGTTCCTTTAGATTTTTACCAACAGATTTAAAGTAATTGGTAACACAGCAAACTGTGTCCAAACTTTTGACTGGCAGTGGAGATCAACAGGAAAAAACTAAAACCAATATTATTCATTATTTAATTATATAAAAATATAACAAAACCCATCAGAATATAACACAATATCAACATACATAATTGACACTGCACGGTGACATTCCTCCACTGACACTGCACGGTGACATTCTCCTTGTTTATCTTTCCCCTCATCTCTAAAGTGAGCGGAGTTTCTGTATGAAAGGGTCTCTTTGTAGGAACCAGGGATAGAGGGGAGCTCTCTGAACTTGGTATGAATGAAGGTTTATTTGACATACAGTTATACTTGTAGATATGATTCATTTGTCTTGTTATAAATGTGAATGTAAGCTCAGCATGTGTTTTAAACCTGAGAGAGACGAGTCGTTGCTACAGCTGTGGATGGGCGTTTTTGTGAACAAGTGACCGCAGCACATTTAATACATTGCATTCCCTCAGTACCACACTGTGTTGAAGTGAAAGTTTTGTCATACTAGAAATGCTTCCTTCTTTGCATGACATATCTTTGCTTTACGTACTGCACTTTGCTGTGTTATCTTTTTTAGTGAAGCTTAGCCCAATGTCCGACCGCTTACTGCAGTCAGCCATGATTCTCTTCTTATAACTTTGTTGCGGTACTGCGTCACAAATGATGTAAATGTTAGCACAGCAGGTCCTAGCAGATAAGTTAAATGTCTGTGGACTGAGAAATACATACTGAGGTTTAATCCTGACTGATTTATGTTGCTGTTAGAAACCGAAAAGCAGAACCCAAATTCACATGCCTTATCAAATCCACGGATCTGAGAGATTTAGAACCAGTTCCAAGTTTGAACCCAAACTTACTTGAAGATGCAAATATTTTTCCCTTTTCTGCTTTCATAGTGATACTGCTCTCAGTATGGGGGCGATAAAAATGCCAGGACAGACATGAGGACACTGCGATCTCCTCACACACCTGCTTCACCTCCGCAGATCGCACAGGTACCTAAACAGTCTGATGAATGTGATGCAGATGATATACCGCGAGTGTTACTGTCACTTTATCTTGTAAAAATGTAACAGCCACAGGAGCTTTCACATTAAAATGTGACCAGCTCTTTCCTCCACATTCATCATTTGGATCAATGAGGACATTTAGTATATTTTTCAAAAACCCAGTGCATCCCTCCAATACTGATTGTGATACTTGGAATATCTATGCCATGAGCTTATCAATCAATCAATCAATCAATCAATCTTTATTTG
Source organism: Notolabrus celidotus (assembly GCF_009762535.1). Taxonomy (NCBI): domain Eukaryota; kingdom Metazoa; phylum Chordata; class Actinopteri; order Labriformes; family Labridae; genus Notolabrus; species Notolabrus celidotus. The sequence goes on from NC_048282.1 coordinate 2,860,229, forward strand.
TATAGCACCAAATCACAACAAATGTTATCTCAAGATGCTTTTACAAACAGAGCAGGTCTAGACCACTCTATGTCAAAATGAACAGAGACCCAACACCAAGACAGGATAAGACTCAGTCTGACCCCACCTTAATCCACCATGAGCATTGCACCTCACAGTATTTAGCTAGTTACAGTGGAGAGGAAAAACTTCCTTTAACAGGCAGAAACCTCGAGCAGAACCAGACTCATGTTAGACAGACATCTGCTGAGACCGAGTTGGGTCTGGAAAGAGGGATAGAGGAGAATAAGAGAGAGAGTGAGCGGTGATAGTGATGAGATGAGTAGTAGAAGCTGTTGCCGCTGGAGTCCAGCACGTCCGTATCAGCTGGAGTCTGGAACGTCAGCATCAGGACGTTTACGGCAGCTCAGAGGAACCTACGAGACAAGGGAGCTCAGGGACTCCAGAAAGGTCTATGGTTACTAACTTTAAAGGGACAGGGAGAGTTAAAGTAAGTGATGAGGGGGTTGGGGGGGGGGAGGGGATAGGATCCCAGTGTGTCAGTGTGCCAGTTCCTCTGGCAGTCTAAGCCTATAGTAGCATAACTAAGAGCTGGTCCAAGCCTGATCCAGCTCTAACTATAAGCTTCATCAAAAAGGAAAGTTTTAAGCTTAGATCTATAGCCACAAATTATTACACTTAATGCTGACAATCCTCTCACCTTTCATCCACACTATCCTAATCACATGTCTAATGTTTAAACATCCTTAAATATTTGACCTGGATCAGGATCATCCATCTCGGTTATTTGCAATAAAAAGTGTTCAAAGATGTCTTATTCCACTGGGACCCATGATGTCATTACCTCCAATAAAAATCGGTGAATATTTCTGAGGCTGTTTGATAAGTGACAAACAGCACTTTAAACACCGCCTGACAGAGGCAAATATCAGGCGCATTGCTAAAGGGCACTTTGTGGATTTCCCACTACTTCATGCACACATAAACAAGTCCGCCCACACTGAACTGTCAGTACACCTTGAATCACTGCTTCCTGGCCTGTACACGGTAATGTGACTGATCTGAGTTTTGTGGGTGGTAAAGTCTGACCTTCACTCGGTGACGTTTCAGACAGGATGTCCTGGAGCTCTGTTACAGCACGGACAGGACGGAATGTAGAGGCCGGCTCATAATTGTATTGTTATCAGAGGAATTCATCAAATGTTCAATAAATGGGTAGTAAGAGAGGTCTTTCCTCAGCTGTCCTCTAAATTGAATTGGTGAGAAGAGTGATGAGCTCCTCCTTTGTGTGTCTCTTGGGGTTAACACCTCCTCTCTTCACCTGCTGGTCGCTGTGCTTTCAAAAAGTCAATTTTTGTGAAATTTAGAAAGGCAGGCTCATTTTAAGATTGATGACAAAGAGTCTTTGAAATCTTATTACGGATACTGAATGGATTTTGCAGCCTCGGGGTCAGAAAAGTTGCACTACCAATAAAACACCCCATAAAAAACTCCAGATCGAAGAAAAGCCTGAAAATCTGAAATGTGGAGGTTTTTCTTTCCCACAACAGTAGCTGCCACATTTTGCTGAAGAGAGGAGAAACAAAGAGCTCTTCTCTAAAATCCATGTTATGTTTGGTGGTGGCTCTTTCCCTGGCTTTGTTTCAGAAGTTAATGTTGCAGTTATTAGCATAGATAATGTCATCCTCAGTGTCAGAGTCACTGAGGATTCAGCTTGTCAGATTAACGATGCAGATTGAGTTTGTTTTAGGCAGTGCAGTGTTGAGCTTTGTGTTCATGCTGTGTTGAAGTTAGCTGACATTGACACATCCTTCACACCTTTATGATGGTGTGATCTGGAAATGACACTGAATGTGTTTAAAAAGTGGACAAGCCCTGAAACAATCAGGGGAGGTCAGAGGTTCAGGACTAGTTTCAGGTCATGACCGGAGCTGGGAAGGTTACTTTATAAATGTTACTGATTACAAAATACAAGTTGCCAGGGGTCCAGGGGAACTCTTTGACTTCTTACTTAGACATGACTGTAACTACACTTTTGCAATATAGACTGTATAAAAAATGGACGTAGTCTCCGTGACATCACCCATCTGTTTCTGAAGAGCTGTTTTGAGGCCAATCGTCAGTGGGTGCCATATTAGAAATGCTGAACTCAACGTAACATCTATTGAGTGAGTGTGACGTAAAGACCTCACCTCTTTTAAATCAAAGACTAAGACTTTTTTTTATTTGCCACTGCCTTCCTATCTTAGATTATTTTAACCCACTTTAAATTAAAATTTTAATGTAATTTTTAATATATTTCTAATTTTCCTTTTCTTTTCTGTTTTATCATATTTGTCATTTTAATTGTGTTATTTTATGCCTGTCTGAATGTCTCCAATGCTTTTAATGTTTTAATGTAAAGCACATTGAGTTGCCCTCGTGTATGAAATGCGCTATACAAATAAAGCTGCCTTGCCTTGCCTTGCCTAAAGAGGTGGGCTTTGAGCCTCCTAGCCAACAGCTACAGTGTTCCCGTTTGTCAATCAAGTCCCCTGTGACTCTCATAATGGAAAACTTGTAATCTTAATATCTTTTGAACCAGGCTGTAAACATGTTTATTTCTGCTGTAAACATCGTCTTCTTTGAATGGATGTGTATGTGGTTTCTGGTGTTTCTGCAGCCAGCCTCAAGTGGACACTTGATGAACTTCAGTTTTTGAGACCGAAGGTTGCAGCTTGATTTGCAGACACATAGAATCACGTTTGGTTACATGGTGACCTTGGTTCTCTGAGTGAAGACACTCTCTCTCCAGGGCAAAGCCGCTCAAGAAGCCACTCCAATCAATGTTAATCAGTGAAAGCATGCACACCTGGGCCTTTAGTGCTGTGCATGGGCCACAGGATGGTGTGTCTTAAAGAAATATCCAGTGGGTTGGTCCACATACATATAGAATATGTACCTTTGTGGAGAGGCAGGTGCAAACTGGCACAGCGTTACGCACAAATGCCTGCGGTCACCGTGGTGAGAAGGAGGCATAAATGCACTGACAGACGATGGAGAGAGAGAGTCTTCCGTGCATGTGTCAACATATTTGGACTGTCAGAAACAAAAATAGTTGACACATATCGTCTATCCAGCAATGCCATTTTTGAACTGCTGGATGACCTAAGGGTTGATTTGGAGCCAGTCACAGAAAGGAGCCATGCCATATCTCCTATGGAGAAACTCCTTCAACACTGCATTTTCTTGCATGTTGATCGTTCCAGCACACCATCCCAGTTAGTGCTGGCGTGTCCACCCGTGCGTAATGAACGTTCATCTCCTGTGCTCTCCCCTCCCTCTTCATTCGTCGGCGGCTCAGTTGAAGGACTGCCACTGAATGTCAGCCCAGACACAGCACTGACCAGCTGCCTCATGTGCACAATGATGGTCCGAGTGTCACAGCAGAGGGCGCTCGCCACATTGGACACAGCTCTCACCTCCTGTGCAATGGCCTGTAACCCATCCGTCTGATTTCTTTGTTGCTGCAGCAACTCCTGATCAATGTCATCATAACAATCTGGACGCCTGCGTGCTCTGCTGAGGTGTTTTCTGGTCTGAGCTGATTTGAGGAGTACGGCGGGGATTGTCAGACAGATTGTCTGATGAAGATTCTACATTTCAGAATAAAGAGATTTCTTTTTATTACGGTCTTGATGGACAACTTACAAAAACACTTTTCAAATAATTAAATCACTTTTTTTTCCCATTCTCCCACATTGCGTTTTGTCCAGATTTTACTAATCAAACACGATTTGGGAGGCCATCTGTGAAAAGGTGAATGATGTGAGAAAAAACAGAAGATCTGCCGATGAAATAAACGCATCTACTCTTCTCCAAAACTCAATCAGTGTTTTGATGGAGTTTAGAGAGCGATTTGATGAGGCTTAGTCTGCCACTCTTGCTCTAGAAAAGTTAGGCGTCACTTGGATGAAGACAGTCGCCTCACTGTCCCAGGGAGCAACTTTCGGGTGAACGTTTTTAATGCCTGATATCATCATCCAGCAACTGTCCCAAAGATTCACCAGCTTAAATGGAACTGGGAACATGTTTGAGTCAATTCACCCCAACACACTGCTGCAAGCACAAGATAAGGAGAGGCCCTTAGTATGGATTCCTTGGCTTTTGGAGCAAGCCCCAAGTGGAGACTCAAGGAATTGCAATTTTTGCACATGTAAAATGTTTGATTCCTTGAAGATGATTACCATGTTTTTATTCTTTCCTTTTTTGTAATTGTTATATTCACTGATTGGCAAGTATCTCATCCAATCACATATATCTTGGTCATTTCTGATTGCTTGTGTGACAGCAGCACTGCTCAGACTCTGCTTTACTGCCCAAAAGTCACAGTTTTTCTTTGTGTAGTTCATCATCACTCGATCAGAAACAAAAGGGTTGTTGTGGTGGTTTAGCTCAGAGGTTAAAGCATGCCTCTTGTGTATACAGGCTCTGGTACTGAGTGCAGCTGTTGCAGGTTTGAGTCATTCCCTGTTCTCTTCTCCCCACGTTTCCTGCCTCTCCTCGGCTGTTCAATCAAATAATAGAGAGAATGTTTAAAGAGATAAGCTTAAGAAAGTGAAACAAATGGGTTACTTCACAGCTGCCACTCTCTTTAAATACGTGGGTGCTCCTTGAAACTATCTGCGTCTCTGCATCGCTGCTCTTGTCAAGTTTGTTTGAATTTTTATGTCGTTACTGAACTGGAGACAATGAAAATGTTTGAAGTGATTTTCCAGTTTCCACGCCACGACTTCCACCATCTGTTATTGACGGAAACTTAAAGTTTGTTTTCTGAACCTTCATAGTTTTTGTTTCACATAACAACCACGTTTTCTTCCAAATCCACTTTCCAACTCCAGATCTGCACCTTCTCTCCGACTCCACGCTGAGCCTGAGCCTTTAATAAAGCCAAAGACCATGAAAACCGATAACAAGCTATATATAGTACAGGTGAAATTTTGGGATCCGAAGCAGCCCACGCTGTCTCCATCCGTATTATTGCAGAGCGGTGGCGTCATGCACCAACAAAGGTGACACCACAGGTACTTAAGTCTTCCACAGCCTTTTTTTTTCTTCCCTCTGTCTTTCTTTTATCTCATCACCTCCACTCCTCGTCTGCATTAATCTCCCCTGTCTGTTCATCTGCAGCGTTTCGCTCCTCATCACCTCCTTTTTTCATCTCCTGTCAAATGATCTCTGAGACCAGTTTGATCCCCAGACCTGCTCCCTCCTCCTTCCCTGACGTGGATCTGTCAGTCTCCCTCTGTTCCTGATTGTCTGCCTCTCTCTTCTTCTTCTCTCTCTCTCTGTCATTCTCCTGCTCATCTCGCTACCTTTTTCTCATTCTGCCTCTCTCTTTTGTTCCTGTCATCTTGTTACCTTACACGTCTTTTCTCCTCTTCTGACCTTTCTTTTCATTTTCATCTGTTCTGATTTCCATTCTTTTTACACCCCTCCAGTGTTTTTGTGATATTAATAGTGCCTCTTCTTCCTCTGCCCATCATTCACTCTTACACTTTACTGTCTCTCACTCTCTTTTTTTAATGGATTCCTGTTTGACTCTCCATTACTCCCCTGAACCTTTCCCTCTCTCATCCAGTGTGAAAGAAATTAGGCGTCCAAGAGTAGCTCATAAAAAAGCATGTCTACAAACCCCCCGAGAATGAAAAAAATCCATTCTGGCCCTGTTCTGATTTCTCCACCTTTCTGTAAATGTGTGTGAAACCAGCCGTTTCAGACTTCCGTGTTTTTGTTACGTAACAACAATATCCGGTCTGTCACGGAGTCAGAGCTCGGAGCTTGTTCAGCCCATAGACTGTATAAAATACAATTCAACCCCTCCTCTGTTTTTCATTCCCTGCACACATGTGTGCTAACAAGGAGCTTAGGAGGGAGGCATGCTAGTTGTAGGCTGTCTTAATAAACACAAAGGTCGGTTTTACTCCCCACGTCTGCAGATTTGAAGATCTAGTGGATGATTTTTATTTATCATGGAAAAGTGCTAGCGCTAGTTAGCATAGCCACATAGCTACATGTTCGTAGCTGTGTACCAAGACACACGTCTACATACTGATAAATAAAACAACAAGAAACACTAAATCTGTGACCAATCCTTCAGAAAGGTCCTGCTGCAGGCGCCTCTCCGTCAGGATCAGATTCTGGATCAGATTCAGAGGGTTGAAGTAACGTGATCTCTGAGCAGCCGTGTATATTCAGCCAACATGTAAACATTAGATCAACGTGCTGGAGAGCCGAGGGCACATTCACTTCCTGAGGGGGCGTGGTCAGAGAGAAAACAGAGTGTTCTGAGGAGGACTGAAGAAGAGGGCTTTTCAGGCAGACCAAAATCTGATTTCAAAGTGTTTTTTTGAGCATAAACTTTAAAGACATGTTTTGGGGACCTCTTAGACCAATATATATTGATGAAAAAATCGTGATATGTCACCTTTAATCCACCATGAGCATTGCACCTCACAGTATTTAGCTAGTTACAGCGGAGAGGAAAAACTTCCTTTAACATGCAGAAACCTCGAACAGAACCAGACTCATGTTAGACAGCCATCTGCTGAGACCCAGTTGGGTCTGGAAAGAGGGATAGATGAGAATAAGAGAGAGAGGGAGCGGTGATAGTGATGAGCTGAGTAGTAGTAGCTGTTGCCGCTGGAGTCCAGCACGTCCGTATCAGCTGGAGTCTGGAACGTCCACAGCAGGAGGACGTCTACAGCAGCTCAGAGGAACCTACGAGACAAGGGAGCTCAGGGACTCCAGAAAGGTCTATGGTTAGTAACTTTAATGGGACAGGTAGAGTTAAAGTAAGTGATGAGGGGGTTGGAGGGAAGGGGGTGAGACAGGATGTCTCCGATCCATCACAGCACTAGATCTGATAGCTTTCTATTCGAGTCATTTGCATCTCCTCCTCCCAGTATTTTGTGCGTTCTGATGATCTACATGTATTCTGCATATTCATGAAGACAAACACGCTAAATGATTAGCAAGTTCTATTTTGCTCATTTGACAGACGCAATCCTCAGGGCTCCCGGTTAGTACGTCAGCTTTGTGTGTGCTATTAAGTTTGCACGTGTTTTAATACACGCAAACCTTTAGTAGATTGGGCCCTCTGTGTTATCACCAGATCTTCCAAACTTAGAATCATGATATTTTTCTTCAAGATTATAATCTAGCTAAACTGTCTCCATCTGCCAACAACTAAAGAATATTAACCAAGTTTAATTGATGCCTGCACATCCAAATCTTTTTAATTTGACACATATCTTGGCAATCTATATTAAGAAATTTTGCTGATGCTTTTTTTGATGCTCACTTGATTTCCTGATATTTTCTATAATCATGAATGTGTCAACCAGTAGTACCTAGTTAGTCAAATTTTGGAGCCAGACCAAGCTGCTGTGTTTGAAGAGTTGGGAATGAGATGGTGTTGGACTTTCCTACGACCTTCCAATGATCTTTGTCTCACAGTTTGGGATTCTCTTCCACGCTTTCTTTTTAATGCAAGCACTATTTCTTTCCCTCTTATCTATTATTTCCTTTTGTCTCTCTCTTATTGTCTGCTGCCATTAGCTTACCGGCCCGTCTCTTCACTCTTCTGTCAGTATTTTTCTTTCAGGCTCTTTGACCCTCCCTGCACACTGTCTCTGTTTCCTCTCAGTTCCTTTTCTCTCCTCTCATTGACACTTCTCTCTCTCTCTCTCTCAACATTTCTTCTTTCACTCTCTGGGTCTCTCTACCACCCCTCTTGCTTCCTTACCCCCATCACACACATACACACACTTTGCTCATTCATATTCCACCTGTGTCAGTCTCCTTGGAGTTGCCTGAGGGAATCAAATCCACCTTCAAATTCATCTTTTTATTCTTCTTATTCCCTGTCCGACTCAAGGTCTTATTCTTTTCTTTATTCTTCTCCTTTCTGTGTGTTTGACTGAATAAGGGAGTATAATGACCTATAAAGATTAACGTCACATTTTTTGTTTACATCCTCACAAAGATATGAGTAATATGCTTTATAAAGCTCAGTCACTTGTCATGTTTTCAGTATCTACACCTGGACATTGAATCGCATTATTTATGTCTCCTGTAGACATCTGACTGAAGGCAATAATATAACAGACAAGGACAAGGTGAAGTGTAAGAAAAAAAGGAAAAAAGAACAGGATAAAAGAGGGGGAAAATCCTGTCTAGTGTCTGTAGAGGACAGCCAAGGATGCTTGAAGCTTTTAAAAGTATCAGTAGGATTATTAAATTATTTCTTCTCTGCTATGAGGAACAGTTACGCTCTTCTGTCAGCAGTAAAAACACAACATGAGACCAAGAGCAGAGTAAGATGTCACCTTTTCAACTTAACTTGAAGTATTTTAAATAAGATACATTTTTTTAGCACACATCACACAGTCTTCATCAGACAGCAGAGATCCTGTCATTGGAATAAAAGCAACACATATGTATTGTCAGTGTCAGCCTTGACGTGTGTGTATATGCAGGAGTGTCATAGCAGGCTTATGGCCAAATTCCACCAGATCCGTCTCCGGCCCGTCACAGCATCAGATCTGATAGGTTTCTATTCTAGTCAATGTGTTAACTTCCACTGGATCCACTCCATTGCGTTACGGCTGCGTCTCTGATCCGGCAGGTCTGAGTCCTCCAGATCAGATACACAAGACTTCTATTTTTGATGGATGCCGGAGCACGACGCATCAATCTCAACAGAGCAGATGGAGCGGACAGGAAGTCAGGTTTCACCAAAACAAAATTAAAACATCCAGTTCATTTTCAGAAAAAAACACTCAGGGCCCGATCTACTAAAGGTTTGCGTGTATAAAAACACATGCAAACTTGATAGCGCGCGCAAAGCTGATTTACTAACCGGGAGCACCGAGGATTGCGTCTTTCAATTGAGCAAAATAGCACTCGCTATTCATTTTGCCTTCATGAATATGCAGAATACATGTAGATCATCAGAACGCGTAAAATACTGGGAGGAGGAGATGCAAATGTAATCATTTAGCACACACAATGTGATTTATCAAACCTGAAGCAGATAGCGAGCGGTATTTTTGCGTCTATATTTAGCACGTTTCAATGGCAGGTGCAAACTGGCACAGCGTTACGCACACATGGCTGCGGTAACTGCAAAGCTCATCATAACTTTACAACATGTCCACAACAGCGGGGCTTACAAGCATTACTACAGTTTTTACACACAGTTTATGTCATTTTTAAGTCAATCAAACGGACATGAAGTCTAACAAACCAAGAGAACAACAACAATAAATAAATAAAACAACACAAATTCAAAGCAGTTCAGCACCACGGATAGCGACCGCATCATTCTGACACCCACTTTAACTTTTTCATATAATGAGAGCACAGTAGGTCACTGTATCAACAGCTATAATGTTTAGTAAAATTGGCACAGCGGACCACATCTTCACAATCAACATGAAGTACTCGGCATACTCACCTCTGTTTGGACGAGCCTTAAGCTCTGCGGACTTGTCCACGATGCACTGTATGTCCATTTTCTTTGCTCTGTCATTCTCAATAGATAACATGATATGTCCACTCTGTCCCACCGTGCTCCTCAAGGGGTTTTTAGTTATTTGTAACTTGGAGAACGAGCGCTCAGAAGGTGCAACGTTGACGGGAAGAGTAAAAAATAAAAGCAGGGACAGGCCTCATCAAATCGCTCTCTAAACTCTTGGAGCAGAGTAGATACGTTTATTTCATCGGCAGATCTTCTGTTTTTTCTCACAGCATTCACCTTTGCTGGAGTTCACCGATGTGTTTATTTCCCTCCTCCACAAAGACCTCCAACTCCATGACTTCAAACTTCATTTATCACTTAAGACCACTCTGCTCTCTCAAACTCTCCATGGGGACAGCCGATAGCACACACAAAATCCTCATTAAAGGGCGGTCTGCATCACTTTTGCACTTGTTATCATTTGCTCATGCAGTCTTAGTAGATCACCCGTAACACGCCCAGAAATAATACGTGCAAAATTATTATTTGCACACGCAAATTAGCGCTCGTTATTTGGGATCTTAGTAGATCAGGCCCTCAGTGTTATCACCAGATCGTATACAAGCAATACAATTTGAATGTTTGACATCTTTAACCAGCACCGTAAAATGAATCTATTTTCCTTGTTTTATAGTTTAGAAAGATATGTATCTGCATTTTAATCATTCAGTAATGAAAGCATCTTCATTTAAAAATACATTTAGCTTGGTAACAGACTAGACTGAACTTGATTGACTATTTCCTGCAGCTGCTCAAAGTTGAGCAGAAATTCTAAGTAGTAGTTTTACAACTCTCACCTTCACTTGACTTGTTTTGTTTAAAATCAGGGGGTACATCGCTCACTTTTTGTTCCTCATTCTGCTGGTTTAGGTTTTACCAGTTACACTTTGAAAGCCAATGTTTCCCTGTACAGAGAAAATCAGGCACATTTCTAAAGAGCAAGCACAGAAGCTACAAACTAGTAATTACAGACGCTGAGTTGCAATATTGAGTTTGTCAAAGTTATTACAGTTGTCTCATTTAAAATTAGATTCGACCGGGCAGAAGTAACTCTCTGCAGATTGGGAGATTTGCAACATCAGGAAGTTAAGGCACAGCAAGTGATGCAGTTTAAAGAATGACTCTGGGTTGATTCTACATTCTATCTAGACTAAACTTTATGATGCATGTGTGTCTCCAGTCTTGAACTATGCTGCAGTATTCAGGGAGATATGGGCTGGGCACCAGAGTCTGTACAGCCAAAATGTGAAATGATCCGATTGTGGAATCGGCAAATAAAAATGTCAGATGACAGAATAAACAAGAAGGTATTTGTTTAGAGCAAAATACATAACTCTTCACGCATGGACAAAAGAGCTTTACTCGATTCTTGAGGAGGTGGACATGTTGTATATCTACAGGAATAATTTGTGCTGTGATGTTAACTCTGTGAAAGATAAGCTCACGTTGAAATATGAAGTAAAATGGTTTGAAAACGTTCTGTCCAAACCAAAACTAAGGACATGTGTGCAAATCAAGCATCATTTCCTCCCAGAATGATGTCACGTCTCGTTTATCTAGAAGCCAAAGATCTTTGGTTGCACAGTTAAGATCTGGTGTTCTTCCTCTCGCCTTCAAGGTCCATTCAAAGATATCTCAGAAGAAAACAGACTCTGTGAGATGTGTGTTTTGAATGAAGTGGAAACAGAGTCCCATTTTCTTTTGCACTGTACAAATGATTATGACTTCAGAGAGATATTGTTTCAACAAATTGCCTGTGAAAAGCCTGAAATATTGTGGTGGACAAATGAACAAAAATGAGAGTGGTTGTTTAATTCTGACGTGTTTAAACTTGCTGATTTTGTATCAATAGCCTGTAAAGAAGACAAGATAGTCTTTTTAAGAAGTGAGCATTTGTATTTGTTTTATTTTCTTTTATTCTGTTATAATTTTCTACATCAGTTTCCTTAAATGAATGAACGTGCTGTGCGCTCTAACCCTGGACTTGTAAGCCTATGCAGGCCGGGCATATGATTATATGTATGACACAATAATAAAATACAAACTTCAAACTTCTATGATACCTTAAAGCTAGGGTTGGTAGTCACAGAAAACTAGCCAGTGGCGGAGCCAGGGGGTGACCAGGGGTAGCCCTGGACACCTCTGAAAACTGATTGGCCACCCCAGTGGCCACCCTGAAATTCTTAAACATGATTGGCCATTTGCCATTTCAGAGGCATTACTTATACTGAAATCAGTTATTGTGTTGTTGTGTTTCAACAAGCTGCAGAGACAGTAGTTTCTGTGCATTTGAATATCATTTTTGTTGATGCTGTGACTTTGGACAATCATCTTCATTTTGAGTCCTTAAAGAGTTCAGCACATTTAAATGTTGACACTCTCTCGAGTTATATTATTAATCTTAACATTAGAAATCTACAAATTTGTAACATTTGTCAAATTATTTTATGAAAAGAAGTTAAAGTAGATGTGATTATAGGAGGTAACCCTACTAGGTTTGGGGTAAACCCACGCCTGGCCACCCCTTAACAGTCAGTGCCCCAGTTTGGCCACCCAGGTCAAAACTGTCTGGCTCCGCCACAGAAACTAGCATGAATTTGAATGTAGCATCTCCTTAAGACTCCATCTAACCCCCCTCCTCCCCTCCCCTTGGTGCTCCTCCAAAACGACGCCCCGCTCACATGCACTAGCGCCACGGATTCACGACCATATGATGGTGACTGATTCCAAACCGGTCCTCAGCACATGGTTTGTGTTTTGCACTACATCAACTCATGTCTCACTCAGCAGTAAGAAAACACCAAAACATTCTCATAGTGAAAGTTAAAAACACAAACAAACATGAAATGTACGCTTTGCAGGAGGCGGGCAGAACGGCAGGACAGGATTTGATTGGTTTCATCATTTGGCTCCTGATGGCAGGGATTGGTTGATGTTTTCCCAGGTTTACTCCGGCTGTAGATAGCAGCTTTTTTTACCTCTTTTTTAAGAACACATTATGTATTGATTACCATCAGGACATAAAGATCATTTTAACCAGTATAACAAAAAGTGGATCTAAATCTGACCACCAACCCCAGCTTTTAGGATACCAGAGTAGAAAACAGTGTTGTCGACATGAGGCTGAGCAGACTAACCAGGGCATGCATTCTCTATACACACATGCCCTAACCTCATTATCGTTACTAGAAAGAGCTGCATTGGAGAACACAAACAACTGAATCAGCTGAATGCAACATCAGAGTGCCTTCACCCTGTGAAATGTGTGATGTGTGAACACAGCAGGTTATTGTCTGGAGCATTGTGAGTGAGAGGATGACATCAACATTCATAGAGAAAGTTGCTTGGTAAGCTTTGTCCTTCAGCCTTTCTTTCTTTATTTATTGGGATCCCCTTTAGCACAAGCATAAGCATTGGCTATTCTTCCTGGGGTCCAACACATATAAAATCATGCACACTAACACACAATCAGCAACACAAGACAACCACAAAAACAAAAACAGCTCCTCATAATAAATTACAAAATAACATACAGAAGAGAAACAACTTGGTCATTCATTTGGCAGATGTCAACACAAAACCATAGCAACAAGTAAATTAACGTCTTAACTTTCAATGTGCCTCGAGATAACATCCACACATATATGAATGTACACATGTAATAAACACTAAACATCATCTGAATGATCACTTACGGTGGGGCAAAAAAGTATTTAGTCAGCCACTGATTTTGCAAGTTCTCCCCCTTAGAAAGATGAGAGAGGTCTGTAATTTTCATCAGAGGTACACTTCAACTATGAGAGACAAAATGAGAAAACAAAAACCAGTAAATCACATTGTAGGATTTTTAAAGAATTTATTTGTAAATTATGGTGGAAAATAAGTATTTGGTCAATAACCAAAGTTCAACTCAATACTTTGTAACATAACCTTTGTTGGCAATGACAGAGGTCAAACGTTTCCTGTAAGTCTTCACCAGGTTTGCACACACTGTAGCTGGTATTTTGGACCATTCCTCCATGCAGATCTCCTCTAGAGCAGTGATGTTTTGGGGCTGTCGCTGGGCAACACGGACTTTCAACTCCCTCCACAAATTGTCTATGGGGTTGAGGTCTGGAGACTGGCTAGGCCACTCCAGGACCTTGAAATGCTTTTTACGGAGCCACTCCTTTGTTGCCCGAGCGGTGTGTTTGGGATCATTGTCATGCTGGAAGACCCAGCCACGTTCCATCTTCAATGCTCTCACTGATGGAAGGAGGTTTTGGCTTAAAATCTCACGATACATGGCCCCATTCATTCTTCCCTTAACACGGATCAGTCGTCCTGTCCCCTTTGCAGAAAAACAGCCCCAAAGCATGAGGTTTCCACCCCCATGCTTCACAGTAGGTATGGTGTTCTTGGGATGCAACTCAGCATTCTTCTTCCTCCAAACACGACGAGTTGAGTTTTTACCAAAAAGTTCTATTTTGGTTTCATCTGACCACATGATATTCTCCCAATCCTCTTCTGGATCATCCATATGCTCTCTGGCAAACTTCAGACAGACTTGGACATGTACTGGCTTAAGCAGGGGGACACGCCTGGCGCTGCAGGATTTGAGTCCCTCTCAGCGGAGTGTGTTACTGATGGTAGCCTTTGTTACTTTGGTCCCAGCTCTCTGCAGGTCATTCATCAGGTCCCTCCGTGTAGTTCTGGGATTTTTGCTCAACGTTCTCATGATCATTTTGACCCCACGGGATGAGATCGTGCGTGGGGCCCCAGATCGAGGGAGATTATCAATGGTCTTGTATGTCTTCCATTTTCTTACAATTGCTCCCACAGTTGATTTATTCACACCAACCTGCTTGCCTATTGTAGATTCACTCTTCCCAGCCTGGTGCAGGTCCTCAATTTTCTTCCTGGTGTCCTTGCACAGCTCTTTGGTCTTGGCCATGGTTGAGTTTGGAGTCTGACTGTTTGAGGCTGTGGACAGGTGTCTTTTATACAGATAACCAGTTCAAACAGGAGCCATTAATACAGGTAACGAGTGGAGGACAGAAGAGCTTCTTAAAGAAGAAGTTACAGGTCTGTGAGAGACAGAAATCTTGCTTGTTTGTGGGTGACCAAATACTTATTTTCCACCATCATTTACAAATAAATTCTTTAAAAATCCTACAATGTGATTTCCTGGATTTTTTTTTCTCAATTTGTCTCTCATAGTTGAAGTGTACCTCTGATGAAAATTACAGACCTCTCTCATCTTTCTAAGTGGGAGAACTTTCAAAATCAGGGGCTGACTAAATACTTTTTTGCCCCACTGTATGTTAGTAGGATCATGTGCTTTGAAATCAACAAATACATGAAAATGGTAAAGAAGACAATCATAATTATTTCACTCTTATCAAAGAAGCACTTCTACCTTTATTCAAGTTAACCAATTTTATCAATATCTGTTTTCTTGTTCAATAACTCGGGTGTTTTTTTTCATTCTGTTTGATTAGAGACATGAAAATATTTTTTTAACAATAATTTGAAGTGATCTTTATTAACTTCTTGAGTTATATGCACCGGAAAAGAGTTCCACCCAAGCATGGCTCTGTACAGGACTGTTCACTGTTTTCTACCTGTTCTCACCTTTGGTAGAATGAACCTTTTTTCTGTTGCACAACCGGTTTGATACTTATGTTGAGCAAACTGAGAGCATAACGTTTGATACAATACCTTTGGTGTCTGTGTGACAAGTATACTTCTGAGAAAATGTAACAAAGCATACGTAGATCTCTGACTCACTGTTAGCCACCCAAGAATGTAATGCATGTCAGTAATATTAGTCCTGTAGGAGCACTGCAAAGCACAATGGGCCTCTTTATTTTGTGCTATTTGTAATTTTTTGAATCTTTTATTGAGACACTGGACCAAATTATAAAACAGTAATCAAGCTGCGACAGAACTAGAGCATTCAGAACTTGTCTGATGGCATCTGGAGGCAAAGCTTTACATGCCCTTCTCACAGCTGAAACACCCCCTCCCATTTTGCTCACATGATCAATTTGTTTAGACCATGCAAGGTGATGATCCAAAGTTATGCCCAGAAGTTTTGTGTGTTTTGTGTTCAGTGTTAGTCCAGACTTTAACTGATACCTTGAACCAAAGAAAATGGACTTTGTTTTGTCAACATTAGCCCTCCTGTTATGTTTGTTTCTTAGGAACAGCAATAATGTTCCTGGGTCAACTTGACCCGGGGCATATTTAAGTATCAATTTGTTGCTCTTTATCCATTTTACCACTAACTTCAGCTCCTCTTGTAAAATTGTGTTTAGTTCTCCTATTGATGAGGCAGCAGCATATACTGTTGAGTCGTCTGCATACATAACAACATGGGCTTTTTTTTTTAGGTCAAGCGGTAAATCATGAATAAATACAGAAAACAATAGCGGTCCTAGACAGCTACCCTGAGGGACTCCGCATGTCACCCGTCTCATTATTGATGCACTACCATTGAAATAAACTGTCTGCTTCCTATTTGTTAAGTAGCTATCCATCCATATTAATACTGTATACTGTAAATCCATAGTGTCTCAACTTACCTAGTAATAAAGAATGATCAATGACATCATAAGCAGAACGTAGATCCAGTAATACCACACCAACTAAGTTTTTGTTATCTTGCTCCCTCTGCCATTCCTCTATCATCTGTGTCAGAGCCATACAAGTGGAGTGACCAGACTTGTAGGCATGTTGATAGTGAGTGTTTAAGTTCTTAACATCAAAATAAGTTTTTATTTGTTCTAAAATAATCCTCTCCATTATCTTTCCTAGAGCAGGCAACAAACTTATAGGGCCACTGTTTGCACCCCAAAACGGAGCAGTTCTTAGAAAGTGGAATAACTTTAGCTATTTTCCATTCTTTAGGACAAATATATTTTCCAATACTTAAATTAATAATATGACAGACAGGGATTGCAATTAAATTGTAAACCATTTTAAGCAATTTAACATCTAAATTATCCACACATGTTGATGAGACACTCAACATCTGATACAGTTACCATAGCAATTTTAAATTAAACTTCTTATTCTTCATTAAATCCTCTATCAACATTGTGGATGCGTTGTTATTTGTTAATTGCATATTGGTTCTTAACTTATTCACCTTATCATAAAAATAGTCACCAAAATAATTAGCAATTTGTACTGGTTTAGTCAAAAATGTCCCTTCAACTTCCAGATATGTTGGGCAGGATTTAGGTCTTCTTCCTGTCAGGCTATTTACTAGACTCCACAACTTCTTCTTATCTTCCTTAACATCCTTACATTTATTCTCTTTTTTTTTTTTTTTTTTTTTCTCTTTTTTTTTTCCTCTTCTCTTGTCTGCATATATATTTCTGGTTTGTGTCATGTTGTCACAAACTGTCAAAAATTCATGCAATTTATTCTTGCAGCAAAAGAAAAGAAAGAAAACCTTTTTCTTCTGTGCTTGTGACTGTGTGCATGCAACCATAACCATCACCATCCCTCTTAGAACTCTGACCTATCTTTTATTGGCAGCTAATATCATGTTCTGTAAAAGAGGGCGTGCACACCTAGGTGGGCCAAAAAAAATAAAAAAAATAAGAGAAAGTGAAAGAAAGATTACATAAGGATATACAAAGGGACAGAGAGAGAGAAGGAGAGAGAGACCTAACACACTTAGATGGAGAGGGACCATCTCACCATGATGCCAAAAAAAAAAAAAAATCCACAGAGGGTTGCCTTACATTTATTCTCATAGTACAATTGTTTTTTCTTTTTGTTCAGTGCAGTTACATAATTTCGTAACCTCTTATAAATTTGCCAATCAGACAGGTAACTTGATATGGTTGCTACCTTTTTTGCATCCTCTCTTTGCTTCATTAGTTCCCTTAATTCTACATCTATCCATGGTGATCTCAAGTTCCTAACTGTTTGTTTTCTAATAGGTGAATGTTTCTCGACAACCTGTAACATTTGCTCATCAAGGACCTCAAGAGCATCATCTCAATCAATCAATCAATCAATCAATCTTTAATAGTGATGAGAGGAGTAGTAGAAGCTGTTACTGCTGGAGTCCAGCACGTCCGTATCAGCTGGAGTCTGGAACGTCCACAGCAGGAGGACGTTTACGGCAGCTCAGAGGAACCTACGAGACAAGG
Organism: Notolabrus celidotus; assembly: GCF_009762535.1. Classification (NCBI taxonomy): domain Eukaryota; kingdom Metazoa; phylum Chordata; class Actinopteri; order Labriformes; family Labridae; genus Notolabrus; species Notolabrus celidotus. The sequence goes on from NC_048282.1 coordinate 2,877,941, forward strand.
GAGCTCAGGGACTCCAGAAAGGTCTATGGTTAGTAACTTTAATGGGACAGGGAGAGTTAAAGTAAGTGATGAGGGGGTTGGGGGGAAGGGGGTGAGATACGATCCCAGTGTGTCAGTGCACCAGTTCCCCCGGCAGTCTAAGCCTATAACAGCAATACTAAGAGCTGGTCCAAGCCTGATCCAGCTCTAACTATAAGCTTTATCAAAAAGGAAAGTTTGAAGCCTACTCTTAAAAGTAGAGAGGGTGTCTGCCTCCCGGACCCTGACTGGTAGATGATTCCAAAGGAGAGGGGCCTGATAACTGATGGATTATCCTTTTCTAATAACCATTCCCAACAAATCTTTTTAACATCATCTTTAAAGGACTCCTCACAGAATTTCCTCTTTGATCTTCTGAAAATCACTCTAGGTCCTGCTTTTGGAACCATCGTCTTCCTCACAAGCATTACTAAATTGTGATCACTACACGTGAACATAGATAGCTATGGTTTATTCAGCATTTGCACTAAATTGAATGCATTAGTAATTGTCAGCAGTTACTCTCTGAATGGACAGCTAAGTGTATTCCAATCAATATTTAAATTGCCCCAAAAATAAATTGACTTTGCATTTGGAGGCCTGTAGCCACATGTAACCCAGGTCCCATGTAATTAAATTTAAAACTAGAGTAATTAATACAATGGGACAGGGCCTGAGCTCTTTTAGAACAATACAACTGTAATAAGGTTTGTAACTTTAATAAGGATTTGTAACTTTAATAAGGTTTGTAACTTTAATAAGGACCACCACAACTGTACTTTAAATGCAAAACCTTCAGAGGTATTTATTTATACAAAATGAAATAAAAGGTAAAAAAAACAACAATAACAAATATATAGAATACTTGGGTTATATTCAACAGTTCTCTGTTACTTTCCAAACACTAATACATCAATAAACATTTACCTGTGGGCCCACACACACTCACATGAAACACACAACATTAAAACAACCTGGTATTCAAAACCTTAACCCGTTGCAGGCCTGTTGAATGTAGCTTGGGTGCGGTGTGGCCTAAAAACGGTGATGGCCGCTTCACTCAACTGAGCTTAAAATAAAAAGCACGTGCACAATGTTCAGTTAGTACTCACAAACTTCCAGTTGGATTAGTATGGATAGGCGGGGACAAACAATGCAGTCTCACGAGGGCAATGGCGCACAATGGCGAAGTTCAAAGAAGACGTAGGAAAAACAGCAGGGCCGTCTGTTGGAAAACCCGTCTCGACCTCTCTCTCCAACGTCCGTCCTTTAAACATATCATTCAGTTAAACCACAGTATCAAACACTATCTCTTGTTGACTTAGCATTAGCTCGCTTTAGCATCTTAAATGCTAAGGCTACGATACACAGGCACATTAACACTGTATGCTACTGCTAATTAGCATGTCGCTAACCACGTTACACATTCAGTCTCATTAACACTAACAGTTAGATATAACACGAAATACAGGCATACACATTATATTCACCTCTTGCAGGTCACAGAAGTTTAAATCAGGACCACGAGTAGTCGACCTTCACGATAAAACTTAACTGCTCCCCACTCAGAATATCTCCGTCTCAGCTCTCTGATCGATAGCGTCTGCGTCTCTCCTGCTGCATGTTCACCTTCACCCCACACTAACCTGCACCACTAGTCCCGCCCCTTACGTAAATGGTGTACTCTGATTGGCTCGTGAGGTTGATAACAACCAAACACAACACAAGAATGGAATGATTGACATAAGACAGGTATCAAGTTAGATTACACACAGAAACTAAACTGCTTCTTCATCTCTCCTTCTTTCCTAATCACAAATGTTTTAAATGAACTTAAAACCTTTGTAAATACTTTATCTTTTAACTGTAAATAGTCAAATGTATTAAACTGAAAGTATTATATTTATTCCCTTTTTACAACACTTATTTTAAACAGTGTTAAATCTTATGACTCTTCTCTTGAACATATGAACTTTTAATACAACTATTTATTATACTTTTAACATTGTATTTTATGCACTGTAACCGAAATGATTTTGTACAGGGCTACACCCTCCCCCTTCTGACCGTGTAGATGTCCTCATCACACCTTATGTCTCTCTTTAACTCGGAAGGATGATACATTGTCTCCTCCTCTGCGAACCTTCTGGACGTTTTGCACCTTGTTCTTGGTTCGTTTGTCCTGGTCTGGAGGGTTTAACTTGAGTTGAATGACCATACCATGGTGCATGATGGTAACTGGCTCACAGGATGGGTAACCAGGTTTCTCATAAGTTAATCTCACAGCTGGTTTTGTTTTCCTCAGTGATTTTCGGATTGTGGAAGATTTGTCACTGTCATGTCTTGCACTTTTAGAAGCTTTAACATTTCTGGGTCTGTTGGACGTGAGTGAGCTTGCTCCCTCTTCTAAATCTTGTTCTTCCACAGAATCGTTATTTGTCTCTTGAACATCAGAGTCTGACAAAGGAGGTGCAACGCCGTCAGACGATCCCTCATACTCTGCTTCTGTATGTTCTGGATTTTCTGAAACTTCACAATCCTCTTCAGACTTCTCGTCCTCTTCAGAGCTTTGATCCTCTTCAGACTTCTCGTCCTCTTCAGAGCTTTGATGTTCAACTGCCAACTGTCTTTGGACTTCATCCACATCAAAATCAGGTTGATTATGGACAGTTTCAAACTCTGAGTCTGATGACTCTGTGTCACTTTCCTTTGCTAGGTCTGTATACTCAGCTTTTGGTTGACGTTGCCGGGTAAGTTGAGCTCTCGTGACAGGTCTCCGAACAGGTTCTTTATCTTCAGACGGATTAGACATCCTGACCATATATCCGATGGGTAACAGGTGGTTTCGATGGAGAGTTTTGACTGCACCTGGGCCATGTTCTGGTTTGACCTTGTAAACTGGCAGATTTGGCAACTTCTCCACAACAACATACGGTGTTGATTTCCATCGATCTTGGAGTTTATGCTTGCCTTTTAGACCCACATTGTGAATGAGGATTCTGTCACCAACCTCCAACGGTAAGTCTCTCACACGACGGTCATAGTGTGCTTTGTTTTTCAGATGACTCTTTGTAGCAGCATCAGATGCCAACTGATAGGCTTTTTGCAACTCCTTCCGCATCCTGGCGACGTACTGTTGGTGAGAGGACTCACTTTCACCGTTTGGTGAGATTCCAAAACAAATGTCAATGGGTAGCCTTGCCTCTCTTCCAAACATGAGATAATAAGGTGAGTATCCAGTAGCATCATTTTTGGTACAGTTGTACGCGTGTACCAGGTAGGTGATGTGCTGGCTCCAACATTGTTTCTGTACAGTGTCCAAGGTACCAAGCATCGCGAGGAGCGTTCGATTGAATCTTTCTGGTTGTGCATCCCCTTGAGGGTGGTAGGGGGATGTTCTTGACTTCCGGACGCCAAGCATGGACAAGAGCTCTTTGATCAGGCGACTCTCAAAATCTCGACCTTGATCTGAGTGTATCCGGGCCGGCAATCCGTAGTGCACAAAATACTTATCCCACAACACTTTTGCCACAGTGATTGCCTTTTGATCTTTGGTAACAAAGGCTTGTGCATAACGCGTATAATGATCTGTCACTACTAACACATTAGCAACACCTTTTGAATCGGGCTCTATTTGTAAAAAATCAATACAAACCAAATCTAGGGGCCCATTACTTGTTATTTGGTTTAATGGCGAGGCATGCTGAGGGAGTGTCTTCCTGGAGATACATCTTCCACAGGTTTGAATGTACTGCTCGACCTCAGCTGTCATCCGCGGCCAATAAAATCTGTCTTTGATCAGTTCGGTAGTGCGTTCCACTCCCATGTGTCCACACTCATCATGAAGAGATTTTAACACCATAGGGCGGTATCTCGCTGGCAAGACAAGTTGTTTGATCTGTTTTCCAGACAATTTTTCTTTTACTCTGTGGAGCAATCCATCCTTTAGTTCCAACTTGCGGCTTTCTCGTAACAACAACACCATCTCAGGTGAGTCATTTTTTGAGCGAGTGAACCCTTTGTTGTTCTCCATGGCTTTCTTTAATGGCCCAATTGCCGGGTCTATATCCTGTGATACCTGGATATCTTTCGGGCTCAACTGGTCAAGGGTGTTGATGCTAAAGTTCACTGGGAACATGTAGGCTTCTGGTACTGATGTGGCAGGAGCTCCCAGCTGATCCACAAATCTGTCAGGCACATCTGCCTCTTCACTGCTGCAGGCTTGTTTGCAGAGGGCTTTGATGCCAGCAGGCGGGACACTGATCCACTCTTTAACCTCCTCTGGAGCATACTGTCGAGACAGCAAGTCAGCATCGATATTTTGCCTCCCAGGACGATACTGGATGGTGAAATCATAGGTGGCAAGGGCAGCTAACCAGCGATGTCCGACTGCGCTGAGTTTGGCAGAGGTCAACACATACGTTAATGGGTTATTGTCCGTTCTGACAGTAAACTTGGCACCATACAAGTAGTCGTGAAATTTGTCCACGACAGCCCATTTTAATGCAAGGAATTCCAATTGGTGGACTGGATAGTTGTGCTCAGAGTCTTTAAGCTTCCGACTTGCAAAAGCTACGGGTCTGAGGCCCTCAGGGTATTCCTGGTTCAGGACAGCGCCTAACCCATTCATACTGGCATCTACATGTAATATGTACCTTTTGGTTGGGTCGGCGAATGCCAACACTGGGGCATTGATGAGGCAGGCACGGATTTGCTCAAAAGCTTCCTGGCAGGCTTGAGTCCACCGTTCTCCAAAGGGCTCGGATTGCTTGAAATAGGCTTTGCTTTGGCCACCACTCTTTTTGGACTTGGGATCTTGCCAGGTGGGGGCATAACCCTTGGTGAGCTCGGAGAGGGGGCGGACAATGGCAGAGTAATTTGCAATAAATCTCCGATAATAACTGCAGAATCCGAGGAAAGACTTGAGAGGCTTCAGGTGAGTGGGTACTTTCCAGTGTTTTACTACATCCACCTTGTCTGGATCAGAAGCTATCCCATCCACAGAAATGAGGTGACCCACATACTTGACTTGAGGTTGACAAAACTGGCATTTGTCAATGGAAACCTTCAGTCCAACCTCCTCTAGTCTGTCCAGCACTTTGAGAAGACGTTGCTCATGTTCTTCAAGTGTTTTGCCAAAAATAATAATATCGTCTAGGTACACAATGGCTTCCAGAAGGTGCATATCTCCGACTGCCTTCTCCATTAGACGCTGGAACGTTGCAGGCGCTCCTGTGATTCCCTGTGGCATGCGCTCAAATTGGTAGAAACCAAGGGGGCAAATGAACGCTGTCTTTTCTTTGTCCTCTGGTGCCATCTCTATCTGGTAGTAGCCACTACGCAGATCTAGGACCGAGAACCATTGGCTGCCTGACAAAGAGTCCAATGCGTCGTCAATGCGTGGCATTGTGTACTGGTCTGGTGTGGTGCGGTTGTTGAGTGTTCTGTAGTCGATACAGATTCTTATTGTCCCATTCTTTTTGCGGACTACAACGATCGGTGAGGCATAGGGACTGCGGGACTCTGTGATAATCCCATTGGCCAGCAACTGTTGTATGTGTCGCCTCACATCATCAATGTCTGCAGGGGCAATTCTCCTTGATCTCTCTCTGAAAGGTCTGGGATCATGCAGGCGAATGTTATGTTCAACCCCTTTGGCCACACCAACATCCCACTCATGCAATGAGAAAACATTCTGCCTCTCTGCCAACTTCTGCTGAAGTCGACTCTTCCACTCTTCAGGGATAGGGGAATCTCCGAAATTGAAGAGACTTGGATCAAGGGTTTCTGATGAGAGGTCGGATGGCTGGATTGGGGTAACTGTGTCCACAGCATACAGCTCAGCAATGACGGCCCCCACCGGTATGGAGGTCGTTTTTTTGGACTCATTTTGAATGAGCACAGTGAAACTGTTACTGTCTATATCAGTGTCTGGGAGCACACCTGGCTGTACCAGCACACCAGCGGGGAGACACTGGGCAGTGGGTGCATCAATCATCACAAGATCTTTGGATGGGGCACTCTTTCTGTCTACTGAGCAGGTTGCATAATACTTTGCACCTGGAGCAATAGAGAGTGGATTGGGGCCTTTCCACTTAATCTGTCCCAAAACTTCATCCTTAGTTAACTGCTCTTGTGCTTTAGCTGGGGCGTACACTGACTGAATTCTCATGGAGTGAACAGCATTCTGGTCTCCTTTTGTCTTCACCAGCTCCCACAGGCGGCGGAACAGAGATGTATTGGTTCCAACCAGCACAGGGGTTTGTTGCTGGTTTCTTGGCTCAGGACAAATCAAGGCGAGCACTTCTACACGCCCTGATACACCAGTGATCTCCTCAGTAAACTCCATCTCTACAACAACGTACCCTTTGTACGGATACTCTGTGTCAGCCAGGCCCCAGAGTCCAAGGCAAGAGAGGGGCTTTATTGGGACATCTGACAAGTGTTCGTTGTACCAGCTTTCAAAGATGATAGTCACGTTGGACCCACTGTCGATGAGAGCATCGCAGACCACATCATTGACTTTGATGGTATGAATAAATGAAGGACCTACAAGACCCTCAGGCAAGTCCGTGTTATTCTCTGGGACTTCAATCTTGTTGGTTCTAGCTACACACTGCTCTTCAGCCGTGGGCTTTGGGTTTTCTTTGTTAGGGTCAGAGGAGCTTCGCACCAAGCGTATGAGCTTGCTAATGACTTTCCGGGGGTTCTCTGGGGCAGTACATCTGGTGGCTATGTGACCATTTTCCCCACACCGATAACAAAAACATTCATCGTCTTTGGATACTTTGGAAGGAGTGGGCTTGTGACCTGGAGCTCCTTTGTGTCGGTGGGGCTGCATTTTGTGTTCTCGTTGGGGTTCTGAGGTGTATTTCACTGTCATTACACTCAGTTTATTTTCCAACGCCTTCACTTGTTTTTTCAGAGAATGTAGTTCGCTCTGTGATCCATTCTTCTGGTTTTGCTTCTCTTTAAAGCCTTTGAAGGAATCATCAGGTAGTGATTGAGGTGGCGAGTTGTTTCTCTCTTCCAACTGCGCTCTTAGTTCTCCAATCTGCGCTTGTAACTCACTCCGAGAAGCCGAGTCAGGTTCTTTCTCTTTTTCTGCCTGGATGGTGCGTACACGCTGGTGACGCGGGGGTGCCACTTGGCTTAGTCTGGCTGATTGACGACTTTCCTCTTCCATCACTTCTCTTAACAGGTTCAGGAATGTAGGGGGATCATTTCTCCGCTCCCTAATTTTCAACTGAAGCAACATGAGCTCAGAGGTGGATCCTCTAATGAGCTGCTCTATACGAGCACCGTTAGCTGCGCCGACAGATAAACCACCTCCTTGTACTACTTTGACAAGGGATCTCTCTAATCTTCGCAGGAACTCAGACAAACGTTCACCAGGCTGCTGGTGGAGGGCTCTGAATGACAGGTATAGTTCTTCTGCAGACTCTACTGTACCAAAAATGCTCTCTATAGCCTCTATGTACTCACGCGGGCTAGCATCAGGTTGAGTCAGACGCACAGCTTGAATGATTTCAAAGGCGGGCCCTTTGAGACTTTCCAGTATCCGGCGTCGTTTCTCTTGGTCTGAGCATTCACCTTCATCTACTAAGAGTGTGGCTTGCTCAAGCCAGTTGTCTAAGGACTCTTCTCCAGCAGGGGTGGGACCGGTTCCGGAAAATGTCCGTAGACGTCGATATGTGTGGCTGTTAGGCTGTTTGTTGGTTCTTTGCATAACATCACCGACCGCACGGATGATGTCTGCTGGGTTACTGTTACCTTCTTTGGAAGGGATACTTAAACCTTGGATGTCCTCTAAGGTTTTCCCTTCGCCCTGCAGAAAGGTGAGTAATTTCTCTTCAAACACATCATGTTGAGGCTCAGTGTAGTAAACAGCTTTCCAACCACTTCCGCCACTTATAGGCATTATTTCTGGGGGAATTCTGGAGGGGTGGATCTCTTCACGACACTCGCATAACACCATCAGCGATTGTTGTTGAGGGTGAAACATTTTGCCCCTAACTGCAACTCTCCCCAGGGATTTGATAGTCCCTGCTGTTTCTTCAATGTCTTCTGTAGGAACTCCTTCAGGCACTCCATATAACAGAAGTGCATGCTTTAAATCTACTGATTCTCCTTTGCACCAGTTAATTAGCTCTATTTGTGTTGGACTGCTTGCTTGAACTTCCATTATTGTACTTGGTTTAAGTTACTTTTAATTACTGTCACACGTGTTACTTTTACATTAAAGCTCTAAAGTTGTGGGGTCCAGTTACTTTTGATTGTCTCATTTACTTTATGTCAATAAAAATCCCAGCGGTGCCTCCATTTATGTAACCCAGGTCCCATGTAATTAAATTTAAAACTAGAGTAATTAATACAATGGGACAGGGCCTGAGCTCTTTTAGAACAATACAACTGTAATAAGGTTTGTAACTTTAATAAGGATTTGTAACTTTAATAAGGTTTGTAACTTTAATAAGGACCACCACAACTGTACTTTAAATGCAAAACCTTCAGAGGTATTTATTTATACAAAATGAAATAAAAGGTAAAAAAAACAACAATAACAAATATATAGAATACTTGGGTTATATTCAACAGTTCTCTGTTACTTTCCAAACACTAATACATCAATAAACATTTACCTGTGGGCCCACACACACTCACATGAAACACACAACATTAAAACAACCTGGTATTCAAAACCTTAACCCGTTGCAGGCCTGTTGAATGTAGCTTGGGTGCGGTGTGGCCTAAAAACGGTGATGGCCGCTTCACTCAACTGAGCTTAAAATAAAAAGCACGTGCACAATGTTCAGTTAGTACTCACAAACTTCCAGTTGGATTAGTATGGATAGGCGGGGACAAACAATGCAGTCTCACGAGGGCAATGGCGCACAATGGCGAAGTTCAAAGAAGACGTAGGAAAAACAGCAGGGCCGTCTGTTGGAAAACCCGTCTCGACCTCTCTCTCCAACGTCCGTCCTTTAAACATATCATTCAGTTAAACCACAGTATCAAACACTATCTCTTGTTGACTTAGCATTAGCTCGCTTTAGCATCTTAAATGCTAAGGCTACGATACACAGGCACATTAACACTGTATGCTACTGCTAATTAGCATGTCGCTAACCACGTTACACATTCAGTCTCATTAACACTAACAGTTAGATATAACACGAAATACAGGCATACACATTATATTCACCTCTTGCAGGTCACAGAAGTTTAAATCAGGACCACGAGTAGTCGACCTTCACGATAAAACTTAACTGCTCCCCACTCAGAATATCTCCGTCTCAGCTCTCTGATCGATAGCGTCTGCGTCTCTCCTGCTGCATGTTCACCTTCACCCCACACTAACCTGCACCACTAGTCCCGCCCCTTACGTAAATGGTGTACTCTGATTGGCTCGTGAGGTTGATAACAACCAAACACAACACAAGAATGGAATGATTGACATAAGACAGGTATCAAGTTAGATTACACACAGAAACTAAACTGCTTCTTCATCTCTCCTTCTTTCCTAATCACAAATGTTTTAAATGAACTTAAAACCTTTGTAAATACTTTATCTTTTAACTGTAAATAGTCAAATGTATTAAACTGAAAGTATTATATTTATTCCCTTTTTACAACACTTATTTTAAACAGTGTTAAATCTTATGACTCTTCTCTTGAACATATGAACTTTTAATACAACTATTTATTATACTTTTAACATTGTATTTTATGCACTGTAACCGAAATGATTTTGTACAGGGCTACACACATCCTACAAGCAGGTTTCAAATGTGGTAAATGAATTTGCAACCGTAGAACTTCAACATCAGCAGTCATCAGATCATATCTAACTGTTGCCGGTATATGATTTTGAATATATACTGCTACACCACCTCCATATGCATTTCTATCTCTCCTATAGATACTGTACCCCTGAATACCCACAGCTGCATCACTGAATGTATTATCTAAATGAGTTTCAGATATTGCCAACAAGTGAATGCCATATGATACAATTTCATTCATCTCTGCCACTTTATTTCTGAGGCTGCAAATATTTAAAACGGGCCAATTGGAACCCTTTCCTTGGTAACTTCATTGAAATCAAGACGGTGGTTTACATTGCATCTTATTTCCTCTTCCATTTGCTAAAGGAGCTACTCTTATATACACATTTAACATCCTCAACACACAACAGAAGATGAAGACACATAGTTTACCAAACATGCATCCTTTCACCAATACACGAGCGTACTGAAACTTAAATGAAAGAACAAAAAAACTCACCAGAAAAGCCAGTGATACTGAGTTAAAAACTCTCTACTACCTATTAACAGCTTCAAATCATATCATTTCAAATCAGTCACTTCATTTTCTTCCTCTACATTTACAATCACTGCCACTCTGTCCTCTTTCCACCTGAACCATATACTGATAAGAGATTAGTCCATTTATTGTCCATCATTTGTTGAATGTTACAATGTTACAATGTTACAATGTTACAATGTCATTTAGCAGACGCTTTTGTCCAAAGCGACGTACATACGAGAACAAGAACAACACAAGCAAAGATCTAGACAAGACGAAACAAGATCAGTAAGAGTAACAAAGTGCTTCAAGTCCATTTGGGTGCAGGTACTGCCAAGCAGTGTAAAGGCAATGCACAAAAGTAAGTAAGGAATTATTATAATATTTTTCAAAATAAGGAACATCTACAATGAAGCAACCAAACAATTTAAAACCTTCCATTATCATCATCAACAATTAACATCACCACAATAATGACCAAAGTACCAAGTGCTGGGTCACTCAAGACCTGAACACAGATTCCCAGAGTAGAGCAGGACAGTGTGAGTCAACTGTAGCTGGAAGACATGATCTACCACTGGGGACAACAGTGGAGAACAGTCTAGCTAAGTGCATAGTGCTTCCTTAAGAGCTGGGTCTTTAGCTGTCTTTTGAAAGTAGAGAGGGACTCTGCAGATCGAATGGAGTTGGACAATTCATTCCACCATTTAGGGGCAACAGAAGAGAAGAGTCCAGCTAGTGATTTTGAGGCCTTGTGTGCTGGAAGCACTAGGCGCTTTTCAGAGGCTGAGCGTAGCGGGCGAGAAGGGCAGTAGACCTGGATGAGGGGTTCCAGGTAAACTGGAGCAGTTTTGGTTACTGCTTTGTAAGTCATGATTAGAGTTTTGTATCTGGATGAAAAACACTACTCTCCCAACATGCAGGCCTGCTGGTCGTACCTAAAGTCTCTATAAGTAGTATGGGAGGTAGAACCTTCAGTTATCAGGCCCCTCTCCTTTGGAATCATCTAGCAGTCCAGGAGGCAGACACCCTCTCTACTTTTAAGAGTAGGCTTCAAACTTTCCTTTTTGATAAAGCTTATAGCTAGAGCTGGATCAGGCTTGGACCAGCTCTTAGTTGTGCTGCTATAGGCTTAGACTGCCGGGGGAACTGACACACTGACACACTGGGATCCTATCTCACCCCCTCCCCTCCAACCCCCTCATCACTTACTTTAACTCTCCCTGTCCCATTAAAGTTACTAACCATAGACCTTTCTGGAGTCCCTGAGCTCCCTTGTCTCGTAGGTTCCTCTGAGCTGCCGTAAACGTCCTCCTGCTGTGGACGTTCCAGACTCCAGCTGATACGGACGTGCTGGACTCCAGCGGCAACAGCTTCTACTACTCATCTCATCACTATCACCGCTCCCTCTCTCTCTTATTCTCCTCTATCCCTCTTTCCAGACCCAACTCGGTGTCAGCAGATGTCTGTCTAACATGAGTCTGGTTCTGCTCGAGGTTTCTGCCTGTTAAAGGAAGTTTGTCCTCTCTGCTGTAATTAGAGTTTTGTATCTGATGCGAGCTGCAACTGGAAGCCAGTGTAGTGAGATGAGCAGGGGAGTGACCTGAGCTGTCTTAGGCTGGTTGAAGACCAGACGTGCTGCTGCGTTCTGGATCATCTGCAGAGGTTTAACTGTGAATGCAGGGAGGCCTGCCAGTAGAGAGTTGCAGTAGTCAATGCGTGACATTACAAGAGCTTGAACCAGGAGCTGGGTTGCGTGTTCTGTCAGGTAGGGTCTGATCCTCTTGATGTTATAGAGGGAATCCTATCCAGATTTAATTGCAGAACTTATTTCTTTCTTGTAGCAACTCTCACTACAATCCTTACAAAGTTTTGTTTGCCCATTGTAGGTACTGATGAGCATGGCAGGGAACAGCAGTCCATGCCTCACCTCAGCGTCACGTAGTTTTCTCAGCTTTATCAGAATCAGAATCAGCTTTATTCGCCAAGTATGCTTGAACACACAAGGAATTTGACTTTGGTAAACTGTGCTCTCTTTGTACAAGGCATAAGAATAGGAATAAGAATAAGAACTACAATAAAAAATAAAAATGAAAATATAATAACAATAACCTTAGCTATAAATACAAAGAAACAACAAATAGCTTGACTAATATGTACAGGCTAAAATAATATGATAAAGTGCAGTGGTGAGTTGCAGAGGTAGTTTTACATTATAAAATAGAAGTTAAATAATACAAAAAATAGAAATATGGAATTCTGCTTGAGAATTGTTGCATTGTATATCTACATGTATATTTACAGAGAGTATTTATCTGACAGGTATGACACTGTTATGGTTTAGTGTTCATCAGAGTGACAGCCTGGGGGAAGAAACTGTTCTTATGGCGGGTTGTTTTGGCGCACAGTGATCTGTAGCGCCTGCCGGAGGGGAGGAGTTTGAAGAATTTGTGTCCAGGGTGTGAGGGGTCAGCGGTAATGCTCCCTGCCCGTTTCCTGGCCCGGGACCGGTACAAGTCCTGGATGGGGGGCAGGTCGACACCGATGATTTTCTCTGCAGTCCTTATAGTCCGCTGCAGTCTGTGTTTGTCTAGTTTGGTTGCAGAGCCAAACCAGACAGTGATGGAGGTGCACAGAACAGACTGGATGATGGAGGTGTAGAACATGATCAGCAGCTCCTGAGGCAGGTTGAACTTCCTGAGCTGACGCAGGAAGTACATCCTCTGCTGGGCCTTTTTTCTGATTGTGTCTATGTGGGAGGTCCACCTCAGGTCCCGGGAAATAGTGGATCCCAGGAACCTGAAAGAGTCCACAGTAGACACAGTGCTGTTCAGGATGGTGAGGGGGGGGAGTGGGTGGGGGCTTCTCCTGAAGTCCACTGTCATCTCTACCGTCTTGAGCGGGTTCAGCTCCAGATGGTTCTGACTACACCAGAGGGCCAGCTGTTCCACCTCCTGTCTGTAAGCAGACTCGTCTCCGTCCTGGATGAGACCGATGACGGTGGTGTCGTCTGCAAACTTCAGGAGTTTCACCGAGGGGTCTCCTGAGGTGCAGTCATTGGTGTAGAGGGAGAAGAGCAGTGGGGAGAGAACACATCCCTGTGGGGCGCCAGTGCTGATGGTCCGGGTGCTGGATTTGATGCTCCCCAGCCTCACCTGCTGTCTCCTGTCCGTCAGGAAGTTGGTGATCCACTGACAGATGGAGGCCGGCACTGTGAGCTGGGTGAGTTTCTGGTGCAGGATGTCTGGTATGATGGTATTGAACGCAGAGCTGAAGTCCACAAACAGGATCCTAGCGTAGGTCCTGGGGGAGTCCAGGTGATGCAGGATGTAGTTCAGACCCATATTGACTGCATCCTCCACCGACCTGTTTGCCCGATAGGCAAACTGCAGGGGGTCCAGCAGGGGGCCTGTGATGTCTTTCAGGTGGCTCAACACTAGTCTCTCGAAGGACTTCATGACCACAGACGTCAGGGCGACAGGCCTGTAGTCATTGAGTCCTGTGATGGTGGGTTTCTTTGGGACTGGGATGATGGTGGAGCTTTTGAAGCATGAGGGCACTTCACACAGCTCCAGCGATGTGTTGAAGATCTTTGTGAAGATGGGGGCCAGCTGCTCAGCACAGACTCTCAGGCAGGAGGGGGACACACAGGCAGGAGGGGGACACACAGGCAGGAGGGGGACACACAGGCAGGAGGGGGACACGAGGGGGACCTGATGTCTTTGAACTGGGCTACATAATAATGCTGTTTGACGAGGGAGCTACCCTCTCTGAAAACTTTTACCTGCCACTTCCGTGCATGCGCATTGTTCACTGTTACCTTCCCATTATATCTGCAGATAGATATGAATGCAATAAGAGCAATCCGTCATTTAAGTAGTGGAGTTAGCTTAGCCCAGACAATCTCCTGCGGTGTGCTACGTGTGGTAAAGGGCAACTCCACATCGTGTCTGAATCTGATTCATCAGGCTTTGATTTCAGAGATTTGCAGGATGACCGTAATGCACAGAAGCCCTTTCAATCGCAAAAAGTAGAGAAGAGTACGCCGTTTTCTTCTTGTTTGTACGATCAGGTGTGGCCCGAGAGTGCTGTCAAGACAACCTGAAATGGCAGACGTATTTACACGAGGAGGGTGTTTTCATATCGGAAGTTGTCTTCCATCATCTTTCCTCCACCTTCTCTATCTCTCTACAACAGGCGAGTGGGTCTCCTGGTGAGAGCTGACCTTTCTCCTGAAGAGAGAGAGAGAGAGAGAGGAGGGGTGGAGAGAGAGAGCCAATGAAGCGAGAGGCGTAGTGATGGTTGTAAATGACTGGATATTAATTCACTGGAAAAGAAAGATAATTGTGTGTTGTCAGACAGAGATGCACTCACACACACACTGTGTAGAGGTGTCTGGTAGAGTGAAAGAGGCGTGTGTGTGTGTGTGTGTGTGTGTATGTGTGTGTGTGTGTGTATGTGTATGTGCACGTATCTGATTCTTAAAATGAGTGTTTGTGTGTCGTGGGTCACACTAAATGTGAATAAGAGACAAAAAGAGGGTGAGACTGAGTGTGTGTGTGCATACCATATGCCCCTGACTTGTGTGATTGTGTGTGTGTGTGTGTGTGTGTGTAACTGATGGCAAATAGAGATATTTACAGCATTGTGTCTTCATGTGGTAACCATGGCGACGTCACAGTGGGAGAGGCTGTTTGTCTCGATGCATTTTGACATCAGTGTTTAGCTCCCAACACACACACACACACACACACACACACACACACACATACACTTTATATAGCCAATATGAGCACACTCTCAGTGAATACAGCTGCCACACACACACAGAGTTGCTGCTTCGCTTCACACAAAACATGGCATTTGCATAAAAACACACACACACACACACACACACACACGATGCCAAGATGCAGGTGTGTGGCACTCCACTCAGAAATGGAGAAACACATACAGCTCATCACCAAAATCTGGGCACGCACACACACACACACACACACACACATACACACACACACACACACACACACACACAGAAGAGCAGTGCAGGATGAAAGGCTGTTAACACCCGGAGCGAAGCGTGCAGGTCCTTGAAGTGCTCTGGGAACACACAGAGAGTGATAATATTATCTTTGCGTGTGTTTAAGTGTATGTGTAAGTGTGTGTGCCTTCTGTACAACAACACATATTTGTTAATCTTGAATTCACTTACATTAGTCTTGCAACAAATGTTATGTTATTGTAGTAAATGTTTCCATTTGTACTTGATCTGGATCACAGTGCCCGTAATTATTAACAGACAACTGATTTATACATCTGATTTCTTTAAAATGATGCATTTATCATTCATATTTTTCAATATTTAACCCTGAATCAAGCATGTCAGTTTGAAGCATTACAGTAGGTAAATTGGCAGCTTTCTTTCTCTGTGCAGCATCTTTCAAACATAAAAGAATGAAGCCCAAAGTGCTTCACAAAAGAACCAACACACAGAAAATAAGATACATTTTAAAGACTAAAACAAGACAGAAGAAAGTACGAAATAAGTTTTTAAAGTGAAAAAGAAAATGTGCAATTAATATATGAAATAAAGTGATTTCATTAAAAACAACAAATATCAGGAGTATCACAATAAGTATTTAAAACCAGTGAAAAGTATTGAACTCAAAATGCACAGTTCAGGAATTCCAATAAAGACATTGTGTTTTTTTCTTCAAGCATCTTAAATATCACATTTAATGAAAAAACATCCTGTAGCTATTGAGTTATGTTTTATGGACAATACAGTTTGACAAATGAGCTGACCAACCTTGATGAACCAGGAAGAACCACGAGAAACAGGTAGAGTAGAGTAGAGTAGATTGAGTGGATTGATTTGATTGAGTCTTTTTCATAGTTTTGACATACATATGAAACATTTTGATAACTATGAAATAGACTCACTGAAATAGACACTTCCTTGGAACTTTGTGACTTATTGTCCATTGACAGTGAACTATTAGGGCATTCTTGTGGAGCCAGCAGACAGCACTTAATGACTGAAAACATTTAGAGTCCATCTAGCATCCTGAGAAGTGAAAGTAACAAAAACACTACTCTCCCAACATGCAGGCCTGCTGGTCGTACCTAAAGTCTCTACAAGTAGTATGGGAGGTAGAACCTTCAGTTATCAGGCCCCTCACCTTTGGAATCATCTACCAATCCAGGAGGCAGACACCCTCTCTACTTTTAAGAGTAGGCTTCAAACTTTCCTTTTTGATAAAGCTTATAGTTAGAGCTGGATCAGGCTTGGACCAGCTCTTAGTTATGCTGCTATAGGCTTAGACTGCCGGGGGAACTGACACACTGACACACTGGGATCCTATCTCACTCCCTTTACCCCAACCCCCTCATCACTTACTTTAACTCTCCCTGTCCCATTAAAGTTACTAACCATAGACCTTTCTGGAGTCCCTGAGCTCCCTTGTCTCGTAGGTTCCTCTGAGCTGCCGTAGACGTCCTCCTGCTGTGGACGTTCCAGACTCCAGCTGATACGGACGTGCTGGACTCCAGCGGCAACAGCTTCTACTACTCATCTCATCACTATCACCGCTCACTCTCTCTCTTATTCTCCTCTATCCCTCTTTCCAGACCCAACTCGGTCGAGGCAGATGGCTGTCTAACATGAGTCTGGTTCTGCTCGAGGTTTCTGCCTGTTAAAGGAAGTTTGTCCTCTCCACTGTAACTAGCTAAATACTGTGAGGTGCAATGCTCATGGTGGATTAAGGTGGGGTCAGACTGAGTCTTATCCTGTCTTGGTGTTGGGTCTCTGTTCATAATTTGACATAGAGTGATCTAGACCTGCTCTGTTTGTAAAAGCGTCTTGAGATAACGTTTGTTATGATTTGGTGCTATACAAATAAAGATTGATTGATTGATTGATTGATTGATTGATTGATTGATTGATTGATTGATTGATTGATTGATTGATTGATTGACTAAGAAAATTCAGTCCTCTAGATATGTCTGCAAAATAAATCTTGTGTCATTACATCTCTGGTGTATGTGATCTGTTTCTGGTGAGTGTCAGTATCACTGTTAACAGTGAGTAACACCAAGGCTTCCCTCTGGCTTGCTGCAGCAGTATGAACACAACCAAAGAACCCAATTTTCTTACTCTTAATTCAGGGGTCTTAATTTTGCTGAAACATCAACATCATGGTGTAGATTTTTAAAGAAGTAGCACTGGCTTTTTAATCCTCCATCTCTTCAGAATAAGACATATTTATATCACCTGACAAGCCATTGACAGAACTTCACGTTGGTGGTGTTCACTAGTGATGTGCTGATCGATACTGAAATATTAGGGATGCAACAATATCAAAATCTCACGGTGCAATATCGTCACGGTATTAAGGCCACGGTATGGTATTATTGTGGTATTGTCAAAAAAAATAAGATGACTGAAAAAATGTCATAGTGTGGAAAATGAAGTGCCAGGAATGATAAGGATAAACACACTTACTGTATAACCGTCTCTACAGGCCCCAACACTAAATATGAACCTTCTCCTCACCTTACCTCAGACCACTTTATCACCAGACTGTCAGGTAAAAGTGTCCGGCTGTGAAAACAGGGACGTTATTGGTAAGCTAGCGTTAGCTGGTTTATTAGCGGTGTCAACAAGTTAGCGCTGGAGTTGTTTACATCGGTGCACGCACACCGACCACATCAGAACAAATCTTACATTGACTAAAATACATTAATTAAAATACAATTTGTTTACTTAAACCAGACCTGCCAACAGTCCCGATTTAGGCAGGAGTCTACTGCATTTTAACCCCTTCTCCCGCTGTACCCACGATAATCTCCCTATTTCACATTGATGTCAATCAAATGAGTCTCCCTCAACTCACAATGCACGTGCCCCATCAGATATTTTAATATCTAATTTAATTTTAAACCTGAATTAAATTTTTATACTATATTTTAATAGGATCCTCTAATCTCCAACCGTTTTTCAAGAAGTCCTCTACTTGAGCTTTATATTCAAACCCCCAAAAAACCTCCCCCCCCTCCTCTCCCTGTAGATGGTTTGATCCAAAAGATGCTGCATGAGATGATTTCTGACAGCAGGTAAACACAGACACCTAGCGACAGGTAGATCTGTGACACCGGTAGCTGAAGGGTTCATTAGATGAATTGTTCTGAGCTCAATAAACTTCTGCTCTGTTTAAAGATTTGATCATCCCTCATTAAAGTGGGTTAGCCCTGTTCTTATAGCTAACTTAAGTTGTGACGTGCAATAACGCAGCATCCTCTTTAAAATTCATCAGGAGAGTTTAGAGCTGTTTGAATCTGATGACAGAGTGCTGACAGTGTCACTATCACAATATCACAGGTGAAGTTATGACATCACTAAACTATACCTGATAACCTCAGGTGGAGATGCAGAGGAAATCTCTTCCTTCTTTAAATAAAGAGCAGAAAGCAGCAGAGGCTGAGGATGCAGAGGTCACTGTAGGTCAGATCATATTTAGCTCAGGGGCGTGCGGTCAGGGGAGACAGGTGAGGCAGAGCCTTCATGCATCATGAAGAGTAAAAAATTAATAATGATTTATTTTTAGAAATATTTTCAATTTTAGTTCTCTGGTCTGTGCTTTATATTGATTTTCTTTCCATGACTTCATAGTCAAAATTGCTGAATTTGCATATTTCCCTTTCAAATACATGGGTGAGACATGCAGTGCGGCAGCGAGTAGCCTCACTTCACCCCAGATTGTGCAATCCCTCACTGACTGGGTTGAGGCTTGTAATTGTCAAGTGCCTGTTTCTGTCTCTCTTCAAGTCTCCAATATAATGTTATCAGAAACTTCTAATAGGCACTCTAGTTTTCTCAAATTTTACATATTTAGTTTTAATGATCGCATAGAACTGCAGATAAAAAAGCACGAAGGGGGCCTGCGAGAGCACACAGGTTCATGTTGCTGCTGTTCTTCTACGCAGAGACATAGTGCTACAATTTTTTTGCTCCAATTGAAAGCTAAACATGGAAGATATTATATCTAACCTTAACAATTTCTCAAAACTGGACTACCAATCGAAATGGGATCTAATTAATAAAGGAAGACCAACGCTGGAGCTTAGAGATCTGCTTCAAACATCGGGTCAGAAAATAACCCTCTCCTTTCAAACCGAGCTGTTTGGCTCATAAATTTGTAAATCTGACTCTAATCACGTTATTGATTTAGCTGTAGGTCATAAATAGGATTTAAAGAACCCAGATAAATGACTTTAAAAAGCACATAGAGATGTAGATTCATGTTACAGAGACTCCTGCATTCAAACATGTTGATGAATGTTGTCATATTTGTAAGACATGGATTTTTTAATGTTGTATGTTTTGCTATATTTTACTGCAAACCTTGAAGTGAAGAGACATTTAAAGTATTGACTTACATATCTGTTTATTAAATGTATTGATCTGCAGTTCAGGGTTATATATGGACAGGGTTGCTGGGTATAGGCTGACTTTACCATACTCCAGAAACTCTCCCTATTTTTCACAGTCCAATGTTGGCAGGTATGCTTCAACCTGTGTGTTGTGAATATAATTTAACAACAGCTGTCAGGCATTTTAAAAGGTGTTAAAACACGTAGTTGGCAGCAGAGTCCGGTCAATTCCCCGTAGCC
The DNA here is from genome assembly GCF_009762535.1 of Notolabrus celidotus. Taxonomy (NCBI): domain Eukaryota; kingdom Metazoa; phylum Chordata; class Actinopteri; order Labriformes; family Labridae; genus Notolabrus; species Notolabrus celidotus. Next base: position 2,897,939 of record NC_048282.1, read on the forward strand.
CGAAGCCTTTTTTGCCCTCCAGGGGGGCGGGTTCATAAGTGTGTAACATCACGGGAAGATTATGAATAGACTTTTAGGTAGCAATTTATTCAGTCGCCTCTGTTTTCTCTTCCCAATGAGTTCTGACCACCTGGATATGATGGGATGGATGCACTAATGAAAAGAAGATCCAAGTCTCAGTAAACTGATTTAACCTTTGATGTCAGCTGGACGGATTGAGCAGCGCAGGTGTTGGTATGAATCATCAGTGACAATAAGCGAGCTGAGGGGAATCCATCAAACAAAAGGTAGAGACACACTTTGTCCAGAGCAGGGACGAACACATCTTTTAAATGAGAGGAGGCACAGCTGTAACCTTTTACACATGCCCCTTCATGCTGACACCATGCTATCACTTCAATTGTGACACTTCCCACCTGTTGCTAAAGCCATTGGACATAAATCCAATGAATCTTGGGGAATGTGGGGAATCACTAACTGAATTAGACGTAGACAAAGCAGGTTGGCTGAAAATAATAAATAAATCTCCTCACTTCATCTAAAAATATCCCCTGGCGTGCTGCGAACATCTCAGAGCGATGATATCTAACAGCATAAAGGAATGTGAAGGAGGGATTTTCCTCTGATGATATTGAGGTAAAGATGTGTTTCCAAATACCATCCATCACGTCGCTGTGTGTGTGTGACAAAGGGTGTGAGGTACTGCAGGTGTGTGGGTGTTGCCGACAAATATTGAAAGGAGAGAGATAGAGAGAGAGGGAGAATGACAAAAGTGAACAAGAAAAAGAAAGAGAGAAAGAGAGAGAGAGTGAATCATTCCCTGAACAGACCACCTCGACAGCGTGATATCAGATGCATTATTTGATGATTGGATCGCTGGCTACAAAAGCTGATAGATCTCCGCCTGAAATTGATTTCTGTCTGGATGTGACTCACACACACACACACACGCACACACACACGCACGCACGCATGCACACGCACAGGCTGTGAGACAGAAAGCCAGGGGAAACTAATTACCAGTTCACGGAGTGTCTGAGTCGTCTGAACCTGAATGAAAACACCTGAAGGACTGGCAGGCCGGCAACCAGAGACAAAATAAATTGTGAAATTAATGTTCTATTATTGGACTGAGGGAGTGCGAGGGCTGGTGTTTTCACAGGGTCTGATGATTTTATCGCTTTAAGTGGCACTTCTGGTCCTTCTAAGGGGCACTTTCAAGGAACTACAGAGAATAATACAGTTACACTGAACATTGGTTGATAAATCCAGTCTGATAATTTTATTTATTTCATTTCAAATTAATTGTTGGCATTATTAAATTGTAAACAGCAACAAATAAATCATTTTTCAGCTGATTTGTCAGCTGTGCAACTTCAGTTTTGCCTCCATATTCTTCTTAGTTATTTTTCTCTTAGTTAAACTTCAACTGTTACACTTGGCCAGACTCACACAGGACTTCCACCAGATCTGAGTCCAGTCCGTGTCCGATCCTCTACAGTCCGGAGCGGGGCCGCCGGACAGCTGCACTGGAAAAAATGCCCCTCCAAAAACAAGAAAAATAAATGTATTTCAAGGTACTTCTACCTTGAAATAAGCAAAAAAATCTGCCAATAGAACAAGTGAAAATTAGCTTGGTAAGATTTCTTAAAATAAGACTTCATATTTAGAAAACTGTGATCTTAAAATTAGCAGGGAAAACTTATTCTAAGCAATACTTGACCAGTATTTTACAGCTTAGTGTCTCAGAATAAGACAGGAATGATAAGAATTAGTATTTTTCACAAAAAAAAAAAATATTATGTACTAATAAATTTAAATCAGCCTTAAGGCTGCAACTAACAGCTAATAGTCAAGGAGCCAACCAAAAAGCTGGGCGCTGCAAACACCGGTGACCAAGGAGACGCTCATGATAGCTAGGCAGACTGAGGAGGAGTCACGCCAACCATTCAGTCAAGGCTTGATTTTAAACCACCAACAGGACCACACTGTGTAAACCTGGAAGGACTGAACAGAGTGATAGCATGGTATGGCCTAAAGGGTTACACATTCAGTTTTTTCTTTCCACTGTGGCCAAATGTTTACTGCTTGAGGGATTAAGTTGATTTAATCTGAATGATGTCACATAGACCAGGGCCCGTATGCAGGTCCAGCCATCAGCGATGAAACAGGCCTTTTGTACTAATGATTAAAAAAAAATGGATTAGTGGTCTGCATGAGCCAGGTTAAAACTGGGGTTTGTAGTCAGATTTAGATACACTTTTTGTTATACTGGTTAAAATGATCTTTATGTCCTGATGGTAATCAATACATAATGTGTTCCTAAAAAAAGAGCGAAGGAAAGCTGCTATCTACAGCCGGAGTAAACCTGGGAAAACACCAACCAATCACCGTTTTTGGGTCCCAAAATTTTAAACCATTCAAATCCCGTCCTGCTGTTCTGCCCGCCTCCTGCGCGTACATTTCCCCGGCGTTCCCTCCAAGTCCCCGTCTCCTGCCTCTGCTTCCCCTGACTCTACTGACTGCCCCTCTCGCTCGACCTCGGGCCTGTCCCCTCTGACCCGATGAGGTGCTTTGCTCAGGACTGTAGTCCGGATCAGAGTTTAAAAAGCTCTCACCACGGGGGCTCTGACAAGCAGAAGAATTAATGACATTTAGTAAGTCCTACAGAAAATGTAGATGTACTGTAGCGTCTGTCCAGACTCTGTAGGGATGAGGAGCCAGTTTGTGAACACGTTGATCTTTAATAACCGGTCACTGTCGGCCGTGATCACGACAACCAACAAAACAACAATCAATGTTTGAATGAATGAAGAACTTCTCCTCTTATCTCTCCTCTCTCCCACTCAAACACTCTACACCTCTCCTGATGCCTTCACTGACTGTCAACACTGTAGGAATTAAGAACATCTACACTGAACACGTTTAACAAACAGTAGAGCTGTTACAGTATTATATATGTGTTATAACTTTTCTCCTGATATCGTGTCACCAGTACAACTGGATAATGCTAGCATGACAGTTGTGAGTACTAACAGCAGCCATGTTTGTTTGTGTTTTTAACTTTCACTATGAGAATGTTTTGGTGAGGACCGGTTTGAATCAGTCACCATCATATGGTCATGAATCATTGGCGCTCGTGCATGTGAGCGGGGGCGTCGTTTTGGAGGAGCTCCGAGGGGAAGGGGGGGAGGGGTTAGACGGAGTGCTGAAGACATGCTACATTCAAATTCATGCTAGGTTTCCGAGACTACCAACCCTAGCTTTAACGCCCCAACAAAGCATTAGATTTAATGGAGGTAGACCCCACCATTACAGGTGCTAACAGCAGGATTACCTCACCTGTTAGGCTGTTTAAAGGATGGAGGACATCGTGCTCATGTGTTACCGTTTAGGACCAAATATGACAACGGATATTTAGGGATCGAATGAATCCTTTGTAAAAGAATGATGATTTGAAATATACAGCAAATTTAGATTTAGGAGACACAACATAATTCTTAGGTAACCTACCAGCAACACCATGAAGTGAATCCTTCCCAAACTACTCAGTTAATAAGTCCTCATCCTTCAATGGGGGGACAGGTGGTCCTCCACCTGGACCACGTTGGTGGAGGTGCTTGTTGCTTAAAGCCGCTTTCATGTTGCTTATTTTATTTTGTAGGTCTTCTACTGTGAATCAGAAACACCACACACATTTACCCTGTTCAAGATCTGAAGCCAAACTTTCCCTTTCTCCTTGTTTGTTCTCTTTGAGGATTGACATGCTGATAATATTTGTTTGTTCATTCTGTATTCTTCTAATAAAATGTCCATTTCTTCTTCTGCTGAAAAGTCGTTTTTTCTTGATCTTCTCTCAGTCACAGCGGTACCGCTCGCCATGTTTATTGTTGTTTATGTGTAGTAGGCATGCACAGTTTGAATTTGTTGGATCAGGGTTTTCCAGGAGGTTCCCTGGACATATGATGTTTTGCACCAGCCTCGCTTTCATGGCGCAATTAGTTAATTGGCCAATTATTTGTAGTTGTTCATTCGGCTAACGCTACAGCCAAATGGGCCGTTCCATAACGGTACGTTAAGACTAATGGTCCTGTTTGTGGAATGGCTGGACGTGGATACGACCCCAGCTCTTTATGTGTCATAATCATAGACTGTAAAAAATATGGACGTAGTATCCGTGATGTCACCCATCTGTTTCTGAAGAGCTGTTTTGAGACCAATCGGCTGCGGCAGCCATATTACTTCTGTGGAGCCAGTGTGACGTAAAGAGGCGGGCTTTGAGCCTCCTAGCCAACAGCTGCAGTGTTCCCACAGTCAGCTGTGCCTCTCATTGGAAGACTGGTAATCTCAATATCTTCGAAATTGCCGAATTAGAAAAAAATTCACCCCCCTCACAGTGAGAGGACATCGAGAAATGAGCTATTCAGACTACACTCATCTTTTGTACCAGGCTGTAAACATGTTTATTAATGCTGCAAATATCGTCTTTTCCCCATTCATGTGTATGTGACTTCCGGTACTTCCGGAGCCAGCCTCAAGCGGATCCTCGATGAACTGCAGCTTTTAACACTTCCACATTGACTCATATTTTTAGACTGGAGGTTGCCGCTTGGTCATAATATTAATGCTGGTGTTATTTGGCACCAAATGAAAAAAACATGTTGATTAGTAAATCCTTCTAAAACCCCTTTTGCTTGTGTTTGGCCTTAATATGCACTTCTGAGATATTCCTTTTTAAATTAACACAAACCTGAACACACTAGAGCTTTTCAACAGTGGAACATCATCAAGTACAGGGCTGCTTGTGTGCTAGACAGAGGATCATACCAAACCAGTGATCGTTCATGATTTGACATGATACTGCAGTCACAGAAAAAACAAATACTCACATGGTGCAACGTCTATTTTGAAAGATGTGAAGATTTTTTTAACCTAAACATCAAAGACTTTTAAAGTTAAGGTGTAACATCATTCTGCAAGCCTTCCTAGATTTAAGACAGACTCTGTAGCCCCTCACTTAAAAGGTAACCAGGTGATGGATGGTTGAGAGAGATGCTGGAGAGATATAGTCTAAGCTTGGTCTGTGTGCAGCTGAACCAGTTGTGAATATACTTGTGGCATGAGGGTGTATGTAAAAAGATGGTATACTTGACATGTGTGCTGACACACTGTTGTTAAGGAGGTAACTGTGGTGTGTGTGAAGTAATGTGTTTAAATTATAGTCACCGGTCAGTGTAAGAAAAACAACCTCTGAGGTTCAGTGTTCATTTTGAAAGTGTGGACTGGAAGCGGGGACTTTTTGTCCAACATAACGGTGGCTGACTCTACTAATGCTCTTACAGCTGAATGGGAACAAATCCCCGCAGCCAGATTACAAAATCTTGTGAAAAGCTTTACCAGAGGAGACGAGGCTGTTGCAGCAGCATATTAATGGCCATGGTTTTCAAATGAGCTATTCAACAAGTCACAGTGCAGGTAACACTGATAAAATGATTTGTTGCTATGTCTGGTGGATTTAATTAGCACTAATCCTTATAGCTGCTCGAGCTGCTGAAAGGCCACAACATGAATGAATGCTGAGCGTTTAGTCAAAGTCGTTCAGTCCTGTCTTATCTGAACCCTGGTTAACTGGAGCGTCCATGTACGTAGCTTCACTTGTTGCTCCCAGTACAGAAGATAAATCTTTAGCTGCATCAACAGGGACATATGAGTGTAAAGCTTGGGTGTCATTCTAGTTTTTCTAATGCAGTGTAGCTTCCACTTCTGTGCCATTTTGATCCACAATCACTGACTGAAGGTGTTTCTGTGTAGAGGGCACCTGGTTATTCTGTCCAAAGCTTCTACCAGTTAACATGACATTTTTATTATCAATCAATCTTTATTTATATAGCACCAAATTGCGAGAAAAGTCAACCAACATCAGAATGGCTTCAACAGATGAAAATACACCTTCTGGAGTGGCTCTGTCAGAGTCCTGACCTCAACCCGATTGAGTTGCTGTGGCATGACCTCAAGAGAGCGATTCACACCAGACATCCCAAGAATACTGCTGAACTGAAACAGTTTTGTAAAGAGTAATGGTCCAACATTGCTCCTGAGCGTTGTGCAGGTCTGATCTACAGGAAACGTTTGGTTGAGGTTTTTGCTGCCAAAGAAGGGTGAACCGGTTATTAAACCCAAGGGTTCCCATACTTTGTCCACCCTGCACTGTGAATGTTTACATGGTGTGGTCAATGAAAACATGAAAACATGTCATTTGTTTTGTGGTATTAGTTTAAGCAGACTGTGTTTGTCTATTGTTGGGACTTAGATGAAGATCAGAACACATTTTATCACCAATTTATGCAGAAATCCAAGTGATTCCAAAGGGTTCACATACTTGGAACTGTAACTTCTGTTGAGCTAGTGTGAGGTAAAGAGGCGGGCTTTGAACCTCCTCACTAACAGCCACAGTGTTCCCGTCTGTCAGTCAAGTCAGCTGTGCCTCTCATAATGGAACACTCGTAATCTTAATATCTTCTAAACTGCTATGTATGACTAAATTCACCCCTGCACAGTGTGTGCCGATCAATAAATGAGATATCCAGACTACACTCGTTTTCTGAACCAGGCTGTAAACATGTTTATTTCTGCTGTAAAGATCGTTTTCTTTGAATGGGTGTGTATGTGGTTTCCTGTACTTCTGTAGCCAGCCTCAAGTGGACGCTTGATGAACTGCAGTTTCTAACACTTCTGCATCGGGAATATTTGAATATTCAAAAATCATTGCCCATCCCTAGTTCCTTGCTACTGTTACGTGCCAAATGCTGCAAAGTGTTTGCATGTGATGTTGAGTCCTTGTAAATAATTTAACTCAAACCTGCTCTTCATCTTAAGTGTCTTGATATGTTACATATTGGTCCTGTTCGGATACAAATGGATTGATTGATGAGTTAGATTTACTGAAGAATTACTGCTCTGACTTGTACAGTCATGCTGAGGCAGTTTGTTTAAGTTGAATTAAGTCATTTAATAGTGTCTCTCTCAGCAGTATTGTTATTTGTATTGAAGAGGTTGTTGGCTGTTCAAAGTTAGATGGAGCACAAACCATGACTAATGGCCCTGTCAGACCTTGACAATTTAGCAAGCATATAAAAAATTAGTAAGTACGCTGGCGTACGTTGCATAAGTTCTAGATAAGTTTTGTATAAGTTAAGAGCACACTGAAGCACGCTGGTATACGCCGTAGTGGCGAGTAAGTCGACGTATGCGGTGTATGGATCATACGTCCGGCATACGCCTGCCTTGAGTTGTAGGTAAGATCTGCGATGGTTGACACACGTTCACACACGTAGAGCTGTGTGTCTGCGTGTGTGTGAGTGTGAGTGTGAGAAGCCTTGGATCCCTCACTCAGTGTCAAACAGCAGAGCCTCTGAAACAGAAGCTGAAGCCAGCATGTTGGAGTCTGCTGGTGTTCAACGATAAAGCTGCTGTTGTTGAATTCAATCAAGTTCAAAATGTGACGTTTTTGAAAGCACTGCAGTCAATAAGTGTAACTTCTCTATAAAGAGCAGAGGCTGTGTTCCTGCTGGTTTCACTCCTCTGACACTCTCCACGGCTCATCATGTTCTTACAAAGAGAGACTGCAGAGTTTTTAATAACACACACCTTTTTGAATCACCAATGGAGAGCATCTCATTTCAACACGTATACATCATTATTAATGAGCAGCAGCCTTTTTATACACTGCGTCTGTGTTATTATGCTGCCGTGCGCTTTACACAAGTGGACTATAGTTGGGCCTAAGGTATGAATATGATATGTATACGCCCACAACTGAAAACAACATCAGTGTATTTCAGCGTTTTAGAGGCATTTTGATACGTCGGGAAAGCGCTGGCTAAATCTTCAAGGTGTGACAGGGTCATTAGACAGTTTAAGTTAAAGCTAGGGTTGGCAGTCTCGGAAAACTAGCATGAATTTGAATATAGCATTTCCTCAGGACTCCGTCTAACCCCTCCCCTCCTCCCTCAGAGCTCCTCCAAAACAACGCCCCCCCCCCCCCCCCCCCCCCCCCCCCCCCCCCCCCCCCCCCCCCCCCCCCGCTCACATGCACTTGCGACCATATGATGGTGACTGATTCAAAACTGGTCCTCACCAAAACATTCTCATAGTGAAAGTTAAAAACACAAACAAACATGGCTGCTGTTAGTACTCACAACTGTCATGCTAGCATTATCCAGTTGTACTGGTGACACGATATCAGGAGAAAAGTTATAACACATATATAATACTGTAACAGATCTACTGTTTGTTAAACGTGTTCAGTGTAGATGTTCTTAGTTCCTACAGTGTTGACGGTCAGTGAAGGCATCAGGAGAGGTGTAGAGTGTGTGAGCGGGAGAGAGGAGAGACAAGAGGAGAAGTTCTTCATTCAGTCAAACATTGATTGTTGTTTTGTTGGTTGGCGTGATCACGGCAGACAGTGACCGGTTATTAAAGATCAACGTGTTCACGAATCGGCTCGTCATCACTACAGCGTCCGGACGGACGCTACAATACATCTACATTTCTGTAGGAGTTAGTAAATGTCATTCATTCTTCTGCTTGTCAGAGCCCCCGTGGTGAGAGCTTTTTAGACTCTGATCTGGACTACAGTCCTGAGCAAAGCACCTCATCGGGTCAGAGGGGACAGGCCCGAGGTCGAGTGAGAGGGGCAGTCAGTAGAGTCAGGGGAAGTAGAGGCAGGAGATGGGGACTCGGAGGAGTGCACGCCGGGGAAATGTACGCTCAGGAGGCGGGCAGAACAGCAGGACGGGATTTGAATGGTTTAATATTTTGGGACCCAAAAAAGGCTGATTGGTTGGTGTTTTCCCAGGTTTACTCCGGCTGTAGATAGCAGCTTTTCTTCGCTCTTTTTTAAGAACACATTATGAATTGATTACCATCAGGACATAAAGATCATTTTAACCAGTATAACAAAAAGTGGACCTAAATCTGACTACCAACCCCAGCTTTAAATGACAAAAATGGTAATTTAAAAGTGTCTCTCTCAGCAGTATTGTTGAGTGATATCTATGATCTTGTTAATAGTCGAAGTTAGATGGAGCACAGACAGTGACTACTGCAGTTACAGTGACTTCTAGTCACATAAAACAGGTAAACTTTAGATCCATCCTCATCTCTGTCTGTATAGGAGTAACATTAGTGGTCATGGTGATGCAGTTACTGGTATGATGTTTGTGTGTGTAAGTATGTGTGTGTGTGTGTATGCTGGGTTGGGTTGGGGGGTTACCTCTCTGTCAGAACTCTTCTGTCACACTCTGTAATGATCAAAGCTCTCTCTGGGACCCCCTACCGTACACACTCACAGACAACCAGCCAACTGGACAGGAATTGCTCAGCCATGCAGCCTGTGCTCCACACGGCTCATACAGGATCTCTCTCTCACACACACACACACACACACACACACACACACACACACACACACACACACACACACACACACACTCACACACACACACACACACACACACACACACACACACACACACACACACATACACACACACACACTTATACATGCACACGCTACCCTCTCCTGTTTCATGTCTTTCATGCCATCGATTCCTTCTTCTTTACTCTTTACATCCAGGTGTGTATTCCTCTGCTGGTTCAGCTCCTTCAGTTTTCTGTTTAATGTTTCACCTCTTGTTGTCTCCTTCTCTCCTCCTGCCGGCTCCTCTCGCTGTAACACTGCGTTTGTGTTCTGGTTCACAGTTTTTAACTTGCTTTGTTTTCAGATTCACTCTTCTCAGTTCTGTTTGCTTTTCCTTCCTGTGCTGTGTCAGTTTTATTCATTGTACTGACTACTCTTTTAACTTTTCTTCATTCCCTTTACTTTGATAGCTGCCTGTATTTTTTACTCTTTTCTCTTCCTTCTCCTCTTACTGTAGCAGATATACCAAAGTTATATTTTTTATCATTAATGATTATGTCTTCTAATCAATAGATGTGTTTTCCTTGAATCAGGTAAAAAGATAAATGTCATAGCACAGTTTACACTACATCTAATATATCATTACTGTGTATGCACTCTAAGATAAGAGATAAGATAAGATATTCCTTTATTCGTCACACAAAGGGGAAATTTAAAGTGTTACAGCAGCAGAGTAGATGTACAGTAAACATGAGCATATAAAATAGCAATTATTAATAAAGTTATTAGCAATTAAAATCAAGGAAGTGAACTAAGCGTGTCTTAAGAAGTTTATATATACAACTAAACAAGTACATCTACATATATTTACAAAACCAGTGATGCAGTGAAAAATGTGCACAGACTAGTAACACAGGTTAAAAAATACATAGAGAACTGAGAGGATGAGTAGAAAAATGTATTGCACATGTTAGGGGGATGAAGTAATTATGTAAGGGATAATGTATGGTTAGCAGGATGTTATGGGAAAAATAATCCAGACAGGGTGAGACAAGATCCCTCTGGGAATCCTGCTAATGATTCATTATTCAGCTTATTACCTGGCTACTAACTTAAGACACAAACATGTTGTTAAAAACACTGATTAAAGATGATTTTATTGATTTGAATGATTTATGTTTACAGTTTTTAAAATAGTCCCAGTGATTCCTCGTCAGTGATCGTTCCATGGTGATGGATTCTTCTCTGCCTGTTGCGGTGGATTGAACATGAAACTGTCCTCATTCAGCTCTCCTTCTTCTCTGAGCTCTGCGGTTCACACACCTTTAAAAAGAAACTAATGTCACAACTTTGAACCCTGCTGCTATCATCACCACCGCTCATGGTTTAACTTTCTTTGTAGAGATCACTAACCTAAAGTTTCTCTCACCTGCTCCACTCCTTCATCATATTGATGGATGCAATATGTGAACATCCGTAGCCTGCTGATTTAGCATGCTAACAGAAGCGTTTTAGACACATTCTTTACCAATATGATGCTAACAGAAGCTAACAGTTTCCCCTAACCTTACGATCTGTGGTGTCAACAAGCAGAAGCTAAATGTGTCTGAACTCTTTTCTGTGGATTGATTTGACATGACGTGTGATCAGTTTGTCTCTGGTGTTGCTCATGTTAGTGAAAGTTAATAACTGTCGTCAAGGGGTTTGGACCAATCAGAATCAAGCTTCTTACACAACCGGAAGATCAGTAAAAAAGCCGGGTAGTAATGCACGTTAGTAAATAGACGGGGTAGATATTGCACTTGAGTATGTTTTGGTGAGTTTATATTGTTAATGTTTTTTTAGAGTGTGACCACTGCAGGAAGAAAACCCGTGGTATCTCTCCGTGAGACACTGAGGGTGAAGAAGTCTGTCACTGAACGAGCTTCCCAGTGTTGTTATGGTCTCCTGGAGGGGGTGTGACGTGTTGTCCATCAGAGAAGATAGCTTTGCTATCATCCTCCTGTCAGCCACCACCTCCACAGGGTCCAGAGGGCAGCCCAGGACAGAGCTGGCCTTCTTCACCAGTCTGTTCAGCTTCTTCCTGTCAGCAGCAGAAATGCTGCTTCCCCAGCAGACCACTCCAAAGAAGATGGCTGATGCCACCACAGAAGAATGTCTAAGCAGAGTAAAGAAACAATGAACCTTTCAATGTGAATAATTCAATAAAAGTATTGTGTTTTTTTTTAATCATCATAAGTCTCACAAAACATGACTCAATGATACTCATGTGTTTGTCTAAGTGTATGTTATCTTCTTCCTTTTATCATGATATACGAATACATTCTATATAAGATCTGTTCACACATGAATCAGGGTGCAGCATTAAAGAAGTCAACATAAGATGTCCAAAAGTCAAAATACAATGTGTGCTGTTCGTCATAGTCTCATACCAGAATATTTCAACTTTAAAGCTCCTGTGAGGAGTTTTTACATGTGTATGAAACAGACTGAAATTAATAGCAATGTCTCTTTATGAGCAAATAAGACCATCAGGAAGAAGACTGAGTGTTTCTATAAAGTCATTTTAATGCCTGAAACCGCTGCCACAGGGTAGGTGTCAGGTGAGGCAATTTACAGCATGCTGCTGGAACAGCCTTCATTTACATTTTAGAGCAAGGACTCATAGAGAGGAATATTTCTGATTGTTCATAGACCGCAGGAGGAGATTTTTTCGGTCAGAAAATACAGCATTTGCAAGGACAGAGCAAGTTCAGCAGAGAGAGAGGAGGTAGAGCTTTGTCCACAGGGGGCGCCAAGATTAATGAAAAACCGTAGACTGTATAATAAATGGACGTAGTCTCTGTGACGCCATCTATTTGTTTCTGAAGCTGAGTTTTGAAACCCATCATCAGTGGTTGACATATTGAAATGCTGACTCACCCCAACTTCTGTTGATCTTGTATGACGCAAAGATGTGGAGTTAAAGGTGACATATCACGCTTTTTTCATCAATATATATTGGTCTAAGAGGTCCCCAAAACATGTCTTTAAAGTTTATGCTCATAAAACACTTTGAAATCAGATTTTGGTCTGCCTGAAAAGCCCTCTTCTTCAGTCCTCCTCAGAACACTCTGTTTTCTCTCTGACCACGCCCCCTCAGGAAGTGGATGTGCCTCGGCTCTCCAGCACGTTGATCTCATGTTTACATGTTGGTTGAATATACACGGCTGCTCAGAGATCACGTTACTTCAACCCTCTGAATCTGATCCAGAATCTGATCCTGACGGAGAGGCGCCTGCAGCAGGACCTTTCTGAACCATTGGTCATAGATTTAGTGTTTCTTGTTGTTTTATTTATCAGTATGTAGACGTGTGTCTTGGTACACAGCTACGAACATGTAGCTATGTGGCTATGCTAACTAGCGCTAGCACTTATCCATGATAAATACAAATCATCCACTAGATCTTCAAATCTGCAGACGTGGGGAGTAAAACCGACCTCTACAGCAGGACCTTTCTGAAGGATTGGTCACAGATTTTGTGTTTCTTGTTGTTTTATTTGTCAGTATGTCGACGTGTGTCTTGGTACACAGCTACAGCTACGACATGTAGTTATGTAGCTATGCTAACTAGCTCTAGCATTTATCCATGATAAATAAAAATCATCCACTATATCTTCAAATCTGCAGACGTGGGGAGTAAAACCGACCTTTGTGTTTATTAAGACAGCCTACAACTAGCATGCCTCCCTCCTAAGCTCCTTGTTAGCACACATTTGTGCAGGTAATGAAAAACAGAGGAGGGATTCAGTATTATTTTATACAGTCTATGGGCTGAACAAGCTCTGAGCTCTGACTCCGTGACAGACCAGATATTGTTGTTACGTAACAAAAACACGGAAGTCTGAAACGGCTGGTTTCACACACATTTACAGAAAGGTGGAGAAATCAGAACAGGGGCAGAATGGATTTTTTTCATTCTCGGGGGGTTTGTAGACATGCCAGGGAAACATATTTCAGGTAGAGAACCATTAAAAAGTCAATTTTGCATGATGTGTCACCTTTAAAGCGGGCTCTTTAGCCTCCTCACTAACAGCTACAGTGTTCCCGCCTGTCAGTCAAGTCAGCTGTGTCTCTAATTATGCAAAACTTGTAATCTTAACATCTTCGAAACAGCTGAGTTGTGAAAAAAAAATTCACCCCCCATACAGTGTTTGCCGATTGAGAAATGAGCCATCCAGACTACACTCGTTTTTTGAACCAGACTGTAAACATGTTTATTTCTGCTGTAAAGATCGGCTTCTTTGAATGGGTGTGTAGTTGGTTTCCTGTACCTCTGGAGCCAACCTCTAGTGGACACTCGATGAACTGCAGTTTCTAACACTCCCACATCGGCTTCTTTTCTCACACTCGGATGTTAAAAACACAAATTCCTAATAAGAGCTTCAATTGTATTATTCCTCGTTGTGTTCATGTCAGAAAAAGAAAAAAGTTTCCACCTTACCTGGTTTTGCAGTTGGCACTTCTTTTACCTGGAGGTGCACATCTGCACGTCTCTGTAGATTAGTCATGGGCCACCCACATTGACAGTCAGGTGAAGAAGGCAAAGCAGCACCTCTGTCACCTGCTAAGCTTATTCAGAGTCTCTCTTTGGATCATGAGGACTCTTCATCGTGGAGCAGTGGAGAATGTATTGACTGGTAACATCACCTAGTGATACGGGAACAGTACTGGGCATGAACAAAGAGCCCTGCTGAGAGTTCTGAAGTCAGCAGAGCGTACCGTGGGTACAACGATCCCCGCCCTCCAGGACGTCTGCACAAGGAGGAGTACAGCTAGGGCAAACACAATCATAATCCCCACCAGGATCCCACCATCACAGCATCAGGCTGTGTGAGTGGGTACCCTCAGGTCGATGCCTATGCAGCGTTAACATGCACACACAGCCACACTCTGCACTTTGACCCTTTTACACTGTACACTTTATATTTATGATACTTTTGTAAATAAAAGGTTTTATGTTTATTATTTAAGAGTAATGCTTAACCCTGTAAAGCCTGGGCCACCATATAATTGCCAGAAAATTCTAATTCTTTGAAAATGGTGTGTTTATTGGACCTTTTGAGAAATGAAAAATAAAAAAAAAAGCAATTTTCATAGATGAGTTTTAATTTGTATCATATTTGATACATCAGGCATTTTGGTGTACATATTTTGCTCAATGTTTCCTCTTTTTTAAACAAACTAAAACATGTAAAAACAAATTTTTTAGCCTATTAAACTTAGAGTTTCCTTCAAATTTTTCCCAAAGTAATTTCAAACCTAGAAATATTTTTTTTCCATGTTGCACAACAACGTCATACATATTCTGTATCTACTACCCAACAAAAAAACGGATTTATTGTACATTCCTTCTCTGAATAGTTCAGTTTTTAGTGGGAATCAATGAACAAAAGGTAATTATTTAATAGGGAGTCATTGTAACATTCAACTAGTCATCAGTCATCATGATACAACAGGTTACATTTATAAAAATATACATTATAAATATCTTAGTTTATACTCTAAATATACCTCATTATGTCATTTAAACATGTTCTTAAATAATAAACAGACTGTATGTTGCTTTATGGAATGCATAATGTATGAAATGTAATAAAATGATGATTGACAGTAAATAAATGACCTTATAAACCTGCTGTATCTATTTTGATTCACACATTTCAACACGGTTTGACTATAAATGAAATAATGAAATATTAATTAGTTTTACATTGCATCAATCCAGTAACTATTCCTCTTGAAGTTTCAGGAACAATTTGAAAGTTTTTTTCATCCAAACTTTTTCAAACTTGTTAAAATTATCCCTGAAAAACCTGGAGTGGGTCTCTGATCCATATCTGACATTTTGGATGTCTCAAGTGACGTCCTTCTGGTGCATGAATTACTCAATCACAATATACATTCCTTTTTTAAAATTTTTTCTTTAACCTTTATTTAACCAGATAAGTCCCATTGAGATCAAGACCTCATTTTCAAGGGCGACCTGGCCAAGAGGTCAGCAGCACACGTCAGAATAAATGGCACAACTCAACAACATGGAACATATATGCAGACAGTATGTAGAAGCAAACAATAATAATTTAAAAGTGCAACTTATTTTCAAGTAAAGTGCAGTTTGTGAATATAAAACAGCACTTAAAAACACAGGCACTGTTCTGGGGTCTTTCTTTCATTTAAGATAGACTTAAAGGTGTCCAGAGAGATGAGATCCTTATTCATTACTCTCTAAAACAGAAGCACTCATGATGCACCAGATGTTTCTTTGTATTTTATTGTGCAACAGGTTGTAACCCCATTGAAAACTACCCACTCTGGGAATGTGTTCTGTTGGATCACTACAGTGATCGAGCCCCCCTCTCCTCCCATCATGAGCCACTGATTCGTGTTACGTCTCTTTCATTTCAAGGCGAGCGGGCATCACACCTCCCTTCACATCCACCTTCTTTCCCTCAGGCTCTGCGACAGCCCACAGAGCAGGGAGACAGGAAACGGAGCAGAGAGACGCGACAGCCCAGCACGAGACTGGAACCAAACCCCAAAACACACACACACACACATCTGCACTGATACTCAAAATCACCAGGAAGCTTCATTTGTTTCCTAACTTGTCACTTCCAGAGATGAAGGTTTCTGCTTCACTCTCAAATCAATCCCCACGGGTCTAACATGAAGGAATGTAATTTTGAATGAGGCATGAATGCTTGGTTTCCCATTCCAGAAATATGTGCACCTTTAACCCCGTGGTGCACCACTTTTGAAGTTCATAAATGTCAGTTTGTTTTCCAGCATGCAATAAACAGGCAATGTAGCAGCTAGCTCAGCTGCCTTGGATGGCTGTGTATTAGCAGCTGGAAAGCAGACTAAGCATGCTAACTTAGAGAAAATACTGCCAGCACTTATTAAGCAAACGTGACATTCTGGTCTTCTCTACTGAGGGTGAAGGTGAAAATAATTCAATGTGATCAGACCTTTAACATTACACTTAATTGGCTCCCAAGTGGATCAGTCAATAAAACAAACAAGCAGTAAGTTATCCATTAATCGAAGATGGACATCTGCAATAAATGGTTCAATTTAAATACCACCAAACATAAATAATGTATCAACCCGGATATAAGTTTGTTTTTTTCACTCGAAATACATCTGAAAAAAATGGGATCATCTTATACTCCGGATTCAGCAATTAAATGTCAATATTCGTTAAAGCAGACGGTGAAAATCTCTGCAAAGTAAATGTACACCTCATGACTGAGATCAGCTGTGACTAGCCGCCACTATGCCAGGGGGATGAAAGTAGGATGAATTATTCAACAACTAAGGTGGAGTTATAATCCTTTCTTAAGATAATGGTTATCAATGCAGCAGAGACATTAAACAAAAACTATCAAACTGCTAAAATCAATCAATCTTTATTTGTATAGCTCCAAATCACAACAAACGTTATCTCAAGACTCTTTTACAAACAGAGCAGGTCTAGACCACTCTATGTCAAATTATGAACAGAGACCCAACACCAAGACAGGATAAGACTCAGTCTGACCCCACCTTAATCCACCATGAGCATTGCACCTCACAGTATTTAGCTAGTTACAGTGGTGAGGACAAACTTCCTTTAACAGGCAGAAACCTCGAGCAGAACCAGACTCATGTTACACACACATCTGCTGAGACCGAGTTGGGTCTGGAAAGAGGGATAGAGGAGAATAAGAGAGAGAGAGAGTGGTGATGAGTGATGAGACGAGTAGTAGAAGCTGGAGTCCAGCACGTCCGTATCAGCTGGAGTCTGGAACGTCCACAGCAGGAGGACGTCTACGGCAGCTCAGAGGAACCTACGAGACAAGGGAGCTCAGGGACTCCAGAAAGGTCTATGGTTAGTAACTTTAATGGGACAGGAAGAGTTAAACACACAGTTACAGAGTGTAACGTCCAAAGATGATGAGCCTCTTAATATTGTCTTAAAATGCATGTGTGAGTATGTTACTGAACAACAGATCCAAGGTACGACTGTAACCACACCAAACATCCGTCCAATGGACTGCAGATTATCAATCTGACAATTTAGTTTCAAATGTGTTTGTTTTATCATTTTGACTAAAATTAAAAATTGTTTTCTTTATAAAAAAGAACAGATTTTGTTTTCAAAAAGTAATTCCAAGAATTAGTCCCAAAAAGGGGCGTGGCCTTATGATCAGGTTCATCCTTTATTCAGGCCAATATGGTATTAACAAATAAGCCCTCTCACCCCATCAAAGAGAGACTCAATTAACTCAAATATCCATGTCTGTTTACAGATCCAGGAAATTAGACCTCCTTACAAAATATGAAACAGTTTTACAGTGTTTTGTTTTTTTCATGTTGGAGAAAAAACTTAGATCGAACCCCAGAATGTAAAGATTTCAATTTCACTCTCTTTCACGAAAATCATTTCATAGTTTCTCAATTTTGAGAAATGTAACAGCAGTCAGAGTCAGGGGTTATACTAGTTCTGTTCACTCAAATATTCAAAAGAATTTTATGTGCTATTTGGTTAGCTTCTTCAGCAAAAATTAAAATAGCGGTTTAGCATGTGCCCCATATACAGAGGCTGTAGTCCTCATCGCAGCAGTCGCAGGTTCGACTCCCGGCCTCGATCATTTGTTGCATGTCTTCCCCCGTTCTCTCTACTCCCCACATTTCCTGTCTCTCTCCAGCTTTCCTATCCAATAAAGGCATACATGCTCCAGATATAACTTTTATCAAACAAAACATTTCTTGTATCTCAGCATGTTATCAGATCTAAACATACTGGCTGGGTGACACCAGAGGAGAGTCCTTTTAATAGTAACCAAAGGACACTCAAATCAGTTAAACTACAAGTTATTACCTGATGTGTGGCAGTGTAAGTCCTCTGATACTTTGCATAATGAAATGTGTTCCATATAGAATGAATCTGAAAGCTGTTAGATCTCTCATTTCACTGAACTTCCAACAGGGGCAGATTAAAGTCTGATTCTCATATCAAATATATTTGCAACACCCTGCTTTGAGACACTGGCCCACACCTGAAAGAATCCCACAAGATGTGGTTTCAGCTGAGACCTATCTGATGTCTTACAGTTTACATACTGTTTCAGATGCTTCCCCAGACTCATGATTTCAAGGGAAACAGTGCTGTACAGGTAATGGGAGGATGAGTATGAATTTTGTTTCGGCAAAAACAGCCAGTCCAGGTGTCTTCAAGCTATTTCTGTCCCACTTGTTAACCAAGAGAGACCAAAAGATGTTGTATTTAACAGTATTTATCACAAGCTGCAGCACATTCTCTGCAGCAGACACAGGTGCGAGCCCTAATAACCTAAATTTAAAGACCCCAGAGCTGGATTTCTAGCTTCAGTCACACACAGATTACTACACTATAGCTGGCTGGGGCTGACTGTGCACTGCATCCAGAACAAAGCAGAGAGGATAAAAGAGCAAGAGAGAATCCATGAGAGGACGATTTAGAAAAAACCTGCTTGTCATCGGCTCTGCGGAGCTGAAATCCCCTCTCTCAGCTCTCTGGCTGGTGAACACGCAGCGAGCCACAATGGCCAGCAGATTCCCCCCGGATTTGGAGCACAAAGGGTGGGCAGTCGTCCACCCAATAACCCTGAAACCCCCACTGTTCTGCCACATACATCTCTCCATGCAGTTCATGCCTCCATTTACATGCCCTTCCATTCAATCAGGCGGCCAATGGATGCTGAAACCCCTGAATCAGTAGATGATCACCAGAAACAATAGAATATGTGTAGGTGTGGTTTTGTTGCCAGCTTTCTCTGTCCTGCCAAACAGTACTGCTGTAATTGGAGTTTGGCTCCAGGCACTAACACACAGGTTTGCATTACTGTTTATGGGAGGACAATTACAGCGGTATATCAACGGTATAGAAGTTGAGCTTTTAAGAACATTTATGCTCACATTAACCGCCCATTAGCTCTGAATATACTTCATCAAGTTTAAAACGCTGGTTTCAAAGACAGCCTTGTCTCAGGCTCATTAAAAGTTACGTTCTGTCGTCACAGGTGGACCCAGCAGACGAGAGCCCGTGACCTCGACCCTTACTTTAAGAAACTCGTAGCTTCGAGATTGCTGCAGCCAGGTGTTTAGTGCACTTGAGTTTGGCATAATCATTAGGTTGGTCTCAGACAATTAAACAAAGAGACTATTAAGCTCAATTAATGACTAATGTCTAATGTCTCAGGCGCTGTTATGTTCCAGCCTGAGGCGAATGTACGGAGACAGCAGCAGGTGGCTGAGTGTAGCACACCGATGGAGCATCCACTTAGCCATGTTACAACGGTGTGTGTGTGTGTGTGTGTGTGTGTGTGTGTGTGTGTGTGTGTGTGTGTGTCTGCATTTCCATGTGAGTGAGTCAAAGCCTGACTCTAATCACCAGGATTGTGCCACTTGTGTCTGCCATGACAGTGATAGTAATTGCAGCAGCATTTGGCTCCAGTGCTAATAGAGGTATGATGAGCAACCAGGCGGCCGCTGGGACCGATTGCCACTTCAGAAATGGACATCAGAAATTCTTTGATTCAACTCCACAGACGAGGTTTTAAAGAAAAATGTACTATCGATTTTTTATCATTTTGGTTGATATTCGAGGAAAGGTGTGAGGTTTCTGAGAGCACAAATGATGGATAAACTATATATGATGGCAAAATCACATCACTACTCACATCATGATGTTAGAATGCAAACCTGAGTAAGGATAAGTGTATAATATCAACATGAGTCATCTGTAGGGTTATACATTGCATTGTTAGACAGTCATTCTTTCTTTTTTTCTTTTTCTTTTTTTGTTGGTTTCTTTGGACTCCATGCATCAGGCAAAGCTTAAAACTTAAAACAGCATATGCTTTAAGGGCTTGGCTAGCTTGTGACTGACAAGTCGCCACCACTTTGCACAACCGGGAAAATACCCTTTTGCCTTTGTTGTTGATTGTACAGTGAAGATAGACAGTAAATATGGGCAGCAGAGAGTAGGACTGACATTCACCAAAAGGTGCACCAAGAGTTCTTTTAGCCCCCAGAACTACTTTACCCTGAACTGAAAGGTTCCTGTGCCCCCTTTGTTGTCTGCGTTTCAACCGCAGGCTGAAGTCCCGGGTAGATTGTGTAAATCAGGCCAGTGATGTATGGAGAAAAAAACAAAGTAAATGCACTACACCACCAGACCAGTAGAGGGCAGTAAAACAAAGAGGAATGCCATTCATCACAGATGACACCATAGAAGTAGACAGACAGGCAGGTATCATTATGAGCAACACAACAGTTAGCCTGTTAGCATGAAGAGACTCAGCTGGCGCTGTTTTAGATGGTGTTATATTTCATCACAGATGGATTCACTGAATCAACACGTGAGAGGAGATAAGCGCGAGTAGCAAAGACGTTTCAACACGGCTTTAAAATCCTTTTGAACTCAAAAAGCCGTGGCAGAGATCGGCCGGTGTTTAGGTTTAAACAGCGACCCTGTTAACTGGAGACTTTCAGCCGGATGCATCCCTCATAAACGTCTTTAGACGATCATTAAATATCTGATGAGGATATTTTGAAATCTTAATAAAAACTAAACTAGTTTGCATTCCCAGGAACTTCCTCTGTGTTTCAACAGCTGTGTAAACTCCACAAACACTGACACGTTCAGCTGAAGGTCTCCAGTTTACAGGGTCACTTTTAAAACTGGAACACCGGGAGGAGAGACGCATTCACGGTGGGCTGAGAGAAGACTACTGTTACAAGCTGCTAAATCAAGACAATCACAGCTTCTTCTTTTGAAAAGTACACACACATACAAAAAAGATAGAACAAATACAAACTAATGAAAGAAAGAGAAATCAAGTGAATCACAGATGTGTGTGATGTTATTGTGGACAGCGGGTGGAATAAAAACACTGTGGTTAATCTACCAATCAGTCACTTTTAACATTGCAGGCCCTGCCCCCCCGAAAGTCCTGGGACCTTTGAAAAGTACTACCCCCCTAGCAGGGGCTTTTCAGGGGAGATTAAGTACCCCTGAACTAAATTTAGACCCTGGGTCCACCATACGAAATGCACGTAGTTCAGGGGTAAAGTCCCTCCAGTCTAAAAACGGCGAAAGAGTTGATGGTCAGAGTTGAACGTGGCTAATTCAGCAAGGAGTTAGATTGTGTAAGGGGATGCTAACTCTACGGACTGAACTAAACCAGTGCTCCAGAAAGTTCCTTCTAAGATTATGAACTAAGTGACATCCAGGGAAGTTTGCGGCTCACTTTTTGGGTATATACTGTACATTTTATTTAGCTTGATAGTTTACATTGGAATCTCAATTTGTGTCACTGGAACCTTGTCAGATGCTACTACCAAGTTAGCACTAGTGTTAGCAAACAACTTTGCATGTGCTGGCCTCACGATAGCTACACTGTTTATCCCAGTATAGTCCCTTTTTGCCCTAAAACCACATGACAACAGGAAAAATGCCATATTACAGACTTGAAAACACAAGCCCACAGCCCAAGAGGCAACATCAAAGTGACCATGTCTACTTCTTACACAGCGACAGGAATAGTTTGTTTTTCTTTCTTTCTTATTTTTAAATGTAAAGACCCACTGGGGATGCTGGTTAGCTTTGCCTCTTTATAAGAACGCTGGCATGAAAACTGGAAAAACTAGTGATTCACCTCTGCAGAGGGAGTCACTTTTACCACACCATTTAGCTCATTTTAAGAAAGTATGACCCACACATGAACATTTGTGCCACATTCTGAGAGTTTTCAGTGCCTTACTTTGCTGATGGATTTTAGCACATTTCGAAAATATTGCTTAAACAAAGTCTGCTGTGGAAAGCAAAGTAAAGCACTGAAAATGTCTAAATATAGCACATTTTTAAAGCTGCGTTCAAGTTGTACTTTTTAGATATTAGATAAATAGTGTTGTAAAATTGACCCATGTGCTGCAGTTTATATAGGTTTTTGTTGTAAACATAATATCCCTTTAATGATTACCCTCAGGGGCATACTACAGTAAGGTATAAAGTAGGCCCTGTTGGGGTGTCCTCTCTATCTTGTAAGGCAAGGGTTCCCAAACTTTTCAGCCTGGGACCCCCAAAATATAGGTGCCAAAGACTTGCGATCCCCACTGTCCCTCAAAGTGATTTAATGTGTCTTCATTTTGCTGGTCAGCAGAAAATGACCCTACCTATATGAGCATGTGTCTGTGTTTCCTGTGCTGTTATGAATTCACCCACTGCTACTGATGCTTTTGATAATGAACTGTTCACTAACCCTAAACTTAGGAGTCATCTGGAAACAAAGAAAGGCAGAAAACTCATTACATTTTCTATTTTCAAGGTTTTATTTCCAGGTTAGCTACTATTTGTGTCTATATTTTTGCTATAAATGGGTAAACTACTACTATTTTAAGATAACTATTGTCATTCAACTTTTTTTTCAGTGTTTCTTTGTTCACCACAAGTTAACAAATTATATATAAGTAATACAAAACCAACAAAGAAAAGAAAATAATAATAACAATTATTATTATTATAATTACAATAAAGAAATAATTATAGTAATCAGTACGAACAAAAAAGAAGATAACATAAGAAATCAAGGTAAATAAACAAAATTAATAATAATAAATATTTATTAGATAACTTAAAAAAAAACATTCAGGAAGACATCTCACGACCCCCCCCCACCCCCAGGGAGTCCTGACCCACACTTTGGGAACCCCTGTTGTAGGAGACCTAGAGATTGTCTAAGAGTATCCTGTAGGGGTTTTGTATCCAAAGTGTCTTTGAAAGAGTTGAAGAGCATATTTTGGAAGAGGAATATCTTGGCTGCTTTGCCAGCTGCCAATGTGACCTCAAACTGTGAATGAGGGACTGTATTGATTTCTATTGATTCAGCATCTCTCGGCCAAGAATTATGCAGAAGCTATATAAAAGCAATGACACCTAAGTACTGACTAGAACTAGGAAGAGAGAGCACATCTCTCCAGTGTTAGCTCCTCTACACTGGCTCCCCATAAAATCTAGACTAGAATTTAAAATCCTTCTTTTGACCTACAAAGCTCTTAATGATCAGACACCTTCATATCTTAAAGAGCTCATAGTGGCCTATTACCCCTCTAGAACACTACGCTCCCGACATACAGGCCTGCTGGTCGTACCTAAAGTCTCTAAAAGTAGTATGGGAGGTAGAACCTTCAGTTATCCGGCCCCTCTCCTTTGGAATCATCTACCAGTCAGGGTACGGGAGGAAGACACCCTCTCTACTTTTAAGAGTCGGCTTCAAACTTTCCTTTTTTGATAAAGCTTATAGTTAGAGCTGGATCAGGCTTGGACCAGCTCTTAGTCATGCTGCGAGAGGCTTAGACTGCCGGGGGAACTGACACACTGACATCCTATTTCACCCCCTTCCCTCCAACCCCCTCATCACTTACTTTAACTCTCCCTGTCCCATTAAAGTTACTAACCATAGACCTTTCTGGAGTCCCTGAGCTCCCTTGTCTCGTAGGTTCCTCTGAGCTGCTGTAGACGTCCTCCTGCTGTGGACGTTCCAGACTCCAGCTGATACGGACATGCTGGACTCCAGCGGCAACAGCTACTACTACTCGTCTCATCACTATTAACACTCTATCTCTCTCTCTCTCTCTCTCTCTCTCTCTCTCTCTCTCTCTCTCTCTCTCTCTCTCTCTCTCTCTCTCATCACTATCACCGCTCCCTCTCTCTCTTATTCTCCTCTATCCCTCTTTCCAGACCCAACTCGGTCTCAGCAGATGGCTGTCTAACATGAGTCTGGTCCTGCTCGAGGTTTCTGCCTGTTAAAGGAAGTTTGTCCTCTCCGCTGTAACTAGCTAAATACTGTGAGGTGCAATGCTCATGGTGGATTAAGGTGGGGTCAGACTGAGTCTTACCCTGTCTTGGTGTTGGGTCTCTGTTCAGAATTTGACATAGAGTGGTCTAGACCTGCTCTGTTTGTAAAAGCATCTTGAGATAACGTTTGTTGTTAGTGTACACAGTACATCCATGATTTGTTTTTATTAGCTCCATTTCTATGTGATGATAGAGACACATGGACCATTGTGAAACAGCTAGGAGGGTACTGGAAAACTAGCTTTACTCAGTGCATGTGTTGAAGATTTTGTAGACCTTACTTCATATTCAACCAATGTTAATTCCATCTATCCATCCAGTTGTTTTCCTCTGCCTATCCAGCGTCCGATCATGGAGGCAGAAGCCTAAGTAGGTCAACTCAGACATCCCTGCCCCAGCAACCTTTTCCAGCTCTTCCTGGGGGATCCTGAGGCATCCCAAGGCAGGTGGGATATATAATCCCTCCAGTGAGCTCTGGGTCTACCCCGAGGCCTCCACCCAGGTGGATGCACCCAGAACACCTCCAAAAGTAGGCATCCAGGAGGCATCAAATGCCCCACCCACCTTAACTTGCTTCTTTCAATGCAGTGGAGCACAAGCTCTACTCTGAGCTCCCTGCAAATGTCCAAACTCCAGACCATGTCTCCGAGGCTGAGCCCATGCATGCCCACATTAATGCTGACTCAGCACCAATCCACCTGCCAGTCTCACATAGGTATTTCAATCTCAAAGTCAAAGTGGTGCAAATTGACAAAATGTCAAAACCAAGTTAAGGGCCGTGTGGTGGTGCAGTTGTTTGTGCTGATATCTCACAGCAAGACGGTTCCCAGTTCAAATTCTTGGCCATGCCAAGACCTTTCTGGGGTTTAATGGATGGATGGATGGATGGATGGATGGAAAACAAAGATATCATATTTCATGTATCCACTGGCTGAATTTCTTGAGTCCGGACTGAGTACCTGTTAAAACTGCTCAAGTTGAACTAAGTTAGAGTGTGACACAGGAAATAGCTTCCCTGCTCAGTCTTACCCCAGGTATTTTTTATATACCCATTTCATGCAGCTCCACAAACATTCAATCAGTCCTTAACCTGCAGGTTTACTCTGAAATGTCACACTATTTGTTATTACTGCAGCATTATCAATCAAAAAGTCGCTGGGTACAAGCTGTTTATGGACATTTTTTTACAATCAATCTCAACTTTCCTTTTTACGACCGCTCTTTCCAAGGCTGTCTAAGAGAAGACGAGCTGATCTCCTCTGAAGAGACAGCGATAAGAGGATCAGCGGCTCAGCTAACCCATAAAAGGTTAAAAAATCAGATTTTTCTCCCTCTTGTAAATGTAACCAGTGACTCATAGCACATTGCTTTCACACCTGGCTCACACTTCCAAACAGTTTCTGGGCAAATGACCAATGCTATCAAAGAGAAAAGCTTTGATTCCCATGGCATATTTATTGATCATAACACTGCCTTTTGATATGTGCAGCTACAAGGGGAGCTCTCCCCTGAATATCAATGAAGTCCCCCTGACAGGCAGATAGAATGGAATATCATCAAGGGCCTATTCATATTTCATATTTCATGTTTTTCTATTGCAGCCTATTCTCTTCTGTTGTGTTCAATTCTGCCTCGCACTTTTCATTTTCTGCTCTCTTTTTTTCTCTCTTGCCTTTTTCAATCTTTTCACATTCTCCCCCTCTCCTCGCTCACCTTCCTTTACGCTCCTAATGTTTTGTGTGTAATGGCAGAACGTGCCACAGTCAGTCAGGCAGAGGCAGTCTCAGTTTGGAGGAAACATGAAAACCTAATTCCCTCTGTTCGTTCATCAAAGGATCAAACGCCCAAAGCAATGACCAACAGACACATCCTTTCATTTCCCCGTCTGTCTTTATTCTTGCAACATCATTTTGTCTTCCTCTAACGATCCTTTGTAACAGCAGATATAACTGCTATTCAAACATACCTGTCATACATATCAAAAACTCACACTCACCTGTATGATCACTGCAATTAGAAAAATTAGCATTCAACTAAGTTGTAAAAGTAATCGTGCATCACAAATCAACTTATAGTTTATGATTTTGAAGCAAACGCGACACTTTTATCAAAACATCTCTCTAATGAGGTGATCTGACGTTCCTCTCCGTCTCTGAGGATCCCTTGAAGAGAAAAATCTATACACAAAGCATACTCTGTTTCATTCCACTCTGCAGGAGTATATTTCTTTGCAGATGAGGAGAAATTAAAATTCCCATCATTTCCAGTCTGACAGCTACGTGTTTGATTACAGCTGTAAAATCTTGGTTATACTTCACTGCCTGATGCATCATCCCCACATCCATATTCACAGCACAGAGCTGTCTCCCTGCATATCATTGCCATTTTACAAAAGTTATCAATTCCTATGAGCGAACTAAATACATTCTGTTCAAAGTCATTAATGTATATGAAGTCAGATCAACAATGGAAGAAAATGAGAAAAACAACTCTCCATGCTTCGTTCTGTTCATTTTTAATACTACTTTTTTCCACCCCAACAGCCTGGCCCTCGGGATGCGATTGTTGGTAAGTTGCACCACTTCTTTGGTCCAGACTGAAACATTCTGACAACCTTTTGATGGATTACCATGAAGCTAGGTGCAGACATTTATGGTCCCCAGAGGATGAAGTCAAATGACTACAGTGATCTTTAAAGCTTTCCCTCAGCACCAGCAAGTCTAAGTTTTCATATCTACTCTGTGATAGCTCAACTATTGCCAAAACTTTGTACAGATGTTCTTAAACCCTTTTGACAACAATTCAGTCATCAAAGGAAGATGGCAAAAAAATCTTGTTGGCGTACCCTCAAAAATGATACAGAGATGAATTTTTGGGGGCAGGATAGTATAAATATTATTACCTTTCAAAACCATCTAAAATAACAGTTTAAAGAGGCCATTCTTGGGGTGCTGGTTGCCTAAGCGTCCCACATGCAGAGGCTTTAGTCCTCGTCACAGAGGTCGCCGGTTCGACTCCCGGCCGCAACCATTTCAGCATGTCTTCCCCCTCTCTCTACTCCCCACATTTCCTGTCTCTCTTCAGCTGTACTATAAATAAAGGCTAAAAGCCCAAAAATATAACTTAAAAAAAATAAAATGAGGCCGTTGTATATGGGGCGCTGTTTGTAAAGTTGTGCACACTACAAATAACAGCTACAATTCTTCACATTTGGCTCCAAAATGTCATAAAAATGTAGTGAATTTTTTAAAGTCACTTTTTTATCACATAAAACTGCCTATCCAGCATTTTTACAGTGGGCAGCGTGGCTATAACCCGTAGGAGTCAGTACTGACAGACTATGGTTGGGATATCTGTATCACTTTATGAAGCTTTTATTTTGGTACTAACATTGCCCCATACTAATTCACACTGACACTTGGTGGAAGTACCAAAATAAAAGCTCCATAGATAGATACAGACTGCTATGGGTTACTAGCCGGACTGCCTTCAGTAAAAATGTTGTAAAGGCAGTTTTGCAGTCCACAAAGAGATTTCACAACGCTCAGAGACAGAAGAGACCCAGTCTATGGTACGGACAAGCTAAGATGCTATTGCTAAATCTGTATCACTTTATGAAGCTTTTATTTTGGTATTTCCACTAGGCGGCAGTGTGAATTTGCATATTAGCTAAATATTTAGGATCGCACAGCAACATTTAACATTTAGATTTAACATTTAGATTTAAAATTTAACATTTTGATTAAACATTTAGATTAAACATTTAGATTTAACATTTAGATTTAACATTTAAAATTTAGATTTAACATTTAAAGGTGACATATTACGCTCTTTTTCATCAAAATATATTGGTCTAAGAGGTCCCCAAAACATGTCTTTAAAGTTTATTGCTCAAAAAAACACTTTGAAATCAGATTTTGGCATGCCTGAAAAACCCTCTTTTTCAGCCCTGCTCAGAACAGTCTGTTTTCTGAGTCTGTGCCTTTAAATGAGAATGAGCTCTCTGACCACGCCCCCTCAGGAAGTGGATGTTGCCTCGGCTCTCCAGCACTTTGATCTAATGTTTACATGTTGGCTGAATATACACGGCTGCTCACAGATCGCGTTACTTCAACCCTCTGAATCTGATCCAGAATCTGATCCTGACGGAGAGGCGCCTGCAGCAGGACCTTTCTGAACCATTGGTCACAGATTTAGTGTTTCTTGTTGTTTTATTTGTCAGCATGTCGACGTGTGTCTTGGTACACAGCTACGAACATGTAGCTATGTGGCTATGCTAACTAGCGCTAGCACTTTTCCATGAAAAATAAAAATCATCCACTAGATCTTCAAATCTGCAGACGTGGGGAGTAAAACCGACCTTTGTGTTTATTAAGACAGCCTACAACTAGCATGCCTCCCTCCTAAGCTCCTTGTTAGCACACATGTGTGCAGGGAATAAAAAACAGAGGAGGGGTTGAGTTGTATTTTATACAGTCTATGGGCTGAACACGGAAAACTGAAACGGCTTGTTTCAGCACACATTTACAGAGAACCATTAAAAAGTTGATTTTGCATGATATGTCACCTTTAACATTAATATTTATAGATAACAAAATATTTAACTGTCAACATTTATGTTTTACATTTATATTCATATTTAACATTTAGATTTAACAATCAACATTAATATTTATATATAACATTATATTTAACTGTCAACATTTAACATTTTGATTTATATATAATTAATATAATTGATATGGCTTTCAGTCATTCTATGATGTGGAAACACAGTGATAGATGTTTTGTGATGTTGAATCACAAAAGCTGCTCAAGTTTAGGGTAGAAGTAAGGGAACCTTTAAAAAATTGATGATGGGATGATCATTTCATAACAGTGCTGAAAAAAATGGAAGATATATGGTTAGTAATGTTAATTAAATGAAGGTTGAAAGTTAGTGACATGCAGTAATCTGGCATGAAAGCTGTAAGAGAGAGAGAGAAGCCAGATTCCCAGGAAGTAGGCCTATAGCAGCATAACTAGGGGCTGGTCTGAGCCTGATCCAGCCCCTTGTTATTCTTCATTAGGCCCAATTGTAAGTGCTATCAAAAAGAAGAGGGCAAATGTTGCTATGCTGATGTGTTGAAGTTAGTATTTAAAAATATTTAACATCAGCATTTTACATTGTCATTCCAACCTTGTTAGCATGCTTCAGGTAGCATTTCAGAAAAAGCTCTACCATGCTTATCTTAGCGACTGCTATCCCTGTCAGCCCGTGTTGACCCTGGTCTCTCTTTACTGAGCGTGCTTTGGGTGTAAGCAGCCGTTGTTGGGAAGTTTTCTGCACTTATCAAAGATCACCTATACACTTCATTTCTTTCCTTTGTTTCTGCTCTCTTTTCTGTCTGTGTTCATGTCTGTCATCAATGCTCAAGCTGCTGTTACTCAGACTGCTGCTGATGTTATTTCCTTTAATATAAATAACTGCAAAACAAAACATTTTTCAGAGCAACAAACCTCAAACCAGGCCTTACATGTTAAAGCTGAATTGTTATAACTTTGTTTCTTGATAAGAGCAGCACAGTTGACAGTGATACAATTACAAAACCAGGATGTACTCACAGCTCACCCTGCCATGTCCCTCTATTTGTGCTTGATCTGTGAAGAGAAACCTGGCTACTTGCTGTGAACCTAAACAGAGCTGTGTGTCCATTACTGCCTGAAAGACAGACTTCAGATTTGATCGAAATAGTCTTGTCATTGTATGCGGCATATTTTGAACACTTAATATATTATCTGTTACAAGTTTTTTCACCAATTAAGTGCTAACATATTCGATGTAAAGAGCGTACACTTCATGTGGAAAACGTTTGGTATTTGGTGGTTGCAGGCCTGCTGGTCATACCTAAAGTCTCTAAAAGTAGTATGGGAGGTAGAACCATGTTGAGAGCGTAGTGTTCTAGAGGGGTAATAGGTCACCATGAGCTCTTTAAAGGTGACATATCATGCAAAATGGACTTTTTATTCTCTACCTGAAATATGTTTCCCTGGCATGTCTACAAACCCCCCGAGAATTAAAAAAATCCATTTTGCCCCTGTTCTGATTTCTCCACCTTTCTGTAAATGTGTGTGAAACCAGCCGTTTCAGACTTCCGTGTTTTTGTTACGTAACAACAATATCCGGTCTGTCACGGAGTCAGAGCTCGGAGCTTGTTCAGCCCATAGACTGTTTAAAACACAACTCAACCCCTCCTCTGTTTTTCATTACCTGCACACATGTGTGCTAACAAGGAGCTTAGGAGGGAGGCATGCTAGTTGTAGGCTGTCTTAATAAACACAAAGGTCAGTTTTACTCCCCACGTCTGCAGATTTGAAGATCTAGTGGATGATTTTTATTTTTCATGGAAAAGTGCTAACGCTAATTAGCATAGCCACATAGCTACATGTTCATAGCTGTAGCTGTAGCTGTGTACCAAGACACACTGACAAATAAAACAACAAGAAACACAGAATCTGTGACCAATCCTTCAGAAAGGTCCCGCTGCCTTTCTGGTAGAGGTCGGTTTTACTCCCCACGTCTGCAGATTTGAAGATCTAGTGGATGATTTTTATTTATCATAGATAAGTGCTAGCGCTAGTTAGCATAGCCACATAGCTACATGTTCGTAGCTGTGTACCAAGACACATGTCAACGTACTGATAAATAAAACAACAAGAAACACTAAATCTGTGACCAATCCTTCAGAAAGGTCCTGCTGCAGGCGCCTCTCCGTCAGGATCAGATTCTGGATCAGATTCAGAGGGTTGAAGTAACGCGATCTCTGAGCAGCCGTGTATATTCAGCCAACATGTAAACATTAGATCAACGTGCTGGAGAGACGAGGGCACATCCACTTCCTGAGGGGGCGTGGTCAGATGGAAAGCAGAGTGTTCTGAGGAGGACTGAAGAAGAGGGCTTTTCAGGCAGACCAAAATCTGATTTCAAAGTTTTTTTTTAAGCATAAACTTTAAAGACATGTTTTGGGGACCTCTTAGACCAATATATATTGATGAAAAAAGCGTGATATGTCACCTTTAAGATATGAAGGTGCCTGATTTTTAAGGGCTTTGTAGGTTAAAAGAAGGATTTTGAATTCTATTCTAGATTTTATGGGGACTTTATGGGGAGAGATGTGCTCTTTCTTCCTAGTTCTAGTCAATACTCGAGCTGCCGCGTTTTTAACTAGCTGAAGAGTCTTTAGAGACTTATTGGGGCAGCCTGATAAGAGGGAGTTACAGTAATCTAACCTGGAGGTAACAAATGCAGGGACTAGTTTTTCTGCATCACTCTGAGACAGGATGTGTCTAATTTTAGAAATATTGTGCAAGTGAAAATAGCCTGACCTTGAGAATTACTGAATTTGGGAGTTGAAGAATAAATCTTGATCAAATAGGACTCCTAGATTCCTAGCAGAGGTGCTGGATGCTAGACTAATGCCATCTAAGGTA
The DNA here is from genome assembly GCF_009762535.1 of Notolabrus celidotus. NCBI lineage: Eukaryota > Metazoa > Chordata > Actinopteri > Labriformes > Labridae > Notolabrus > Notolabrus celidotus. The sequence goes on from NC_048282.1 coordinate 2,929,754, forward strand.
CTTTTATTATTAGAAAAAGTCTCTCTGAGGTGTTTGGGGCCGATAACAATCACTTCAGTTTTTTGTGAGTTTAGCAGTAAGAAACTTCTGGTCATCCAGGTCTTTATATCTTTAAGACAAGCTTCTAGTTTAGATAACTGATTGGTTTCTTCTGGCTTCACTGATAAATGTGATTGTGGGATAATTTGGCAGCAAGATATAATGACCGTTATTTGAAGCCTTGCTGTCCTTCTAAAGAAACACATTCCAGTTAAGCCTGAATATTTGTCTTTGCAGCATAAAAATGATAAACTTTAAAATGAGTGAAAAATATTGGTATCAGTACTGGCCTTTAAAACCCTAATGAGTTGACCTTTAACTTTGGTCCTCTTCTCCTATAAGCCCTCCTCATCACCCCCCGCTCCTCTCTCTCATGGATCAATAAACACCATTTGCAATAATCCTGTTTGCTGTTCCCCTCCTCGAGTCACCGGATAAATGGTTTACAATGTGACGATCCTCCGCTCAAGCACAAAGGATCCAAGAATGCTCGATCTACTCCACCTGCTGCTGAAGCCATTATAGTTAGAAATTAGTCCTCAGTTGGATGTCTGTTTCTGAACAGTGTCTCATCAAAGATGGACAGTCTTATACAACCTCAGTCTTACACAAGTTTCTTCCTGTGATTCCGGCTCAGCAGCCTGTTGAGAGTTGATTCCATCCTCAAGGCTTTTTCACACTTTGGAACATGCAACTGTTCCTCCTGTCAAAAACTTCCCATGGCCTTGAATGTTTTAGAACAAACTGTGTCCACTTCCTTACATAATTCACTGATGCTCTGAGTCTGGTTCTGCTTGCTTTGTGAAGCACCTACAGTATTGGTAACTATTGTGTCATCTCATCTCTCCACATTAAAGCAGCAGCATGCAGCAAGGTTTGTAAGGTGTTGGATTCACCTCTGTTCCCCCACTCTCGGAGGAATGGTTGTATATTTATCTGGAACTAAAGCCTGCAAACTGATGACTCTGTTGCAAAAACACACAATATTACAGTTTGAATCACTCCTTCAGGGGTCATTATTTCTATCTACAGCAGGCAGCTGCTTTAACGAAAAAGTCCTAAAGAACTGCCCCGCACCTCATACAGGACTGACACAGTTAGTGATTATAGGAGTAAAAGTGCAAGATATTTCCCTCAGGAGTTAGTGAAGACCTCCAACACAGCAAAAATGGAGGGACTTTGGACTTGAATGGTATTTTGCTCCTTATCTGCCGGCTTCACATGGCCAAAAAAATCTTTAATTACAGTGTTGGATCATGACGGATATTACTTTATCCTGCGTTCACACTGTTGGGGTTGGATGTTTATGAAACTCATGTTAGGATAAGAGATAATGAGTCAGTTTTACAGAAAGGGTTCAGTGGAGAGATCTGAATTAAGAAATGGAGTTGCATTAAAAGAATAATCAGTGTATTGCCTACCATACACAGAGGATTGGTGAAGTTGACATGAAAGCTGAGCTTTACACCACTACAGTAAAGAACATTTTAACTACAAAAAAAGGCCCATTTGGGAAACCAAAACCAACTTAAGTGTACGCTCTAATGACAAAATGTCACCTCTTTATCCTCGCCATCAGACAGTCCTGTCCATTTTCACAACTGTAGAGCTTTTCTACAGACACACAATCGTAAAAGTCAAATCATTTTCATCAGTTATTTTCAAAAAGTGAAAATATAAAACATTCTACACTTATTGCATCTAAATTACAATATTTTGAGCATTTTTCTCTTTTGAGTTTAATAATTATAGCCTCTAGCTAAAAAAACTTATCTCACAATAATAATTTAATATTTCATTTTGCGTTATAGCATTCCTAATATCAATCCTCTCCTGAACCAGACACAGTGTCAGAAGTGTCATAGGCTAAGGACAAAAAGAACTGGACTGTAGCTCAGTGATCCGATGTCCTCTCGTGATATTAAAGTCAATTTTTCATTTTCTTCAGAAATCAAGGTCCTAGAGTCTGGAGGGAGAATAGAGGGGCACAGAATCCAAAGGTTTTGAAGGCTAGTGTGATGTTTCTGCAGTCTTTGATGATTTACGGGGCCATCTGTACCATGTCATCTGCTGGTGTTGGTCCACTGTGTTAAATCAAGTCCAAAGTCAACACAGCCATCTACCAGGAGACTTTAGAGCACTTCATGCTTCCATCTGACAAGCTTTATGGAGACGTTACTTTCCTTTCCCAGCAGGACGTAGCACCTGCCTACAGCGCCAAAACTTCCAACATTTCCTGAGATGCAGACTGTACCTATCTGCTATCCGCTTACTATCGTCCCTTAACATACATCAAAGAACTGTTAGAGTAAGCAGTTCATGAAGAGACTACAACAACAAAAAAATACATTTGAGGAAACTATTACATCAGACTTCCACCAGATCTGTGTCCAGTTTGTCTCCAATCCGCTGCGGTCCGGCTCCATGCTCTCTCGTCCTTCACCATACACTGGTTGCGTTGTCAGAACGCAGCACGGAGCAGGACCTCTGGACAACGAGAGTCATGTGACTGAGGTTTTCCTGTGGTAATCACTGAATCAAGGATTCTCCTCCTCCTCTCCTCATCCATGTTGTCTTTCTGGTCCTCTGAAAACCTCTGACCTGTTGACTCCAGGCCTGGCTCCACTCATCATGACTTTGGTTTGTTGTTGTAGTTAAGTGAAATACGATCTGGTGATAACACAGAGTGTTTTATTCTGAAAATTAACCGGATGTTTTCATTTTGTTTTGGTGAAACCTGACTTCCTGTCCCGCTCCATCTGCTCTGTTGAGATTGATGCGTCGTGCTCCGGCATCCGGTAAAAATAGAAGTCTTGTGTATCTGATCCGGAGGACTCCAACCTGCTGGATCACACAACAGAGCAGATCCAGTGGAAGTTAACACATTGACTAGAATAAAAACCTATCAGATCCGGTGCTGTGACTGATCAGAGATGGACCGGAGACGGATCTGGTGGAATTTGGCCGTTAGCACCTGCCCACAGCACCAAAACTTTTTGGGATGCTGACTGTACCTATCTGCTATCTGCTCACTATTGTCAAGAAACACTGTTTGAGTAAGCAGTTCATGGAGAGACTACAACAAAAAAGTGAATTGAAGGAAACTATTAAAGAGACATAAAAGGATACTTTTGCAGATGAGACCATGAGAGGGAATCATCTGTTTTATTGGAGAGTTGTTTTATTTATTTAATTAAGGCTCCTGTAAAGAGTTTTGCTGGTTATGAAACAGTCTGATATTAATACTGATGCTTTTCTATGACTTAGAAAAGCAAGGAGACCATCTGCAACAAGCCTGATTATTTTTATATTGTTTTAATTAATGCCGGAAATCGCTGCAATGGAGTAGGTGTCGGATGAATACGCTGCCAAAACAGCCTTTGAAAACATTTTCCACAGCAATGATTCCAAATGAGTGAATTCATTTGACTTGTTTATTTATTTTATTTATTTATTTAACCTTTATTTAACCAGGTGAGTTAATTGAGAACCAATTCTCATTTGCAATAACGACCTGGGCGAGAAGGCAACACAGGTGGCATGACAATAAATAATTTGTTAAAGGCAGAAGAATGGAGAGGGTGCTGGTTTTGCCTAGTGGTCAAAGCTTGCACCCCATGTACGGAGGCTGTGGTCCTTAAAGCAGCCGATCTGGGTTTGATCCCAACCAAGGGACCCTTTTACCCAAAGTCATTCTCCACTCTCTCACAGTTTCCTACTCCACCCTCCTGTCCTGTCTTCTTAATGTAGGCACAAACGCCCCAACAAAAGCAGAAGGAAGGGATTTTTAGTTATAAACATGATTTACTCATCAGCAAAGAGATGGGATGTGCTGCTTTGTCCACTGATGGAATCACAATCAACACAAACTGAAAGTTCATCACGTGAGCTTTAAGTGCTATCTCGCCTGATAGGTAAAAAGTAGGTACACAATTGCTAAAGAACACTGTACTAGGGATTTAAATTTCAAGTATTTTCTGTGATCGAGCTTTGGAAATGTTAACGATCAATTATCAATCAATCATTAAAAAATAAAAGTAAATGTTTTTCATGTCAAAAATAATGCCAAATGTGTTTTTTACCCTGAATCAAATTTTCCTTCACAACACAATGTATATAACTGATGGTTTTAAACAGCTATGGATCATATTGAGGTGTTTAAAATGTTAAACACGCTGAATATCAACATGTGGAGCAGGCTCATAATCTCTGTGGACATACAGTCATAAAAGTGAAGGCTCAGACTTCAACAAGGGAACTGAACAGAAACAGATTTCAGACTCACAGTGCCCAGTTTTTTGTCTGCTCGTTCTTATTGAGAAAAATAAGCATGTGAACGTGGTCAGGTGTCAGCCGGGAGTGCAACCGGGTCATAATCAGTCTGGCAGCGGAGAAAAAAAGCGCTCATGGAGACCTGTCACTCAGACGCAGCCCCCAGCTGAGCGTCTCTGCTGTGAGCAATACCTTCAGTCAGCTGATTCACATGAAACATGCTTTAAACTTCAAACACCTCCCTGATAGCTGAACCTAATATGAGACCACATGATGTTTGTTCCACGTGATAGAGAATCCAAACAAAATAATGTGTTCGAGTAAACAATCAATTAATCCATACTTGATTAATTGTTAACACCCATACACTGTACTTAAGTGTTTTTCCATAATCCATTTGGAAACCGATCAGTGCAAACACATTCTCATTCAGAGAAGCTAGCCACAGCTGTATGGACGTTACCAATAAAAGAAAAGGGTGAAATCTAAAAGATGAACACAGACACTCTGTTGGAATAGGCCTTAAAAACAGCATCATGAGCTGTCTTTGAATTCTGCAGAGCAGTGATGCCTGATTCTAGTCTGAGCTGGCCATGAAACTTTAATAGAACAGCAGCTCTGAATACAGAAGTTGTACAGGTGAGAAAATGCAGAGCCAAGAAAAGAAGCTCTTTATGGCACGGTGAATGATCAAAATACTTTGTACACTTGATCTCTCATTGACGTGAGCCATTCTGACCCCATGCAGTTATACATAGAATTGCCTCCATGGTGATAATCCTGGCAAGTGCACTGAATGTTAATTCATGGTTTTCAGTCACGTGATGAGCGGGGAGGCCTGGAGGGCAAAAAAAGAGCACTGTGAAATGACGGCTTCCATCCATGCAGACCTGTAAAACCGTCTCTACCTCCTAAAGTTCACTGTGAAGCCTCAGATCTATTATGAACCTTCTCCTTACCTCAGAACACTTTATCACCAGACTGTCAGGTATGAGTGTCCAGCTGTGAAAACAGAGACGTTATTACCAGTGGTGGACAGTAACAAAGTAAATGTACTTGAGTACATGTTTTGAGTATCTGTTCTTTACTTGAGTATTATTTTTTGGTGAACTTATTACTTTTACTCCATTGAAAGACAAATGTCATACTTTTCACTCCACTACATTTCAATCAGTGCTCTAGTTACTCACTAGGGGTGGGATCGAAAACCGGATCCGACTTAGAACCGGTTCCAATTGATTAATTCCATTGGAATTGTACACCTCAAATGTTATCGATTCTTCTTAACGATTCATTTCCCAGCACGACGTCACGTCACGTCACATCACGTCACATCACGTCACATCACGTCGTGTCGTGTCACATTGCATTAAGTCACACACTTTGCGACGCAGAACTCCTAGGTGCAAATATCTCAAATATGCTGAAGCATTATGTTGACTCGACCTCGAAGCTTGGGGTTCACGTCGGGCCGAAGTGGAGAAGAGTTCCCTGTGAACATGTTTGCGTCGGGGGAGGTGAGCCCCCCCACCTACCTCTCCCCTTTCGGAGTCAGGACGCTTTCCCTCAGGCTCGAGGGGCCAGGCTTGGACTCACGCGGCCGAAAATGAGGCACTGAGAGCGGGTAAAATACCTCCGCGATGACCCCTCCAAATTCAAAGTCTTTTCATCCAGGCTCCAGGGGCCATGTCCGGACTCACACGGCCAAGAATGAGGTCAACATATTGTCCAGTATGTTAAAGTTGAATATGTTCATGTTCAGTCTTGTGCAGACATAATTTTGGAAAAAATAAAATGGTTCCTTTTCGTGCAGAAGACTGTAGAACTACTTTTTTTCCCCTCAAAGAAATATTCAGGAATCGTTAGGAGAATTGATAAGGAACTGGATTGATAAGCAGACTCGATAATGGCATTGACATTGATAAAATTTTATCAATTCCCACTCCTATTACTACTTTATCTTTGAAGTCAGCTCATGAATCTTCTTTTCTGAAATCAGATCCCAAAGACCGTAAACTGTTGGTGTCCTTGTGTTTGGTTTGTCTCAGTGGTGTAGCCGTACCTGGGTTGAGCGTAGATCAAACGTTCTTCAGATCAGTCGTTCATTTAGTCGTGGTGATGATGGCTATGACTGAGAAGGATGATGATTCTCTACCTGAGCACCACGGCCATATTTTAAACCCACGTTTGAGGTTTTAGAAATAAAGAATGATTGTTTGTATTGTTGTAAATCTCTGATCTGTTTACCACACAAACTTCATCACAGCCTCCAAAACATCAGCATCTAACCTGAGAAAGCATGTGGAGGTGTGGAGCTAACACACTGCTTTGATTCCAGAGGAACATTGTAAACTTGTCTGTGCTTGTAGTAACTTAGTTTAGATTTCATGGTAGACTTTTTACATATGAAATCATGTTTTCTAGAGAAACAGAACGGAGCAGAATGTTCACCCATGCATTCTTGACTGACCTCATGCTTTGTGAAAATACGTTTAGAGATATTTTAAAAAGTACTTTGAATACTTCAGTTTTTTTAAAAGCAAGTACTCCAGGACTTTAACTCAAGTCAGAATCTGACTGAACAACTTTCACTTGTATTGGAGTAATGTTTGACCAGGAGGATCTATACTCTGACTTCAGTCATGAAGACGTGGACTTTGTCCACCACTGGTTATTACTAAGCCAGCGTTAGATGGTTTGCTAGCGACGTCAACAAGTTACTGCTGGAGTTGTTTACATCTGTCCACACCTGCCGACCATGTCAGAAGGAGTTAAATACTCTGTGTTTACTTCAACTTACCATTAATAAAATATTCCATCAAAGATGTGGACTTTAATCATTGTTTTGTTCCCTCACCAGGGACAGAGGAGCGTCTAATATAATTAATCCACATCTCCTCCTCTCAGGGTTTTCTTTCTCAGGTGGGATTATGAAGAAGCAGAACCTGGCTCGTCTCCTCCTCAGCTTGCGCATATAATTGAAAAACAACTGTCCGCCATTTTTAAATGTGTGACATCATGTGAAAATGATGAATACTCTGATGATTAACAGGTTCAAAATACTGCCATCTTTGGCGTGCCATCTGCTGGTGTTGGTCCACTGTTTTATCTAGTCCAAAGTCAACACGGTCATCCACCAGGAGACTTTAGAGCAGAGGTTCCCAAACTTTTCAGCCGGCGACCCCCAAAATATAGGTGCCAAAGACTCGCGACCCCCACTGTCCCTCAAGGTGATTTAATGTGTCATCATTTAGCTGGTCTGCAGAAAATGAGCCTACCTATATGAGCATGTGTCTGTGTTTCCTGTGTTATTATGAATGAACCTGCTGCTACTGATGCTTTTAATAATGAACTGTTCACTAACACTAAACTTAGGAGTCATTAGGTAAAAAGGAAGGCAGAAAACTCATTACATTTTCTATTTTCAAGGTTTTATTTCAAGTTTAGCTACTATTTTTGTTGATATTTTGTTACTATAATGGGTAAAATCTACTATTTTTTAAAACTTTAAAAAATAAACATTCTTGAAGACATCTCACGACCCCCATTTCTGTCTTGTGACCCCCCAGGGGGTCCTGACCCACACTTTGGGAACCCCTGCTTTAGAGCACTTCATGCTTCTATCTTTTGACGTGCTGATTTCCTTTTCCAGCAGGGCTCAGCACCTGCCCACAGCGCCAAAATTACTAACGTTTACAAGGATGCAGGCTGTACCTGCTATCTGCTGACCCCATGCAGCTTTAAATAGCATTGCTTCCATTGCAATTCTCCTGGCAAGAGCACTGAGTGGTAATAGTCTTATGATTAAAGGCTGATTTATACTTCTGTGTCTCCCCTACTCAGCAGGGGCTGACGTTGACATGAGCACCACATACTTGTGCGTCGATGTGTCCGTGTCGTGCAGCAATTCTCCACTGAAACACTTGAGGGCAGTGTGGTCTCTCTGATAGCCGGGCCCCTGCTTCCGGCCCCGCTACGATCTCTGTTTACTTTTCCACAGAGTTTCAGAGCGTGTTCTGTTAATCTACAGTTGATACATGTTGCTGTTTATCATACAGACATGATTACATGAAGAATAGAGAGGAGGAGATGAAATACACGGCTGATGTGCAGCAGATGTCCGGGATCCCGGAAGTGCTGTAAATGTGGGAAAAACAATGCTGCTGAGCGGACCAATCACAGAGATTGCGGCCCGTGTCGAATCTACAGGTAGTTATATTTTGGAGGAGGTGCACGTCAGCTACGTGCGTAGGCATGGGAGCTACACAGACCCCCGGCGTAGGCTACGCTGTTGATTCGACACAGAAGTATAAATCAGCCTTCGGAGGTACAAAACACAACCTCATTCCCCCAAATCTGAATAATCCCTTTAACTTGTTGTTTAATCTCTCTCTTCCAATCAGAATCTCATAAAGATTAGACGGCCATGTGAATAAACGTCCTCTGCCTCTATAACTCTTCTCCAGGTGAGATGCTGGAAACATCCTGGGGTGTTTTATTGGCTGCCTGTCCACCTGTCTGTCACTGTGAGCCTCTTAAAACCAATCCCACGACTTTCTAAACGCCACTTCATCCACATGTGCTGCGTCACCTTTCAGTCTCCTTTATAGTCCCATCCATCTTTCTCTCTCCACTCTGTTGAGCTCCAGTTTATTGAACTTTATTAAACCAGGCGGCTCAGAACAAACCCATCTGACTTAAACGGCCCCGAGTGAAGTAAATGATCCTGAACAGAGATTTGACTTTTAATTTTCTTGTAATCAGAAACGAGGACTGGAGGGAAGGTTGGCCATGTTATGACTTCTCCTCTTGGATACTTCATTTTATGACTTTCTTTTGCAGCGATTCCTCCTATTCTTTTTTTTCATATTCTCCCCCTTCATCCTTCCTTCCCTCTCTCTAGCTCCTGTCTTCTTTCATATCTTGGCCTCATCTCTTCTTCCTCCGTTCTCTCTCTTCCCCTCTTGTGTCCTCTGTCACCTCCTTTGCCCCCTCTCACCTCTCTACCCTCCTCTTTCATTTAACCCCTTTGCAGCCCCTTCCTGTCCTCACCCTCTCTCCTTCATCCTTCTTCCCCCCTCCATCCTCCCTTTCCTCTCACCCCTACTTCTCCTCCGTTGTAACAACGCTCCTGTCTTTCACTCCCCTTGAGACTGCTCCCACCCTTCACCTCCACCTCCTTCATCTCTTTCCCTCCCTCCCTCCCTCCCCCTCTTCTGCCCGGCATGACGTGGGACCAGATCAAGGAACTGTGTTGCTGGGAGTAACGGGGATTGAGAGCGACGCGTTGGAATGCAACTCCAGCCGAGCCCCTGAGAACAGGAGGTGGAGGAGGAAGGAGGAGAGGAGGAAGGGGGGGGACTGAGAGCACTTCATCCCTGTGAAGTGTTTCTCCCATATTCTCCCCTTTTCTTGTCCTATTTGTTTTCCCTTTCATCTCTTCTCATTCTGTGTGTCTTGCCTGTAGACATTTTGGACTGCTTCCTTTTTGTTTGCCCTCTGAAAAGATAGTGCCAAGGATAGTTAGCCTCCATCTTTATCCATCTTTTTGCAGCTCTGTCTCTCCTGTCTCATTTCTCTCCATTCCTACTCCACCTAATTTTACATCCTTACATCTGGATTTGGCTTTTCTTTTCCTGCTTCTTGTCTTTATTATGTCTGACTTTGGGACTTCTGTATATCGGTCAGGCTGCACACCCAGTCGTCTGTTTGTCTGGATGTTCGCAGTGTAAATGCCAGCGAGAGCGACAGGGGGAGAGACAGAGAGAAAGAGAGAGGGCAAACACATGGAGATGCAGATGGACACACACTCAGACACACAGTCACACACTCCCCCTGCACGGTACACACATGCGCTTTCTCTTTCTATACTTTATCAGCAGAATGAAAGTGCTTTCTGGCGGTATTTGAATGAGACAGAAAAGAGCCCTATTCAGCCCCTCCGCCCGGCTTTTATTAACACAGCGCGTCACTGAGGCGACATAAGCCTCCCCTCCCTCACACCCTCTGCCTGACTCAACACACACACCCACAGAAACACACACACACACACACACACACACACACACACACACACACACACACACACGCACACACACACAAGCAGAGGGAGGTCTCCTGTTCAGGTATGATGATGCCCCCTTCTTGCTTTTTTCTGTCCCTTTTCTCTCATCCCTCTTTTTTCGCTGGCTCCTCCTCACTCAGGGGCTTTTGTTACACCCCTCTTCCTCCTCCTCTTCCTCGTCCTCCTCTCCTTTTCCACCCACCTCCCTCCCTGTACTCTCACTCTCTCTCCCCTCTCCCTCTCTCTCTCTGTGTTTGCCTCTGCCGCTGAATGGAAATACGCACAGATGCGTAAAGGGGCGATCAAACTCCACATATCCACCGGTGGCAGCAGCAGCATCACCGACCCCTTCTCTAAGGACTGTGCAGGGGAAAAAACTTCTATTTTGGACATTTGTTGAGGCCTCGCTCCAATGCACGAGCCTGGAGCCGGAGCCCACCTGTTTGAAGCCGGATCCTGTTTGCTCGGATCACCCGGCGGGGCTTAGACGCTCCGGCAGCCCGGCGCAGGACGCGTGGAGGGAGGGTACAGAGACGTTGGAGGACCCGGTGTGTCCCGGCTCGGATTCGTGGAAGCTCGAGTCTTCGTCTCTTTTTTTTTATTTTGACGAGCTGCTGTGGCTCGTCTGTGGCGATCCCAAAATAGCAGCCAGCGTATCGGCTGTGTGAGGGGGGGCGTCTGGTGAGGTTAACTTGGTAGTTGTAATGCTTTCAGCCACGAATTTACCCATTCTGTGTGATTTTTTCGTCTCTGTCTCTCTCTTCGCCTCTATTTTGAGTTTCCAGCCCTGATGCCACTTAGTCTGCCGGAGTCGTACTAATTAGCGGCTTGATTGACAGCTCGGTAATTGGATTTATTTCATATCCGCTCCTTGAAGTTGTGAAGCCTCCTAAGGCACGACAGGAAAGGTTTATCGGGCTTTATTTCTGTATAAAACAGTAATAACACAGCTTTCTATTCAGGATCTGAGGAGATTTTTGGTAGTTTGATCTAATTTTACTGCTGTCACAAATTCTCCGAGTCATTCCTGACGCTCATAAAGCCCTAAAATGCTGCTCCAAACATGTATTTCAGGGAGAATGTCAGAGCTTACTTTATACTACACAAATACATTGAACTGAAACAGTTTGATGCAGAAATGTCCTTCATGTTGAGTCTCAAGTAACTCAGTGTTACATGATTCAGGAATAATCCTCCAACAGCTGCCTCAAGGAGAACAATAAAAAGATAGTGCACATTTGTTTTCATTTAAAAACAAGCAGGTTGATCTATGAAGAGAGAAACTGTCACTCTCTTTACTCAAACACCGGCTTGATTAAAATGTGTTAATCTTGTTAAGTTTGCAGCATGTGGTTCCTGTCCAAGAGGACAACAGGTGCGCACAGCTCACTAGAAGAGCTGAACTCCTGATCAAACTCTAACAGTTGGATTTACACTGACACAAAATACCTGAGTTAATTTATAAGTCTTTGTGGCACAAATGTGATCCCTTCACTCGGATTGAAAAGTGACATCTGCCTGTTAAAATCTGCTCATTCTAATCCACTACAGAAAACTAACCACTTAAAGGAAGATCAGGTTAGAATAAAGCCAAAGTGAATCTGGAGAGCGTCTGGTTTGAAATAAATACACATTGGGCAGAATCTATTCAAAGATGGAATGGGTTTTTGACTGTTTTCTAGTTCATGCAAATACACATTATGGAACACTATGTAACATGTGAGAAAATGAATCTTGATGAGTGTTGATTTCCTTCCTTTCCTCCCTTTTTTAAGGTTTACACATCCATAAGTAACGTAAGTATACGGGTGACAATGCTTTTTCTCCTGGACTAATAAAATGTGTTATTGTGTCCTTAAAGAAGCTGAAAGAAGGCAAACTGACGCAACATGGGTCAAGTGGAGTAGGCGGAAAGCTTGTTATAGTAACCAGTGTACACAGGGATCAAACATGTAAATGACCTGTGCTGCTACCAGAGAACCAAGAGGGGGGCTTCCTGCGACTGCATGGCAGTGTGTAAAGGTTAACAAGTCAAGCTTGTTCAGATTCATAGGAAACACCAGTGTGGTGCTGTCTCATTGTGCCAGCGCTGCACAGTTTGAAAGCCTGCTGCCTTGAAGTCAACACGGAGGGGATAAAGAGCCCATGTTAGTGTTTTCTGGGTGGATGTCGCACCTGCTGCCAATCCTTAAAGCCGGATGGCATCAGTCATCCTTGATGAGGCTTAATGCGTCTAACTAACCCACTGTGTGTACTTTGGTCAGTCTGTTGATTAATATGGACCAGTATGATGCTTTATTCCCAATGTAACCATTGTGAAGGGTCCCGTGTTCACTGCTAGCTGTATATCTTCCTCTTCCAGGTGTCTGCGTCCTTCACCCACTGTTGTCCTGTTATGCAGGCCGCAGGACATTTTATCTAAATATGTTTCCATCTATGGTCTGACTCTGTGTGTGTTTGTGTGTATGTGTGTGTGTGTGAGTCCTTGCTCCAAAAATCCAGTCTTGCCAATTTCCCAGTGCGCTGTATGGCTTTTTATTCCTATCTGACTGTACTGATGGTTCATATAGGGATGGAAGCCATGCACGGCGCTGGGAGCACAGTGCACTTGACTATGGACTCTGTCACCCTGTCACCACACATACACACACACACACACACACACACACACACACACACACACACACACTAACACTCACACACATACTCACACACAGACTCTCACAGCTGTATGTATGAGCACACTCCAGAGAGTTTACATGCTCGCAATAAATGCATGCACACATCCAGGAGACCGTGAAGCAAAAACCTGTCATCACAGAAATATGGATGCACATGCACTGCACTCCTTAACATGAATTCATTTATGCGTATGCATGCAAGAGGAATGCTTATGTTTGGTGCATGCTTTACTCATACACACACTCAAGACTGATATGGTCCTCTAGTCCCATCAAGCCCCTTTACTGCAGCGAGTCAGTCTGAAGCTGTCTGACTGTATCAGCTGACAGACAGCTCTCTGAAGTGAAACACACACATCTGGCACTGCATCCCAACATAATCGATGCGGATCACATCAGAGCATGATGAAAATTAAATTGAACTGAGATGAAGCAAATTGATTTGGAGCGCAGAGGCAGGTGAATCACACAGAACCACTGCAAAGGGAAGAAGAAGAGTAAAGAGTAAATTCAGTTGTGGTCGTTTAACCACTTAATTCTTATTCATGGTCCCAGTGGGATGAAGAGGGTATCCCAGCATGCACTAGGTGTGCAACAGTGAAAATCCAAAGATGACTCATAGAGAGAGCTGAAGCAACATTCTCTCTGACTGAAGCACATGTAGTCTGAAGTCTTTCATGATGATATGCTGCCTTTGCAAAGACGAGGTGAATCATGAATATCTCATTTGTTAGAAAGGTGCCACTGAGATTCTGCAATGTTCCAGTCCCATAATAAAACAACAATGTGTCACAATACCTTCATAACACAGCAGTTTCACATGAGAGACCACATTTGTCACGGTATCAGAGCACTCATTTCTCATGGAGAACAGAGAAGATTGAAAATTGTGTACTTTAAAGCATATGAATGTGAAACATTGCACTTCTTTCATGGTGTGAAACCACAGACTACTCATTCAGTACAATTAAATTAAACATATTACAAATAGAGACCTCAGATGACCTGAGTGTTACTTTAACACTCCAGCCTATAAGCGACTTCTTTTTGTGGACCTGAATACTGAGATTGATCTTGTTTTGTTGCATAATGATGTCAGGTTTCAGTGAAATGTGGGATGCATTCACCATTATACTGAAGTCAAGTGTTCTCAGGAAATGATATGTTACATTCTTCTATCATTAGTCTGGGAAACCCATCATTTCAACGCAACTTGCATACTTGGAGAAGTGTAAGAAATACCTTACATGTAAAAACTAAACAACTATATCAACATCATACTCCTCATAAATGCCTTTATTGTAGAAGTCGACTTAATATATGATTGTGAAATTGATCTTTAGCTCTGTAAAACACTTTATAATTGAGCATTCATTGCCCTGTGAAGAGATTATTCATAAACCTTAACATAATGCACCTTTCAAGGCTTCCATTTTTTCTTATTGAATTATAAATTAATAAAAAAAATGCACTTATTATAGTGAGTGTGGTTCAAAGTTATGTAATTCATTACAACAGGTGTTTTTCTTTGTCACATCATTACAATATTTTCATATTGGGTTAATGCAGCTGGAAGTGCAAGATTTCCAAAGTTGAATGTGTGTGGTCAGATTAGGAAGTGGGAAAAGGCTGCAAAGCTGGATCTATTGCCTTGCAGATATAAAAACGTGAGATTAGGTGTAAATCAGATTTAACATGAACACATTCTGGTAAGGCCCTTTTCATAATGCTGTGGATGCAGACTAGAGTCATTATACTGGTAGGCCTTGCATTGTCACCATCCCTGCACTGTCCATGATGTCCACTCTATCATTTCATCCTGTACTGACTCTCTGGCTGCTGATGACATTATAATGCTTATTCCATTATATTATATAATTACCTTTGTTATATTATATTATGTTATATTACATTATTATTGTTTACTTCAACTTACAGTCATATTATATACCCATATTTATTTATTATATTGCTTAACCTGTCATAACCATAGACTGTAAAAAATATGGACGTAGTATCCGTGACGTCACCCATCTGTTTCTGAACGCTGTTTTGAAGCCAATCGGCAGCGGCAGCCATATTGCTTCTGTCGAGTCAGTGTGATGTAAAGAGGCGGGCTTTGAGCCTCCTAGCCAACAGCTGCAGTGTTCCCATAGGCAGCTGTGCCTCTCATTGGAAGACTAGTAATCTCAATATCTTCAAAATTGCCGAATTAGAAAAAAATTCACCCCCCTCACAGTGAGAGGACATCGAGAAATGAGCTATCCAGACTACACTCGTCTTTTGTACCAGGCTGTAAACATGTTTATTAATACTGCAAAGATCGTCTTTTTCCCATTTATGTGTATGTGACTTCCGGTACTTTCGGAGCCAGCCTCAAGTGGATCCGCGATGAACTGCAGCTTTTAACACTTCCGCATTTTTAGACTGGATGTTGCTGCTTGGTCATAACCAAACCATAATCACACCATGTCAAACTGTCACTACAGATTCATTTTAATACTGCCTGTAATTACTGCGATTTACACCATTTGAAACATTTGTATATATCTTAAAGCTGCTGTTGGTAGGAATGGTGTAGAAAACGTTACTTTTTTACTCTGCTGGGTTTGGACAAAAGGTCATAATACCCATCGGTACTCATCGGTCAGTGAAGTAATTTGAGACTATTGCGAAATCTCTGCGTTTTCCAATGTCTTTGTATCAAGCAATTTTATTATTCGCCTTGTTCCCGTTGTGACGGACCAATCATAGCTAATCTACAATCCTCTGTCCTGATTGGTTAAGGGGCAGCCCCTATTACGTCCTCCGATTGGTTATGAGTCCGGCCCTATTATGACTGCACATGCCGATCTGTGTTGGGGGGCTAAAGGCTGATTTATACTTCTGCGTCGAATCGACGGCGTAGCCTACGCCGTAGGTCCGCGTAGCTCCCGTACCTACGCAGAGGCCTACGCACGTAGCTGACGTGCACCTCCTCCAAAATGTGACTACGCGTAGAGCCGACGCGGACCGCAAGCTCTGTGATTGGTCCGCTCGACGGCTTTGTCTTTCCCGCATTCACAGCACTTCCGGGATCCCGGACATCGGCCACACATCGGCCGTCTATTTCATCTCCTCCTCTCTATTCTTCATGTAATCATGTCTGTATGATAAACAGCAACATGTATCAGCTGTAGATTAACAGAACACGCTCTGAATCTCTGTGGAAAAGTAAACAGAGATCGTAGCAGGACCGGAAGCAGGCGATCGGCTATCAGAGAGACCACACTGCCCTCAGGCGTTTCGGAGGAGAATTGCTGCGCGACACAGACACATCGACGCAGAAGTATGTGGGCTCATGTCCGCGTCAGCCCCTGCTGCGTAGGGGCGACGCAGAAGTATAAATCAGCCTTAAGAGGAAATCTGCTTGGGAGGGATAGCGTTGACATTCGAAGTCCCTCTCTCTGAACAGATGTTTACTCTGTGACTACCAATAGCAGCTTTAAATTTGTATTCTATCTTTATTTATATATTTTTATTCTACTTGTCTGGGACGCTGCAACAACCAAATCCCCCCCGGTGATCAATAAAGTAATAATAAAAAGTAATACCTTATCTTATCTTATCTTAACAAAACCTTACATTTGACAGGTAATGGTGTACCCAACCAGTGATAATGTATCTTTAATGAGACTCCATAAGAAAAGTAATTAAAGTGTGATTTTAGAAACTATCAGAGCCTGATATGACCGTTTTGATATTACATGTGTGAGGAGCTGTAACCATAGGATGTATAAAGGCTGTAACACAGACAAATGACTTATCACCATAGACTGTAAATAAAAAGCTTATCACCATAGAGTCTATGGTGATAAGCTTTTTATTTACAGTCTATGGCATAGACTGTACTTATCACAAGCATTTCTCTTCACTCATCATCAGCAACGACTGAGAGTCCACAGCACAGCATCGCCCCCCTGTGTCCAAGTGATGGTACACATTACCTCGAACAAGGTCTAAATTTGTGAAATAAGGCGGCTTTAAATCAATAAAACTTCATACCTAAAATAAAAACATGCTTGTTGTTAGTCTGAAAATGTATGTAGAATGTTTTGGGGGTTTATTTTTGAAGTTTTGGAGTACAATACACGATATCTTGTTGTTCTCCTGCATGCTTTGTAGCGTAGAAGAAGAAGAGCCGGATGTGACGTCAGCGCGCTGCCTCCAAACAGCCGGGGAATGTTTGTTTCTCCTGAAGCTGCAGAGTGACATGTTGGATAACTGCAGCTCTCCTGCCTCCTGGAACACTGTGTGGAGAGCAGAAAGACGTGTTCACTTTTACTGAAACACATTCAAGAGAAGGAGAAGTTTGATCAGATAAAGTTTGAGATATCATGGCGAAGAGGAAAGAGTCCGAGGTGAAGACAGAGGCCATTACAAAGAAGCTGAAGCAGGTGGTGAAGGCAAAGAGCAGCGGGGCCAAGGCAGGAGCCAAGAAGGAACATGCAGGTATGAGAAGTCAGAGATCCATGCAACTGAGATCAATAAGTACAATACAACTAATGCACAAAGCCCCAGGTTCCTGCTGAGGATGTGTGAAGTTGAACAGAATGAATGGGGTTACCACATTAAGCTTACTGACATTAAGTCTGTTTGTTATGACTTTACTGATGGATAACTATCAGTGACTGTTTGATTTGAAGGAGAATAAACATGATTCATTCTTAATGTCAGGTAATAGACTTAAGGTAAATGGTTGTAAAATGATGAATTGTTACTGGATGTCAGAGCAGAGATATTTCTGCATTAGATGTAGGAATAAGTGATCACAACATCAGCCAATGAGCTGATGTATCCCCCCTTCATCATTGTAATCGCTTTTTGTTCATTTATTTATTTTTATATTTAGTTTTTATCCAACTAACTAATTTTTTAAAATTATTTTGGATACTTTTATTTAATTTTTCATGTATTATTTTAATGTTTCTAAGTGATCCTTTTCCAGTTTTCATTTTCTCTGATGTGATGTCATCTTCTTCTTAAAACCTTTTTATTGCTTTTATTTACTCATCTTTTTTTATTGGTTTATTTATTTATTTTTTGGAAAACCTCTATAAAAAAATATGTCTACGGTTTCACCACTTTATTCTGTTTAATTTGCATTTTTTATTTTTATTTTTTTTTAGAATTGCTACCCTCCTCTCTGTCTGTTACAGGTTTATTCTGTCCTCAGAATCCTGCCATGCTTTTTAAAGGTGCTATATAAATAAAGTTATTATATCATGGTGTAAGGAGATACATCTCGTTACAAGATACTAATAGAAAAATAGGAAAATACTAAAAATATTATGAAATTGTCCTACGAAAACCAACATTTATTTCTAAAGTCATTGTCAAACATTTTATTTGACAAAACGATTAAAACCTGCACACAAAAACAGTGGTTAATGTAGTTGTTTTTAAAATAAATATGATAGGAATTATTCATAGGGTTAAAAATTATTTTCAGTTATGTTATAAATATGTCATCACAGCCTGAGTCCACAGAGCTGATGGTTAATCTGACTGACTGCTCGGCCCTGCAGAGGGAGCACTGAGTTAATCAATCTTATAAAGGTCTATCTGTATGAGTCTCAGTGAAGGGTTTGCACTTGATCAGAATGTAAACACTTTCAGTGATGTTATTTTTAGAGCCACCACAGAGCAGCTGCTGATTACTGGAGTGAAACAACTGGCCAAGATACACATTTGAGCTCTACATCATCAAAACATGTCCTCTTCCTTCTTCTTTTCTTTCTTTTCTTTCTTTCTTCAACTTTTTTCTTTGCTTTCTTTTCTTTCTTTCCTCATCTTTTTTTCTTTTCTTTTCTTTCTTTCCTCATCTTTTTTCTTTTCTTTCTTTTCTTTCTTTCCTCATCTTTTTTCTTTTCTTTTCTTTCTTTCCTCATCTTTTTTCTTTTCTTTCTTTTCTTTCTTTCCTCATCTTTTTTTCTTTTCTTTTCTTTCTTTCCTCGTCTTCTTTCTTTTTCTTTTCTTTCTTTTCTTTCTTTCATCATCTTCTGTCTTTTTCTTTTCTTTCTTTCCTCATCTTTTTTCTTTTCTTTCTTTCCTCATCTTTTTTCTTTTCTTTCTTTTCTTTCTTTCCTCATCTTTTTTTCTTTTCTTTTCTTTCTTTCCTCGTCTTCTTTCTTTTTCTTTTCTTTCTTTTCTTTCTTTCATCATCTTCTTTCTTTTTCTTTTCTTTCTTTCCTCATCTTTTTTCTTTTTCTTTTCTTTCTTTCCTCATCTTTTTTCTTCTTTTTTTTTCTTTCCATATATTTTTCTTTTTTCGTCATCTTTTTTCTTTTCCTTTTTTTCTTACCTCATATTTTTTTCTTTCCTCATTATTTTTTCTTTTTCTTTTTTCTTTCTTTTTTTTTAACTTTTTCTTTCTTTTTCACTTCCTCGTCTTTTTTTCCCTTTCATTCTTTGTTCTTTCCTCATCTTTTATCTTTTTCTTTTCTTTTCTTTCTTCTCTATTTAGGGAGGTTTGGGGGTGTAGAGAGAAAAAGAGGAGGACTGTCTATGTAAAACATACACTATACATAAAAACTGGATTAGTACACACTTTTGTTTTTTTATGACTTAAACTTTGCTTCATTCAAACTCATTTTTACATGTCACCTCTGCTTGCTGCTCTCCCTCTTTATTTTTCTTTATTCCAATATTATTCAACATGTCAGTGTCAGTCATGCATCAGTGTTGGATCAGATTCTCTCTTTGTGACAGTAGCATGAAAATGTGAGGCTGTTTTTTCCCATGAACAAATGAGACTGTGGTTGAGATAATCAGGGGCTTGTATTTCATGTGGTTTTTATGCTTTCATGACGACTCTGTCAGAAACTGTCACAACACATCACTGAACCCTCCCAACTTCTTACCAGCACCACTTCAGTTTCCTTCGTAGGACTATTGTTCACCTCTGTATTTATTAACAAAAAGAACTAACACCTTTTTGTTAAACACATTTTAAAATATAAACCTTACATAACTTTCCATTGCTAATAATATCAAATGCAGAATAGAGGCAGATACAGGCTACAGGTTACAGTGATGTTTGTTTAGGTTGATTGTACAAATGATAATACTGCATACATATATGGATGCTGAATACATCTCATTTAAAATAAAGGAGGTTAATTGTATTCAGAGGTAAACAGTTAGAAATAGAAGACTGAAACCAAAAGTGCAATTTCTTTCTCTCTGTCCCTAGGTAATGACATCATGGAGAAAGAGGAGGAGCTCAAGAGGAAGGTCAAACCCAAACCACGTGCTTCTGCAAAAAAAGCTGCAGGGAACAGCTCCTCCACCAAAACCTCAACCACTACTGCCAAAACCAGCAAGTACTTCCAGTCCCCGGTGAAGGAGGAGGACACTGACAGCAATGACTTTGACATGGTGACATCAGCAGCACCTAAATTTAAACTCGTGAACGCCAAGAAGATAGAGGAAGTAGTAAAAAATGAGGAGGAGGAGGACGATGACGACCACGATGACGACAGTGAGGATGAGGATGATTGGGAGGAAGTTGAAGGTAATATTACAAAAATGATCAGGATTGTTTTCACACACATGTTGAGTGAAGTAGGGAGCACATGAGACAAAATAATGAAGTGTGTCTGTGTTGATCAGAGCTCGATGGGCCGCTGGGTTCATTTGAACCTCCAGAACCCGTGCTGCCCTCTGAGCCAGTCCAGATCGAGATCGAGACTCCTGAAGTCAGGAAAAAGTAAGTGGACATGTGAGCATGAGTGAATATATATATTTGATATACTAATGGGAGGCATGCAGACACATAATTATTTTTAAATGAAGTGTTTATATCAAATCATACGACATAAAGCTATGAATATAATGAACCTTCAAGAAATGTAGAAAACATTTCAAACTTTCAAACTGTGTTAAATAAGATCAGTGTATGCATTTCAACAACTAATGGATGCTTTAGTAGGGATGTAAGGATATATCACAAGACGGTAGAATATCGGTACAAATAAGGGTGGACTAAAATCGATCCAACAACATTTGTATATCGATATATTATTATTGTTATCATGAAGTCTCTTGCGCTGCTCTCTCGTCACTCACTGAGTGGAGTGTAACAGACATGGAGGCAGCAGGTGAAGACCGAGCAGGTCAGGATGTACCTTTGTGTTTACAGTCTGAGGTACGGCAGCATTTTAGCTGTCCCTGATATCCCTGAAGATAAACATGTCAACTCACAGCCAGGAGCAGAAGCTGCACTTTAGTTTATTTAAAGAGATTTATCTTATTTGTTTTAATATTTAACACTTTCATTTGGGAATCATTCACTTTCCATTTCTCTATAATTGTTCTGAAATTTTCCAACAAGGTATTTTTTTACGGTCATTTTTAGGGTTTTCTTGCAAGGTGCTGAAAAACAAGTGTGCAGTGGTTTTATTTGAGTTACAACACACCTTAAAAATGAAGGCAAGGCAAGTTTATTCATTAAGCACCTTTCATACAAAGAGCAATTGAAAGTGCTTTACAGAGTTAAAAACAAAAACCAGAGCAGTAACAATTTATAGAACATTTTATATGCTGACCTGCCGGTTACTGTATGTTTGATCTACTCTCTCTCTCTCTCTCTCTCTCTCTCTCTCTCTCTCTCTCTCTCTCTCTCTCTCTCTCTCTCTCTCTCTCTCTCTCTCTCTCTCTCTCTCTCTCTCTCTCTCTCTCTCTCTCTCTCTCTCTCTCTCTAACTTAACGTACATAGTAAATAGTGATGGGTCTTATTATCTATGTAAATTAGGAGGGATTATTATAAATAATCAGCCCCCTTCAACCGGTCTTGTCTTAACCGAAATGAACCTTTAATCACTTGATTCAACAAATAACTTCTTCCCAAGCATTAAGACTCACACATTGAGTCTTTTCTGTGTCGAGTCTCAGTCTCAGACCTCTTGACACCCCAGCAGGGTGCCCGACAGCCCAACATTTAATAGATCCAATATCAGGTTAATTCCATAACACCATACCATGTCAGAAAATGTCCAATATAAAATATGACATTAAACAAACATAAGCATTAAAACATGAAATATTTAAAAATCTAAGATCAAGAAAGAAAGAAAGTAAAATTAGTTCAACAATGTCATTAAAGCTGGGGTTGGTAATTAGATTGAGATACACTTTTTGTCATACTGGTTAAAATGATCTTTATGTCCTGATGGTAATCAATACATAATGTGTTCTTAAAAAAGAGGTAAAAAAAGCTGCTATCTACAGCCGGAGTAAACCTGGGAAAACACCAACCAATCACCGTTTTTTTGGCTCCCCAAATTTTAAACCAATCAAATCCCGTCCTGCCGTTCTGCCCTCCTCCTGCGCGTACATTTCCCCGGCTTGCACTCCTCCGAGTCCCCGTCTCCTGCCTCTGCTTCCCCTGACTCTATTTCCTACCCCTCTCGCTCGTCCTCGGGCCTGTCCCCTCTGACCTGATGAGGTGCTTTGCTCAGGACTGTAGTCCGGATCAGAGTCTAAAAAGCTCTCACCAACAAGCAGAATAATTAATGACATTCAGTAAGTCCTACAGAAAATATATATGTATTGTACCGTCCGTCCGGACGCTGCTGGATGACGAGCCGATTGGTGAACACGTTGAGTTTTAATAACCGGTCACTGTCGGCCGTGATCACGACAACCAACAAAACAACAATCAAGGTTTGAATGAATGAAGAACTTCTCCTCTCCTCTCTCCCACTCGCACACTCTACACCTCTCCTGATGCCTTCACTGACCGTCAACACTGTAGGAATTAAGAACATCTACACTGAACACGTTTAACAAACAGTAGAGCTGTTACAGTATTATATATGTGTTATAACTTTTCTCCTGATATCGTGTCACCAGTACAACTGGATAAAGCTAGCATGACAGTTGTGAGTACTAACAGCAGCCATGTTTGTTTGTGTTTTTAACTTTCACTATGAGAATGTTTTGGTGAGGACCGGTTTTGAATCAGTCACCATCATATGGTCGAGAATCAGCGGCGCTCGTGCATGTGAGCGGGGGGGCGTCGTTTTGGAGGAGCTCCGAGGGAGGAGGGGAGGGATTAGACGGAGTCATGAGGAAAAGCTACATTCAAATTCATGCTGGTTTTCCGAGACTACCAACCCTAGCTTTAAAACTCAGCTTGTTAAAAGGAATTAAAAGTTTGTAGGTACAGAAATAAAAACAAAGGTTGAAAAATGAGTTTGCATCCATTTAAAGGATGGATTAAGCAGCTAAAAAGAGGAATGTTTTTTTAGTCTGTTGGGTCTGTTTTCTAATTGGGAAGGATTATTCTAAATATCTTTTAATTATTAATTCATCTCAGAACGTCTTCCCAAGGGTTAAGACTCACACATTGAATCTTTTCTGTGTCGAGGCACTGCCAGAAGCTGGCTCAGACCTCTTGACACCCCCATAGGGTGCCTGACAGCCCAACAAAATTCGATTGTGAACTCTGACATTAAATTGAAAAATAGCTTATTTTAAAAAATTGACATTGAATGAAAAAATTAAGACGTAAAATTAGTTAAAAGGTTTAAAAATGGGTTTGAATCAGAATCAGAATCAGAATCAGCTTTATTCGCCAAGTATGCTTGAACACACAAGGAATTTGACTTCAGTAAACTGTGCTCTCTTTGTACAAGGCAGAATAGGAATAAGAATAAGAACTACAATAAAAAATAAAATAAAAATATGCGGTTATATATGGTTTGCGTCCATTAGTGAGCAGTGAAAGCAGCCTGAAAGAGGAATGTTTTTTGTCTGGACTTAAAAGTGGTCAGTGTCGGGGCCTTTCTAATACTATCTAAAAATATATATTGCAACTGTCCATATCTGAGAATTGCGATAAAATAATAGTTATTTAAATTTTGAGTTCAATCCAGTTTTCTTGAAAATGGGTAGAGAATCGTGAGTGAATCGTATTGTGAACTAAAATTCAGGATTCAAATCGAATTGTTGGTAGAGTGTATCCTTACATCCCTAAATGTGTGTGTGTTCTTATTCAAGATTATAGTGCAAGTATGCAGTATTTAAATGTTCTGCTCTAACAGTCTGTGTTTGTTATTGTCCAGGCAAAAGAGGCAGGCAGAGTTTGAGAATTATCTGAAGCGGATGGTGAACCGGTTCAAGAAGGACCAGCTCATCGACACACACAAGGTGAAACACCCTCAGCTGTTTCCTTTACCTTTGTCTCCTTAATCACCACATCCAAACTTTGGTCCTGACAAGCCTGTAATTGGTCCCTCAGGTCCACCTCATGTGTCTGATAGCCAGCGGGATGTTCCGCAGCCGCCTGTGCAGTGAACCGGACCTGCTCGCCATAACTCTGTCTTTACTGCCCTCTCACTACGCCATGGTCCCCAAAGGACGCATAGACCAGAACTACCTCTCTGGACTGCTCAAGTGGTGTGTGCTTGTGAAATATGAAATATGATGTGCTATGGTGGCAGAAGCTCGTCTTATAAAGCTAACATGGAGAGAGTCTTTCCCCTTCAGGTTTAGAGCAACTTTCACCCTCAACCCCAGTCTCTCCTGTGAGGAGCGTCCAGACCCCTGGGCCCTGTTGGGGAGGCGGCTTGCCAGCCTGTCAGTGAAAAACCACCAGGAGATGACTCATGTTGGTATTTTTTCCACCCAACAGGCCCATTTAAAGCTTTTATGAGTGAGTATAAGGTAGAATAAACAGATAATAAATGACGCTCTTCATGTTCTCTGGTTCCTACAGCTGTTCCTGTTGGTCCTGAGGTCTCTGCAGCTCTTCTGTCGACTGGTTCTTTCTCTGCAGCCCATTCCTCTCAAAGCCCCGCCAGCCAAGGTAATGACTGTCTCTTCCTCAGCACTGTAAAGGAAATTTAAAAAAAAGAAATGACACCACACAGGTTCTTCCAGCTGTTGGAGGAACTGTGTGTTTACTATATACTCAAAGATGCTTGACATAGAGTGCAAACTCACATTGGTATTGAGTTGAGGTAAGGTAGATCAGAGATAGGGACAGAAGTAGAGGTCATGTGTTGTAGGCTTTTTAAATGAGTTGAGTGAGTTACAGTTGCAGATGTTTGGAGGGAGAGAGATCCAGGGAGTTGAGCCGGCATTGGCAAAGGTTCTGTCCCCCAAGATTCATAACAAAGCTTTGAATTGTGATGATTCTACGACAAATTTAGGAGTGTTTCCTATAATTACTGAGAGTTTATGAAGCTGTCATGAAGGAAAAAGGGGGCTACTTTACAGAATCTAAAATATAAAACAGATTCTGCTTTGTTTAACACTTTTTTGTTCATTCAATAATTCCATATATGTTCTTTCATAGTTTTGATGTCTTCAGTATTAATCTACAGTGTTTACAATCATTACAATAAATACAAACCCCTGAATGAGAAGGTGGTTACAAACTTTTGACTGGTAGTGTATGCTTTTGTCATAGGCTGTTTTCGACGCCGCCTACTACACAGTGGTGTAAAAAAGTTTTCGGACACCCTTCAAATTTTACACAATCTCAAATATTGTCATGAAATATTTGTGGAAAAGTATATTTTGTGTTTGAAGCATTAGACAGACATAAACAAATACTAATGAAATTTTTTTGTTTATTGTTTACAAGAAAAACTAACAAAGCTAAATTCTTGACAGTTTCAATATGTCAGCTCTCAACATTGATGGTTTCAAGGTCAACAAATAACAGAGAATGTGTTCAAAACTGAACAAAGAATAAATAAACCTGGCTGTGACTGGACTAAAAGAAATTGCACTTGAAGACCTAAGAGAGATTCTCAATGCATTATTTGGGGTGTCCGAAAACTTTTTTTACACCACTGTATCAATCAATCAATCAATCAATCTTTATTTGTATAGTGCCAAATCACAACAAACATTATCTCAGGACGCTTTTATAAACAGAGCAGGTCTAGACCACTCTATGTCAAATTATGAACAGAGACCCAACACCAAGACAGGATAAGACTCAGTCTGACCCCACCTTAATCCACCATGAGCATTGCACCTCACAGTATTTAGCTAGTTACAGTGGAGAGGACAAACTTCCTTTAACAGGCAGAAACCTCGAGCAGAACCAGACTCATGTTAGACAGACATCTGCTGAGACCCAGTTGGGTCTGGAAAGACAGATAGAGGGGAGTAAGAGAGAGAGGTGATAGTGATGAGACGAGTCGTAGAAGCTGTACTATAGGGACGTACTGATTTGGCCAATATTAAGTCTGTAGTACAGTGGTGTCCAAACTTTGTTCAAAGAAGGCCACATTTGATGTTGTCAGAATACCTCAGGGCCAGTGGCTCCTACTGAGACGTAGGAATCATAAAAGTTATATATGAAATATTTATTTAATAACAATTCTTTTTACATTTTTTCTCAATAAATCAGTAACTAGGAAGTCCTCAGTTCTCTACAAGCCATGTAAACATGAGCAAACGTTATCTTCTTCTGGAGGAAAATGTTTTTCATTCGGGTCGGGCAATGTGGGAAAAAATATTGTCTCATTATTTTCCTATGGCAGGATCATGATCTGGATTTCATCACACTTCTATTTTATGTTGTTTTTAAGACTTTTCTGACCAGCAGACAACAATTTAAGAATAAAATAATTCTTGTCCTGCATTCTGAACAATTTTTATGCACCAAATTTTGCCTTTTCTGCACAATTTCAGAATTTTGTCTTCTGAACTTTTAGTGTTCATCAAGAACATTTTCACATCATGATAAAAACATTCATTTGAAAACCTGTCAGCTTTAAGAGTTCTTGTTTCCTCCTAATTATATTCTTGCAGAATATCCAGAGCTTTGTCTTTAGACAGGTAGTCCATGTGAAGCTTTTTGAGACGTTTTGGATTGACTTTAGTTTTGTTTGTGCGCTTGAAAGAAACTGTAAATGTACAGATGATTCAGAATGTGATTAATTTCTGTGCTATAATTAACACAATTCAAGATGGAGGCTTGGGGCCATAAATAAATGGACCTTGGGCCGCGATTGGCCCCCGGGCCGTACTTTGGACATGCCTGCTGTAGTATATGAACAAGAGTAAAATCTGCAGTATGCCAAAACTACCAGGATGTAGTACTGATTCAGGAACATGTCTCAGTCTGCAGCGGACCAGTCTCCCTCACTTACTGTTTCCCACAATGCACAGCGCTAACTTCTTTCTTTTTTCGTATTTGACGGGGTCACTCAGTTTTTATGTGCTGTGAAAATGATTAAATTCCATATAAACCACTTCTTAACTTTTAAATCATAAGTGATATTGAAGAAGCAGTTTATCTATCAGCTTGGTCGTTGTTTACTTCCACTTTCTGAAACTGGAAATCCAGCGACACCTGACCCAGCATCCTGCAGACCAGATCCAACAGAACAGACTACAGACTACCTTCAAACACAGTATGTAGTAGGCAGTACCTACTGTCTGCTACATTCGTAGGAGATTCTGTCTAAAGTTTGCATACCACTTCCACTTATCAGCTAAAGGCAGCAGTATATCAGGCATGTCCAAAGTATGGCCCGGGGGCCAATTGCGGCCCGAGGTCCATTTATTTATGGCCCCAAGCTTCCATCTTGAATTGTGTTATTTATAGCACATAACTTAATCACCTTCTGAATCATCTGTACATTTGCAGTTTCTTTCAAGCGCACAAACAAAACTAAAGTCAATCCAGAAACGTCTCAAA
Source organism: Notolabrus celidotus (assembly GCF_009762535.1). Taxonomy (NCBI): domain Eukaryota; kingdom Metazoa; phylum Chordata; class Actinopteri; order Labriformes; family Labridae; genus Notolabrus; species Notolabrus celidotus. The sequence goes on from NC_048282.1 coordinate 2,957,517, forward strand.
AAGCTTCATATGGACCACCTCTCTAAAGCCAAAGTACTGGGAATTCTTCAAGATGGCAATAAAGAAGAAACACAAGAACTCTTAAAGCTGACAGGTTTTCAAATTAATGTTTTTATCATGATGTGAAAATGTTCTTGATGAACACTAAAAGTTCAGATGACACAAAAGAGGACACAAGACAAGATCACAATTATGAAATTGTGCAGAAAAGGCCAAATTTGATGCATAAAAAATGTTCAGAACTCAGGAAAATAATTATTTAGTTCTTAAAATGTTGTCTGCTGGTCAGAACAGTCTTAAAAACAACATGAAATAGAAGTGTGATGAAATCCAGATCATGATCCTGCCATAGGAAAATAATGATACAATATTTTTCCCACATTGCCCGACCCCAATGAAAAACATTTTCCTCTAGAAGAAGAACGTTTGCTTATCTTTACATGGTACTTCCTAGTAACTGTTTTGTAGAGAAAACATTTAAAATAATTGTTATTAAATAGAGATTTCATAACTTTTAGAATTCCAAAGTCTCAGTAGGAGTCACTGGCCCTGAGGTATTCTGACAACATCAAATGTGGCCCTCTTTGAAAAAAGTTTGGACACCCCTGCAGTATATTGTTAATCTATGACTTATTTTAAAGTTTCTTTTGACTGATTATAATTATTGCTTTGCTAACTATTACTTTCTTCACTGTTTGTGTCTGTTGTATCTGATATTCTACTCAGTCAGGCACCATTTCTTCTGCATATGTTTCTCTTCAAACACTGATTACTCAGTATAAACTTGTGTTTGTGATCTCATATAAATAATAATATAAATAAATAATCTGCCTTTGTCTCACTCCAGGGCAAAGAGGCTAAAACAAATGCTAGTGCTACAGGAAAAAGCAAAAAGGCTGCAGGCAAGGAAACCTCCAAGACCAGCCCCCCTGAGCCAAAGGTATCCACAGGCTCCAAAAGACCAGCAGGAGGGGACAAAACCAAAGGAGGCGGAGGAGGGAAGAAAGTGAAGATGGAAAAGGTTAAGAAGGATGATGAAGAAGATGAGAAGGTTACAATGTCAGGGGGTCAGAGGCCGAAGAATTCACAACGCCGCAGCATCGCATCAAAAGTCAGCTACAAAGAGGAAAGCCACAGTGAAGGAGAGAAAGAGGAGGACAGGCCCAGCGAGGAGGAATTTCAAATGTCAAGTGAGGAGGACAGTGCAGACTCAGAGAGCGGGGCCAAATCTACAAAAAGGAAGAACGGGAAGAGGAAAGTGTCCAACAGCAGGAGTGCTCCAGCGCAGAAGAAAAGGAGCAGTGGGGGGAAAAGACAGGAAGAGGAGGAGGAGGAGGATGAAGAAGAAGGAGAAGGAACAAAAAACAACACAACAAATCGGAGGAGTGGGAAAAAGAATAATGGACCTGGAGCAGATGAGTGGTTGGAGGTTTATCTGGAAAAAACCTCCTCCTGGGTTTGTGTGGATGTGGAGCGCGGAGTCAACGCGCCTCAACTCTGCTCCAAGCACGCCACAGCGCCCGTTACGTACGTCGTGTCGGTGGACGGAGACGGGTTTCTGAAGGACCTGGGCAGGAAGTACGACCCCACCTGGATGACGTCATCCAGGAAGAGGCGCGTGGATGAGGAGTGGTGGGAGGAGACACTGGGACCGTTCATGGGGCCCGAGGACGAGAGGGACAGAAAGGAGGAGAAGGAGGTGAGTCCGAAAAACAGACGGAGTAAAAGTGACATATTTACACAGAACATACAGACTCCAGCACACGGCAGGAACGACTCTGATGCCCTCAGATATATTATTATTACATATTTTAGATTTTCAGAAACGGTCTCTATCTTATATCTGCCCTGGATAGCTCTGCATTTATTTATTTATTTATTTATTTATTTATTTATTTATTTATTTATTTATTTATTTATTTATTTATTTATTATTTTGCAAAACTTCATGATGCTTTATTTTTCAGTCATATATTTTATTCTTAATTTAGTTAAATCATTTTGAAGGTGTTTGTTATGAATGCTTCCAGTTCCCACCTTTCATTACAAATCCCCTTCTACCTGTCAACACATTAAAGCAGGGGTTCCCAAACTCTTCAGCCCGTGACCCCCAAAATATATAGATGCCAAAGACTTGTGACCCCCACTGTCCCTCAAAGTGATTAAATGTTGCTTCATACTTCAAAATGAGTTTACCTACATGCACATGTGGCTGTTTCCTGTGCTGCTGTGAATTAACCTGCTGCTACTGATCCTTTTGTTACTGAACTGTTAGCTAACCCTGACCCTGACTTTAGGAGTCATCTGGCAACAAAGAAAGACAGAAAACTAATGACATGTGCTTATTTGCAGGGTCAAATGTAATCACTATCTTTGTCTATATTTTTTAAATAATGGGTAAAATAAGCACATTTAAAATACTTAATAATTTGGAAGACATCTCTCGACCCCCTATTGGTGTCTCGTGATCCCTCAAGGGGTCCCAACCCACACTTTGGGAACCCCTGGATTAAGGGAAACCCCTTAAGTTATATTTTTGGGCTTTTGTGCCTTTATGATAGAACAGCTGAAGAGAGACAGGAAATGTGGGGAGCAGAGAGGGGGGAAGACATGCAGGACATGAGGTGGTGGTGTACTAGATGCCACACTTGAGACCTCAGGGAGATTAACTGTTTGCTGGTGATTTTATCTGTAGGGTTGCAATCGTCACAGTTTGTCCGGTCAGAACATGGATGTTGTAGATGAAAAGATATTTGATGGTGACACACTCTCTTTTGGTTTCCACTCCTTTTATTTCCTTTGACATTGATTTTTACTTATGATGGTGAACATGAAAGTGAAGGTGTGTGGTGAAGCTGTGTGGTGAAGCTGTGTGGTGGTTTAATCTTATGGACGCACTCAAAAACTGTGAAAAGGGATGGGAAGAGAAAAGGATGAAGGTGAGGAGAAGGGAGACGTCTCCTCCAATCGGCTGCATCACTGACTGAGGGGATGTGCAGGTGGGCCTCTGTGGATCCTGTTTTTGTCCCTTCAAAATAAAAGTCATCTGCAGATATAACATTGAACATCCTTTTTGATCCTTCAAAATAAAGGGTTGCAGATGCTATACAGTGAGACCTTTTGCACAGTCACAGCCAGGATTCCAACCGGCGACCTCTGCGACGAGGACTTTAGCCTCTGTATGTGGGGCGCTTAGACCGGCCACCAGCGCCCCGGCCCTTTAAGTGCTTCATGTCACCGTTTAGCTTTATTGTCCGAAAGCTGCAAAATCTGAACTTATGTGGACTCTAAAGCCAAACCTTAAGTTGTCTTAGATAATGATGTGTTTCTTTGGTCAGGACTTTGAAAATCATGAGACATGATCCAAAAACTAGTCCAACCTTTTACCAACAAGAAGTTGTTTCCTGTAAATCTGAAAACTGACTCCATAACAACAGATTAACAAAAAAGTAGCAGATAGAAAAAAGCTGGGAGGTGTTGATTTTGTGACTTTTTTTTAATGCACATTTTCAGAAACATAATGAAAGCCCTCTCTGTGTAAAGCTCATTTAAAGGTTTTATCTCATCATAAAATGAGATACTGATGTGTCTTTGTGAACGGTATATACTGTAACTTTTAATGCCCAAATCTTTGGTGTCCGAAAACTTTTTTCCACCACTGTATGTTTAGATAATTCCCATTGCTCCCGTTATCACAAACCAATCAAAGCTACTCTCCGACCCTCCGTCCTGATTGGTTGAGAGCGGGCCCCTACTATGTTGTTCTGATTGGTTGTGAGTACGGCACTACTTCCTTAAAAGAGTATGAACGCGAAGATCCCAAACAAAGTTTGTTGCTACAAGGGCGGACAGCCTTCACGCAAATGTTCAATTCCTCCTTTTGCCACGACACGAACATAAGGGAGAAAACGGCAAAGATATCAAAGACTCTGGCTGAGAAGCAGGAACCTTATAAACATTGGTGTTGCATTTAAGGTGGCGCACGTTACAAGAGCAGAGAGGGGAGGGGGGGTGAGGAGTGAGAGGAAATCTGTTTAGGAGGGGTAGTGTTGACACTCAAAGTCTCTGTCTGAACTGATGATCACTCCATGACTAAGTGATCACATATTGAGTACCAGGGTTTTTATCCTTTCACATATCAAAGCTGTCTGAGTGAAAGGTGTTGGTCAGATCTGAAGTCACTTCATGTGTTAGTAGAAAGGCTGAGGAGCAAGTTCATTAGAACATTTGAACACAAGCATTACATAATGGAAGACAGTTCAGTCTGTAACACTTAAAATCCTCTACTTACTCAAAACGTGACAATAAGGATGTCCTGTTTTAGTATTTAGTCCAGGAATTTGAAGGTGCAATTATAAGGGTTTCATTACTGACAGGTTGGCCTTGGCTCAGGCAGGTAAAAATGGCACAGACCAGAGAGTGTCTTATTATTTAAAAATAGAAAGGTACAGTCGAGTGTCAGAGAGTTTCTGATTAGGGATGTAAATGTCAAGTATTTTCCATGATCGATCTTTGGAAATGTTAACGATCAATTATCGGTTAATCATTAAAAAAAATGAAAATGTTTTTCATGTCAAAAATAATGCCAAATCTGTTTTTCCCCTGAAACAAATTTCCCTATATAACTGACAGTATTGAATATCTACGGATCATATTGAGGTGTTCAAAATGTTAAACATGCTGAATATCATCATGTGGAGTGGGCTCATAATCTCTGCAGACATACAGTCATAAAAGTGAAGGCTCAGACTTCAACAAGGGAACTGAACAGAAACATATTTCAGACTCACAGTGTCCAGTGTTCTGTCTACTTGTTCTTAATGAGAAAAATAAGCATGTGAACGTGGTCATGTGACAGCCGGGAGCGCAACCGGGTCAGAATCAGTCCGGTGGTGGAGAAAAAACACATGTGGGGATTGTGCATCTCCGCTGTGCACAATACCTTCAGTCAGCTGATTCACATGAAACATACTTTAAACTTCAAACACCTCCCTGATAGCTGAACCAAATATAAGACCACATGATGTTTGTTCCACGTGATAGAAAATCAAACAAAAAATGTGTTTGAGTAAGTTCTTAACAATCAATTCATCACTACATGATTAATTGTTGACATCCCTACTTCTGATCATTTCAAAATGTAATATTATGCCTAACTAAACATTCCTGGTCTTTTGAATATCTCATGACTGTACACGTGTTAGCTAATGTTTGCAAGTGGTTCTCTTATCAAGTAATCAGCTCGATGACTTGGCTTCAAATCAAACCCTGAGTAAAAAGCACATCTAAAAGTGGAATTTTTCTTGATATGATGTTTTTTTTTGTTTTGTTTTTTTAAATCCCTCATTGCAAAAAATACAGGTACTACTCGGAAAATTAGAATATCCTGAAAAAGTGCATGCATTTCTGTAACTCAACTTTAAAGGTGAAATGTACATCTTATATAGACAAACAGTATGTGAATCAATATATTTCAAGCTTTTATTTGTTTTGATTTTGCTGATTAGGACTTGCAGCTTCAGAAAACCTCAAATTCAAAAACTAAAAAAATTAGAATATTGCTTGAAATCAATAAAAAAAGGATTTTAAATACAAAAATGTCAGGCCTCTGAAAGTAAAATCTTGCATCTGTACTTAGTACTTGGTTGGGGCCCCTTTTGCAGGAATGACTGCCTTAATCTTGGGTGGCATGGATGCTACCAGCTTGTGGCATATCTCAGGTGTTATGGAAGACCAACATGCTTCAATCGCGGCCTTGAGCTCTTCTTTTTTGTTTGGTCTCTTCACGTTCAGCTTTCTCTTGGCAATGCCCCACAGATTTTCTATGGGGTTCAGGTCAGGTGAGTTTGCGGGCCAATCAAGCCCAGTAATCCCATGGTTGTTGAACCAGGATTTTGTACTTTTGGCAGTGTGGGCAGGTGCCAAGTCCTGCTGGAAGATGAAGTCCGCATCCCCATAAAGCTGGTCCGCTGAAGCAAGCATGAAGTGCTCTAAAATGTCCTGGTAGACTGCTGCGTCTATGCTGGACTTGATAAAGCACAGAGGACCAACACCAGCAGCTGACATGGATCCCCAAGTCATCACAGACTTAAAAACTTAACACTGGACTTCATGCATCTTCTATTATGCGCCTCTCCGGTCTTCCTCCAGATTCTGGGACCTTTGTTGCCAAATGAGATGAAAAAAATTGTTCTCATCAGAAAAGAGGACTTTGGACCACTGGGGAACAGTCCAGTCTTTCTTTTCTCTAGCCCAGCTAAGGCGCCTCTGGCGTTGCTTGCTTGTGAGGAGCGGCTTGACAAGAGGAATTCGACATTTGAAGCCCGTGTCCAGCATCCGCCTCATGTCGTTTCTCTTGAAGCAGCAACTCCAGCCTGAGTCCACTCCTTATGAAGTTCCCCCACACTTTTGAATGGCCCTTTCCTGACCATCTTCTGCAGGCTGCGGTCATCCCTCCGGCTTGTACACCGTTTTCTTCCACACTTCTGCCTTCCACTTAACTGTCCATTAATGTGCTTTGAGACAGCACTCTGAGAACACCCAGCTTCTTTTGCTATCACTTTTTGTGTCTTACCCACCTTGTGCAGGGAGTCAATGATGGTTTTCTGCCAAACTGTCAGATCAGCAGTCTTCCCCATGATTGTGAATTCTTCTAAACCAAACAAGACACAGACTTTTTAAAGGCTCAGGACCCTTTTGCAGGTGTTTTGGATTACTTACCTGATTAGTGTGTGACACTTTGAGCCTACAGTACTGAAGCTTTTCACAGTATTCTAATTTTCTGAGTTTTTGGGTTTGAGGTTTTAATAAGCTGTAAATCATAATCAGCAAAATTACAACAAAGAAACGCTTGAGATATCTCACTTTGCATGTAATGAGTCTATAAAATGTATCGGTTTCACCTTTTATGTTGAATTGCCTGAATAAAACAACTTTTACACGATATTCTAATTTTCCGAGTAGTACCTGTAAATCCTTGTTGCTAATCACTCCCACGTTTGTCTTCCTCTACCATCTCCATACTCAGCTCCAGAACAAGCTGCAGAACAAACCTCTGCCCATCTCAGTCGGGGAGTACAAGAACCACCCGCTGTACGCCTTAAAGAGACACCTGCTGAAGTACGAAGCCATCTACCCTTCAACCGCTGCTACACTGGGATACTGCCGGGGAGAGGCCGTGTACTCCAGGTCAGTAGTTAAACATCAGCCTTGAAAGTGTATCATACGCCCTGTTCCTGGAGCTCTGTCCGGATTACAAAGTCGAACTCAAGTACACGTCTGATCCATGTTTCAAAGACACAGCTATTCCAGAAACGTCACCGTGTTTACTACAGCATCCTTTTTGAATGCATTTTCTGAATATGCTCTATCAATGACATACTATTCTTTTACTGAATCACTACTTTGAATTCAGAATGGTTATTGAAGCACAGCCACAGCTGACTTAAATGTCTGAATAAGCTTGTTCTGTGTGCGTCAGTGTCCACCTGGTGGAGCTATTTAATTACTTAAACTGCAGTGTGCACCAAGCTCTTTTGTCCACCTGCAGAAAACCATATTCTTTCTTTCAATGGTCTTTTTATTGAACAACCCTCATCACAATTGACATACAGAACAAACAGCAACAGAGTAGTTATAAACGATAAGGTAATGGTCAGTTAGTCAAATAGACAAATAAATAAAAATAAAAAAATAAACAGGACAAAAACAACCAATCAGTTATACAGTTTAGTTTTTATAAAAAGAAAAAAAGCTGGGTTACGTTGAGCACACCATCACAATTGAAGTAATACGGGATAAAGTAATATAAACTAAATATTTAAATCAATCAATCAATAAGTAGATAATAATCAAATGAACAAAGCTGACCGAAAAATCAATCGGAAGGCAGTGAATGCACTGATTAAAAAAACTAAAATAATAATAAATAATAATAAATTGAAATAAATAAATAATAATAATAATTATTATTATTATTATTATTATTATTATTATTTTTTTTTATTTTTTTATTAATAAAAATACATAAATAATAATAAAACAACAGTACTGGAGGCTCCTCAGAAACAGCTGTTGTGGGTTTCTCAAAGTATGTCAGGAAGGGGCGCCAAACTCTGTAAAATGTATTTTCTGTTCCTCGTGTGACGAAACAGATTTTCTCCAGACTTAAACAGCTCATCATATCTCTGATCCAGTGTGAAAGACAGGGAGGAGTGGAATCTCTCCACCTAAGTAAAATTACCTGGCGAGCCAGCAAATGAAGAAAAGGCCAAAACTTCAAGTTTTGATTTTGGTTGCTCATCGTCTGGTGATATACTAAAGATAGCAGTCAAAGGGTTTGGAACCATATGGCAGTTAAGGATTTCTGAGATGGTTTGAAAGTAAGATGTCCAAAATGTAGTCAAGGTGGGACAGGACCAGTACATGTGCAGAAGTGAGCCAGGGGCGACTTAACATTATCACAAGTGGGGTCAACATCAGGGTAAATACGAGCTAATTTGGTTTTAGAAATATGAATTCGATAAACTACTTTAAATTGTAAAAGAGTATGTCTGGCACATATAGAAGAGGAGTGTATGCTGTTAAGGACTGACTCCCATGTCTTGTCTGTAAAAGTGAAATTTAGGCTGTTTCCGAAACGGCCTGCTCCATACTACTTACTAATATACAGTAGTAGTCAGTAGGTATTGCCTACTACATACTGTGTTTGAATTTAGTATGTAGTATGAGTGTTCTGTTGGATCTGTCATGCAGCATGCTGAGCCAGACTTCGCTGGATTTCCGGTTTCGGAAAGCGGAAGTAAACAACGGCGAAGCCGATAAATAAAATTCTTATTTAGCATCCATTTATGATTGAAAAAGTTAGGAAGTAGTTTATATGTAATTTGATAACTTTCACAGCACCCAAAAACAGATTTCCTCCCGTCAAAAAATGAGGAAAAAGAAAAAGCAGAACGAGTGCTGTGCATTATGGGAAACAGTTTGTGAGGCAGACTGGTCCGATGCATACTGAGATATTTTCCCGAATCAGTAGACATCCGGGGAGTTCTGGCATACTGCAGATTTTGCTCTTGTTCACATACTACTTACTACATATTGAATTTTGGACATATCAGTACGTACTGCTAGTATAGTAGGCGATTTCGGAAACAGCCTGCTCCCAAGCAACTCTAATAACAGCCACATGGGGGCAGTTCAACTTAGAAATGAGGTTATAGATGTTGGACATGATACCTTTTAGATGTTGGGTTGCCAGAGAGAAGTTCATCAATTGGGTTAGTTGGAGGTTCATGAGGAAAGTTTGGTATTAAACTCTGGACATAATGCCTGACCTGTAGGAACCTGAAAAAATGTGTGCAAAAACGTATTCTTAATCAGAATCAGAATCAAAAATACTTTATTCAACCCGGGGAGGGAAATTCAGTCATTACAGAACTCTTATTAACAGTATGTAAGAAAGTCAAAATATTAATAGAAGAAGGAATAAAATAAAATAAAATACAAATAAAATAAAAATAAACAGTCTGTCTGATGAATAAGTGGTTTTTGGTTAAGTATCATGTCTATGTGGTATTCTTCAGGGATTGTGTGCACACCCTCCACTCCAGAGACACCTGGCTGAAGGAGGCACGAACAGTCAGACTAGGAGAGGAGCCATACAAGGTGAGAGGGAGAACTTCTCTCGCTTCACTTTCTTCTTCATCTTTTCTTTTTTTCTCCTTCAATCATTTCTATTCTATTCTCTGAGTGTGTTTGTGTGTGTTCTGGTTTTGTTCCTCTTTGATTGAACCCACTCTGACCTCAGGTCAAATCATTCTAACATCCTTCACATGACTAACGCTCCCAAAAATGAGGAACAACTTCAAATTGAAAGCTTGGTCCCAGCCTGTGGTTTTATATATAAATAAAAATCCCACAGATATTAAAATATGGGCACAAAAGAGAGTCCTTCAGTGTAGAGTCCTCTTTGAAAGTGAAGTGGATAGAGTCTGGATGATTTTGTTCAGTTAAATTGACGTGCAATCAGCTGTGATGAAGATTTAGTCACTAGCATTTCATTCAGCTGAAGCATCAACACAGTCTGAAAAATCTGGATACAAAAATAGATGTTTTGGTATTTCTTTAACTTCATTGCAGTATTTGTACATTTTCCCATAGTCCATTGATCCAATTGGATGAATCATAATCTCATAAACTTTATGACCTAAAGTCAATTAATGTGCACATATGCAGTAAAATAATTCAACATGCAATAACATTAGAGCTCTGAACACTCACTGCCCTCCATTTGCTCTTCCAATGGCACCTTTTAATTGCACTCTTTTTGATATTAATGCATTTTTTTATTATTATTTTTTTATGTTTTACAGCACTGCATATGTTACCTCAACAACTTTACTTTTTTTAGCCCTAAGTAGCTGTACATTGTATCATCTTGTTTTAAGTCTGATGTGTGGGGCACAGTATTTCTCCTCCCTGTATGGTAATGCTTACTTAGAAGTGACAACAAGCTGATTCTGAACATCAATCAATCAATCTTTATTTGTATAGCGCCAAATCACAACAAACGTTATCTCAAGACTCTTTTACAAACAGAGCAGGTCTAGACCACTCTATGTCAAATTATGAACAGAGACCCAACACCAAGACAGGATAAGACTCAGTCTGACCCCACCTTAATCCACCATGAGCATTGCACATCGCAGTGTTTAGCTAGTTACAGTGGAGAGGAAAAAATTCCTTTTAACAGGCAGAAACCTCGAGCAGAACCAGACTCATGTTAGACAGCCATCATGCCTCGACCGAGTTGGGTCTGGAAAGACAGATAGAGGGGAGTAAGAGAGAGAGGTGATAGTGATGAGACGAGTCGTAGAAGCTGTTGCCGCTGGAGTCCAGCACGTCAGTATCAGCTGGAGTCCAGATCGTCCGCAGCAGGAGGACGTCTACGGCAGCTCAGAGGAATCTACGAGACAATGGAGCTCAGGGACTCCAGAAAGGTCTATGGTTAGTAACTTTAATGGGACAGGCAGAGTTAAAGTAAGTGATGAGGGGGTTGGGGGGAAGGGGGTGAGCTAGGATCCCAGTGTGTCAGTGTGCCAGTTCCCCCGGCAGTCTAGGCCTATAGCAGCATGACAAAAGCTGGTCCAAGCCTGATCCAGCTCTAACTATAAGCTTTATCAAAAAGGAAAGTTTGAAGCCTACTCTTAAAAGTAGAGAGGGTGTCTGCCTCCCGGACCCTGACTGGTAGATGATTCCAAAGGAGAGGGGCCTGATAACTGAAGGTTCTACCTCCCATACTACTTTTAGAGATTTTAGGTACAACTAGCAAGCCTGCATGTTGGGAGCGTAGAGTTCTAGAGGGGTAATAGGGCACTATGAGCTCTTTAAGATACGAGGGTGCCTGATTTTAAGGGCTTTGTAGCCCTTAAAATCAAATACTCATCAAATACTTCTTAAGAAATTTGACCTTTTATTTAACTGTGCATCACATTCTTTATGAAATAAAAAAGTATAGCAGTCATGTATTCTATATAGAGGCTTTACTTCCTATCTAGACATGCTATGTATAGTTTATCTTTTTTAAATGAATCTAGTACTTTTGTTATAGATGTGAAATCTTCAAGCTGTAGCTGTGGATACAAAGTAGTAAAAACAGCTACAGGTCACCATTGAAGATTTCACATCTATAACAAAAGTACAAGACTTGTTTTAAAAAGATAAACTATACATAGCATGTCTGGAAGAGAAATACTGTGACCCACACATCAGACATCAGATACATTAAAAAACCATCAAATAAGACCATACAAGATAACACAATAGACAGCTACTTAGAGCTAGAAAAGTGCAGGTGTTGAGGTAACATATGCAGTGCTATATAACGTATAAAAGTGCATTATTATTATTGTATTATATTATTGTAATGCTCTTCTTTCTAGTCTCCCCAAAAAGAACATTTCTCAGCTTCAGCTGCTCCAAAATTCAGCTGCTAGAATGCTGACAAAGACCAGAAAGAGAGCCCACATCACACCAATTTTAAAGTCTCTGCATTGGCTTCCAGTATCTTTTAATAGATTTTAAGATTATTTTACTGGTTTTTAAATCTCTTAATGGTCTTGGCCCTTCTTATTTATCAGATTTGCTTTTATCAAATGAGCCAGTGAGAGCCCTCAGGTCTTCAGGTAGCAGACTTTAATTGTACCAGATGTAAAAACTAAGACCCACGGTGAGGCAGCTTTTTATTATCACGGCCCACGCCTGTGGAACACCCTACCTGAAGATCTGAGGGCTGCACAGAGCATCAATATTTTTAAAGGCGAACTCAAGACCAACCTTTTTAGTCTTGCTTTTAACTAAGTTTTATTTTTATTCTTAACAGTTTTATCTATTTATTTATTTATTTATTTATTTATTTATTTATTTATTTATTTATTTATTTATTTATTTATTTATTTATTTATTATCTATTTCAAATTTAGTCACTTTAATTATACTTTATTTATTTATTTACTTATTTATTTATTTATTTATTTTAAGTCTCACATCTTATTTTCTTTTAATGGTTTAATATTTTAGTCTTTTATTATCTTAGATATGTATTTTACTTTGGTAATTTTAATTTCCTGTGTTGAGTTTTAACATCTTATTTTACCTCCAGTGTTTCCTCATTAAGATATCATCAGAGCGTTTCCTCATTTCGTTCAGCAACTTATTTAGATTTTGTATTTATTTTTTTTATTTTGATTGTTTTTATTATTATTGTTGCATATTGTGTTGTTAACCTTAGGATTGTGGTGTGGGTTTGGGGTCGGGGCTAGGGTGGGATCTTTTTCTTAATGTATTCTATTTGAAGTTGTTTTTATGTACAGCACTTTGTGTTACAATGTCATTGTATGAAAAGCGCTTCATAAATAAAGTCTGATTGATTGATTGATTAATATCTAAAAGAGTGCACTTTAAATAAGGTGCCACACTACCAGTCAGAAGTTTGGACACACCTTCTCATTCAAAGTTTTTTATTTATTTTAATTATTTTCAACATTGTAGATTAATACTGAAGACATCACAACTATGAAATAATCTGGTTTTACCATAATCTGGATTACAACAGTAGTCAAATAGAGCTATCCATTGTGTACTAACCCTACCTCTGAACAACACAACTGATGGTCTCAAACACATTAAGAAGGCAAGTCATTCTACAAATGAACTCTTGACAAGGCTCATGTTCATTAGAAACCATTCCAGGAGACCACTTCATGAAGCAGACTGAGAGAATACCAAGAGTGTGCAAAGCTGTCATGAAGGAAAAAGGGGGCTACTTTACAGAATCTAAAATATAAAACAGATTCTGCTTTGTTTAACACTTTTTTGTTCATTCAATAATTCCATATATGTTCTTTCATAGTTTTGATGTCTTCAGTATTAATCTACAGTGTTTACAATCATTACAATAAATACAAACCCTTGAATGAGAAGGTGTGTCCAAACTTTTGACTGGTAGTGTATTTTGCTGCATATGTGTAAATTAATCATCTTTATGTAATAAATTAATGAGATTATGATTCATCCATTTGGATCAATGGAGTATGTGGAAATACCAAAACAACTATTTTTGTATTCAGATTGTTTTCACATTAATACAGACTGTGTTGATGCTTCCAGACTAATCTATAACGACACAGCAGATTAGAAACGATTTAACCACAACAAAGATCAGAACAGAAATCTCAGTGTTCAGTTATTTACAGTTATTTAGTCATTTCTAATCGTCTCAGATAACAAGACCTTGAGTCTGACCATGTTTAACTCTCCATCAGATGGTGAGGGGCTTCTCCAATCGCTCCCGTAAGGCCAGGATGGTGTCTGAAGCCAAGGAGGAGAACGACCTGGCTCTGTTTGGAGAATGGCAGACTGAAGAGTACCAGCCGCCTTTAGCTGTGGACGGGAAGGTAAGCGTCTGTGTAGACTGGAATGATGTAACTTTGGTTCACTGGAGCAGCAGATATAAGGACGCAGCCACAGAAATGTGATGAATAACACAGAATCAAATGTGAAGTCAAACTTTGGCTTTCACATGAAAGAACCAGAGGTGTAAAAATACAGAGCTGCACATCCAAAGCCACTCAAACTCCATCGTGTCTGTTCCTTTCAGGTTCCCCGGAACGACTTCGGTAACGTCTACCTGTTCAAGCCCTGTATGTTACCCGTGGGCTGTGTTCACCTGAGGCTGTCCAACCTGAACCGTGTGGCCAGGAAGCTGGACATGGATGCCGCCCCTGCAGTCACGGGCTTCGACTTCCACGGAGGATACTCGCACGCTGTGTAAGACAACACGGAAACACTGCAGTCACCTTTTTATATCTTATATAGGTGATGAGCTCCTTTCATACATGTGGAATACTTCCTTATCTCTTTAAGGACACTGAATACTATCCTTTTATTTTCTATCAAAGATCAAAAAAGGGCTTCACCCATCATGTATTTGAGTCAAGTGTCATCAAATTGCCATCATTGCTTTTTCTATGAGGCAGATAAAGGTTTAGGTATATAAAGTAACAGAGGTCTCATATCTATGAAGCCATAAAGATGATCTTAATTATGTATTTTATTACTGTGGTATTACATTTTATGTCTCAATAGAATTGCTGCTATCTACAGATTGATGTATCGGTGTCAGCAACTTTAACTTCACTTGTTTATTTAATTCAAGCATTTTATAGAACGGGCTGAAGTTCTGTAGTGAGCTCAAGAGAGTTTCCACTTTTTCAGCTCCATGCTGTTTGTTCTCTCTCAGGTTTAACTACTCTGTTGTTTTTATTATCATGTGTGCAGTACAGTGGTGGACAAAGTACACGGCTTCATTACAGGTCAAATATTACTCCAATACAAGTGGAAGTTGCTCTATCAGATTATTACTTGAGTTAAAGCTGGGGTTGGTAATCAGATTTAGATCCACTTTTTGTTATACTGGTTAAAATGATCTTTATGTCCTGATGGCAATCAATACATAATGTGTTCTTAAAAAAGAGGTAAAAAAAGCTGCTATCTACAGCTAGAGTAACCCTGGGAAAACACCAACCAATCAGCCTTTATTGGGTGCCAAAATTTTAAACCATTCAAATCCCATCCTGCCGTTCTGCCCTCCTCCTGAGCGTACATTTCCCCGGCGTGCACTCTGAGTCCCCGTCTCCTGCCTCTACTTCCCCTGACTCTATTTACTGCCCCTCTCACTCGACCTCGGGCCTGTCCCCTCTGACCTGATGAGGTGCTTTGCTCAGGACTGTAGTCCAGATCAGAGTCTAAAAAGCTCTCACCACGGGGGCTCTGACAAGCAGAAGAATGAATGACATTCAGTAAGTCCTACAGAAATGTAGATGTACTGTAGCGTCCGTCCGCTGTAGTGATGACGAGCTGATTCGTGAACATGTTGATCTTTAATAACCGGTCACTGTAGGCCGTGATCACGACAACCAACAAAACAACAATCAATGTTTGAATGAATGAAGAACTTCTCCTCTTGTCTCTCCTCTCTCCCGCTCTCACACTCTACACCTCTCCTGATGCCTTCACTAACTGTCAACACTGTAGGAATTAAGAACATCTACACTGAACACGTTTAACAAACAGTAGAGCTGTTACAGTATTATATATGTGTTATAACTTTTCTCCTGATATCATGTCACCAGGACAACTGGATAATGCTAGCATGACAGTTGTGAGTACTAACAGCAGCCATGTTTGTTTGTGATTTTAACTTTCACTATGAGAATGTTTTGGTGAGGAGCGGTTTTGAATCAGTCACCATCATATGGTCGCAAATCAGCGCCGCTCGTGCATGTGAGCGGGGGGGGGGGCGTTGTTTTGGAGGAGCTCTGAGGGAAGAGGGGAGGGGTTAGACGGAGTCATGAGGAAATGCTACATTCAAATTCAGGCTAGTTTTCCGAGACTGCCAACCCCAGCTTTAAAGTCCTGGAGTACTTGCTTTTAAAAATACTGAAGTATTCAAAGTACTTTTTCAAAAATCTTAAAACTTTGTATTTTTACAATACATGAGTGCAGTCAAGACTACATAGGAGTACATTCTGTTACATCATGTTTATTTAGAAACTCTTACTGGAAATCTCTAAAAAATATACCATGGAATAAAAACAGACACTAAGTTACTCCAAGCACAGACACCTTAGTTTGAAATGTTCATCTGGAATGAAACAAACGTTCTGTAGCTCAACACGCTCTCTCAGGTTGGACAGTGAATGTTTGTATGTTTGGGCAGAGTGGGAAACAGGGAGAACATTTCAAACCATACGTATCATTCTTCATTTCAAAAACCTCTAACACGGGCTGAAGATATGGACATGAGTGCTCAGGTGGAGAATTATAGCCATCATTACCACCTCTACATGAACTGTCTGATCTGAGTGATGCTCTGTGTTTGCTCCACGTTCAACCGTGGAGACTCACAATATACAGGTACAACTAAACCACTGAGACAAACAGAACTACACAAACACAGTTTACTGTCTTAGGATCAGACTTCAGAAAAGAGAAGGAAATTCCTGAGCTGACTTCAAAAGCAGTGAGTAACTAGAGCACTGATAGAAATGTAGAGGAGTCAACATTATATTTGTCTTTAAATAGAATAAAAGTAATAAGTCCCCAAAAAAATAATACTCAAGTAAAATACAGATACTCAAAACATTTACTTAAGTACAGTACTCAAGAAAATGTACTTTGTTACTGTCCACCACTGGTGTAGTGTAACACTCAGATCTGAATAAATATGAAACACCCTTAAAGCCTGCACAAAGTGAAATATACTCCCATCAGGTGAGTGTATTTTGGTTGTGAGGATTAAAGAAGTATGAAAGGCAGTTTTTACAAAAGTATGCTTCATCAGAATCAGAATCAGAAATACTTTATTTATCCCGGGGAGGGACATTCAGTCATTACAGAGCTCTTATTAACAATATGTAAGAAAGTTAGATATGAATAGAAGAAGGAATAAAATAAGATATAAATACAAATAAAATAAAATGAAGTAAAGATCAAATAAAATAAAATAGAATCAGTTAAAATATACTAAAGTATATACAGGAGTGCAGAATAGTTAGAATTATCTATGTACAAAAGTGTTGTGAATGAAGGAGATATATTTATATATAGAAGGATGTTAAAGTGTCAGGGATGTTGCACAGTGTATTGCACCGTTATTGTACGGTTATTGAGAGGCATTGTCTCCATCTCCTGCTCAGGGACTACAGATGTAAATAAGCTAACTCTGATACAGCTAAATGGCTGAACACTGTCCCTGTTGAAATAAACAAATAGAGTAATAAATGTGGGGTAAATGTTCTTTGTGTGTTTCAGGACTGATGGTTACATCGTGTGTGAGGAGCATGAGGAGATTCTCAGAGCGGCCTGGGTCGAAGAACAAGAACTTCAGAGACAGAAGGAAAAAGAGGTGTGTGTGTGGATGTGTTTGTGTGTGTGACGAGGTTATTGTCATAATGAAAACTGACAAATAACAAAAACTAAATAGTCACAAAACAATTTTGAAACTAAATTGAGAAGGTTTTAACAAACAAATGTTAGATAACTGAACAGCATGTAAATAAAAGAATGGAGTATATATGTCGTCATTTTAAAGGTGACATATCATGCAAAATGGACTTTTTAATGGTTCTCTACCTGAAATATGTTTCCCTGGCATGTCTACAAACCCCCCAAGAATGAAAAAAATCCATTCTGCCCCTGTTCTGATTTCTCCACCTTTCTGTAAATGTGTGTGAAACGAGCCGTTTCAGACTTCAGTGTTTTTGTTACGTAACAACAATATCCGGTCTGTCACGGAGTCAGAGCTCGGAGCTTGTTCAGCCCATAGACTGTATAAAATACAACTCAACCCCTCCTCTGTTTTTCATTACCTGCACACATGTGTGCTAACAAGGAGCTTAGGAGGGAGGCATGCTAGTTGTAGGCTGTCTTAATAAACACAAAGGTCGGTTTTACTCCCCACGTCTGCAGATTTGAAGATCTAGTGGATGATTTTTATTTATCATGGATAAGTGCTAGCGCTAGTTAGCATAGCTACATAGCTACATGTCGTAGCTGTAGCTGTGGACCAAGACACACGTCTACATACTGACAAATAAAACAACAAGTAACACTAAATCTGTGACCAATCCTTCAGAAAGGTCCTGCTACAGGCGCCTCTCCGTCAGGATCAGATTCTGGATCAGATTCAGAGGGTTGAAGTAACGTGATCTATGAGCAGCCGTGTATATTCAGCCAACATGTAAACATTATATCAACGTGCCGGACAGCCGAGGCACATCCACTTCCTGAGGGGGCGTGGTCAGAGAGAAAACAGAGTGTTCTGAGGAGGACTGAAGAAGAGGGTTTTTCAGGCATGCCAAAATCTGATTTCAAAGTGTTTTTTTGAGCATAAACTTTAAATACATGTTTTGGGGACCTCTTAGACCGATGTATATTGATGAAAAAAGCGTGATATGTCACTTTTAATATCGTAAGTACGATTTGATGAAAGCACACTGACTGACATGTAGCTGTTCTGGTTTGTGTTTTATGGGTGGTTGTGTTTAATAAGTCTTATGGTATGATGTTTTAGATTGTTATTCATGTCAACATGTTTTCTGGTCCTTCTGGCGCTCACCTCGGACAACTATTCCATATTACAGATAAACTTAAAGCTGGGGTTGGTAGTCAGATTTAGATCCACTTTTTGTTATACTGGTTAAAATGATCTTTATGTCCTGATGGTAATCAATACATGATGTGTTCTTAAAAAAGAGGTAAAAAAAGCTGCTATCTACAGCCGGAGTAAACCTGGGAAAACACCAACCAATCCCTGCCATCAGGAGCCAAATGATGAAACCAATCAAATCCTGTCCTGCCGTTCTGCCCGCCTCCTGCAGAGCGTACATTTCATGTTTGTTTGTGTTTTTAACTTTCACTATCAGAATGTTTTGGTGTTTTCTTACCGCTGAGTTGACGTAGTGTAAAACACAAACCATGTGCTGAGGACCGGTTTGGAATCAGTCACCATCATATGGTCGTGAATCAGCGACGCTCGTGCATGTGAGCGGGGGCATCGTTTTGGGGGAGCTCCAAGGGGAGGGGTTAGACAGAGTCCTGAGGAAATGTTCATAGACTGTAGAAAATATGGACGTAGTATCCATGACATCACCCATATGTTCCTGAGAGCTGTTTTGAAGCCAATCGACGGAGGCAGCCATATTGGAAATGCGGACCTCAGCCAGGCAGAGTGTGACGTAGT
Organism: Notolabrus celidotus; assembly: GCF_009762535.1. Taxonomy (NCBI): domain Eukaryota; kingdom Metazoa; phylum Chordata; class Actinopteri; order Labriformes; family Labridae; genus Notolabrus; species Notolabrus celidotus. Next base: position 2,976,817 of record NC_048282.1, read on the forward strand.
GTGAGCCTCTTAGCTAATGTTAGAAAAAAATTCACCCCCCGTACAGTGTGTGCTGATAGAGAGATTAGCTTTGTAGGGCCAAGCTCTTTATTGAACCAGGCTGTAAACATGTTTATTAATGCTGTAAAGATCGTCTTTTCCCCATTCATATCTATGTGGTTTCCGGTGTTTCTGCAGCCAGCCTCAAGTGGATTCTCGATGTATTGCAGTTTATAACACTTCCACATGGGCTTCATATTTTGAGACCGGAGGTTACCGCTTGGAAATGCTACATTCAAATTCATGCTAGTTTTCCGTGGCTACCAACAAGCAGTTCATAAAATCACACAAGTCAAGATAAAGAAATAAAACACATTTAAAAGACATAAAATTCCACTAAAAGAACTCTAAGGGTATACAATTATTTTAAAATTTATTTCTTAAAACGGTTAAAATTGAATTGAATTCAGATAAAATCAGGAAAGGCTCTACGATGAAAGGTCAGATGGTTCCAGATGTGAACGCCCTGTCCCCTTTGGTTTTCATTTTTGTATTTGGAATGCACAACAAACCTCTGCCCGAGGATCTTAATGCACGAGTCGCCTCATGAGGTACTAAAAGGTCTGCTATATAGCTCGGAGACAGTCTGTGTAGATGAATGAATTCATACTGTGATATCTTGCCTAAGGGAATTGTGCAATGACTGTCAAATGTAGATGTACAGTCATGGCCAAAAGTTTTGAGAATGACACAAATATTACATTTTCACAAAGTCTGCTGCTTCAGGGTTTTTAGGTGTTTTTGTCAGATGTTTCTATGGTATAATGAAATACAATTAGAAGCATTTCATAAGTATCAAAAGCTTTTATTGAGAATTACACAGAATTCATGCAATAAGTCAATATTTGCAGTGTTGACCCTTCTTTTTCAAGACCTCTGCAATTCTCCCTGGCATGCTGTCAATCAACTTCTGGACCAAATCCTGACTGATGGCAGTCCATTCTTGCATAATCAATGCTTGGAGTTTGTCAGAATTTGTGGGTTTTTGATTGTCCACCCGCCTCTTGAGGATTGACCACAAGTTCTCAATGGGATTAAGATCTGGGGAGTTTCCTGGCCAAGGGCCCAAAATCTTAATGTTTTGTTCCCCGAGCCATTTTGTTATGACTTTTGCTTTATGGCAAGGTGCTCCATCATGCTGGAAAAGGCATTCTTCATCACCAAACTGCCCTTGGATGGTTGGGAGAAGTTGCTCTCGGAGGACGTTCTGGTATCATTCTTTATTCATGGCTGTGTTTTTAGGCAAGATTGTGAGAGAGCCCACTCCCTTGACCGAAAAGCAACCCCACACATGAATGGTCTCAGGATGCTTCACTGTTGGCAAGAGACAGGACTGATGGTAGCGCTCACCTCGTCTTCTCCGAACAAGCCTTCCTCCAGATGCCCCAAACAATGGGAAAGGGGATTCATCAGAGAAAATGACTTTACCCCAGTCCTCAGCAGTCCAGTCCCTGTACCTTCTGCAGAATATCAGTCTGTCCCTGATGTTTTTACTGGAGAGAAGTGGCTTCTTTGCTGCCCTCCTTGACACCAGGCCTTCCTCCAAAAGTCTTCGCCTCACTGTGCGTGCAGATGCACTCACACCTGCCTGCTGCCATTCCTGAGCAAGCTCTGCACTGGTGGTGGCCCGATCCCGCAGCTGTAACACCTTCAGGAGACGGTCCTGGCGCTTGCTGGACTTTCTTGGGCGCCCTGGAGCCTGTTTGGCAACAATTGAACCTCTCTCCTTGAAGTTCTTGATAATTGGATAGACGGTTGACTGAGGTGCAATCTTACTCGCTGCTATAAACTTCCCTGTTAGGCCCTTTGTGTGCAATGCAATGATGGCTGCACGTGTTTCCTTGCAGGTAACCATGGCTAACAGATGAGGAACAATGGTGTCATGCACCATCTTCCTTTTAAAGTGTCCAGTCACTCAATCATGACAGATTGATCGCCAGCCTTGTCCTCATCAACACCCACACCTGTGTTAATGTGTGTGACACCTGTGTGTCATTGAAATGATGTTAGCTGGTCCTTTTGTGGCAGGGCTGAAATGCAGTGGAAATGTGTTTTTGGTGATAAAGTTCATTTTCAAGGCAAAGAGGGACTTTGCAATTAATTGCAGTTGAGCTGATCACTCCTCATAACATTCTGGAGTATATGCAAATTGCCATTATAAAAACTGAAACAGCAGACTTTGTGAAAATTAATTGTTGTGTCATTCTCAAAACTTTTGGCCATGACTGTATGTGTGGGTTTGTCTGTCTTGTGGTTTTCTGTGTTTTCTTAGCACATATTTTTTTCTTATTATCTATTTTGCACTGGAATATGATTGAACTTAATTTAGTTGTACCTGTGACAATGACAATAAAGATATTCCGGCCTTGCTCAAACTGTAGAGCTGGTAAAGAAGTCAGCACACTGAATGTCCTTTCACATCTTTAATCCATGCAAAGAAGCACACAAACCAGCAACAGACGCGCTTATGTGCTACTTCGATCAGATTAAAGGTTACAAAAGGACATTCAGTGAGCTGACTTCTTTACTAGAGTCTGTGTGTTCTCATTTTATTTAAGCTCATAACAACCTTTTCATCTTTTATCACCATACAAAACGGAATTTGCTCACTTGTTGACAACCATTTCACTCTCAAGTTGAAGCACAAACCCGTTTTGTTCTGAAACATCATGTAACCGTTCCATTTCTTCCATTTTCCAGAAGAGAGAAAAGAGGGTGCTGTCTAACTGGACTCTGATAGTGAAGGGGCTCCTGATCAGAGAGAAGCTCAAGCAGCGCTACGGCAAAAAGAACCAGGGACTGGCCGGCCTCACTGAGGGAGAGGAGACCGGCGGGCTCTCCTCTGATGAGGAGGCTGTCGGCGGAGACGGGAGTCCTGGAGCTAAGACTGCATCTGAAACTCTGGCCATGTCGTGGCCCCAGAATAGACAAGCGGAAGAGGAGAGTGGGAGCATCAGCGGACTGAAGAGGACGTCGAAGAGAGAAAAGAAAGGACAAGAGAAACACATGTTCCCCTTTGAGAAAGTGTGACATCAGAAATCTTGAAACTCACACTCCGACTATGTTAAACGAACACATATCTGTCTGCTGATGTTTACTTTGACATGTTTATATAAACCTGAGAGGAGGATCAAGTGTCCGATTCAACTGTTGGACCTTTTGCTATAACAGCCCGTGACCCCCAAAATATAAATGCCAAAGACTTGTGACCCCCACTGTCCCTCAAAGGGATTAAATGTTGCTTCATACTTCAAAATGAGTTTACCTATATGCACAGGTAAGTGTTTCCTGTGCTGCTGTGAAATAACCTGCTGCTACTGATGCTTTTGTTAATGAACTGTCAGCTAACCCTGACCCTGACTTTAGGAGTCATCTGCAACAAAGAAAGGCAGAAAGTTAATGAAATGTGCTTATATGCAGGGTTTTATTTCAAATGTAATCACTATTTTTGTCTATATTTTTAAAATAATGGGTAAAATAAGCAAATTTAAAATACTTTAAGAAAAAAAAAAAAGAAATTTGGAAGACATCTCGCGACCCCTGGTGTCTCGTGACCCCTCAGGGGTCCTGACCCACACCTTGGGAACCCCTGCATTAAGGGAAACCCCTTTAAGTGCTTCATGTCACTGTTTAGCTTTATTGTCCAAAAGCTGCAAAATCTGAACTTATGTGGACTCTAAAGCCAAACCTTAAGTTGTCTTACATAATGATGTGTTTGTTTTGTCAGGACTTAAAAAATCATCAGATATAATCCAAAAACTAGTTCAACCTTTTACCAACAAGAAGTTGTTTCCTGTAAAACTGAAAATTGACCCCATAACAGCAGATGAACAAAAAAGTAGCAGATAGAAAAAAGCTGGGAGATGTTGATTTTGTGACTTTTTTTATGCACATTTTCAGAACATAATGAAAGCCCTCTCTGTTTAAAGCTCATTTAAAGGTTTTTTTTCATTATAAAATAGACTGATTTGAAAAAAAATAGATTTGGAAGACATCTTGTGACACCCCATTGGTGTCTTGTGACCTCTCAGGGGGTCCCAACTCACACTTTGGGAACCCCTGTTATAGCACAGGGGTCCCCAAAGTCTGGGTTGCTAGTTAATGTCTTCCAGAATTTATTTTTTTTCTTCAAGTAATCAATATTTTCATATCTCACCCATTCATGTAAAAATGAATTTTCTGCCTTTCTTTGTTGTCAGATGACTCCTAAGGTTAGAGTTAGTTACAAAGCATCAGTAGCAGCAGGTTCGGTCATAACAGCACAGGAAACACAAACACATGTGCATGTAGGTCAGCTAATTTTCTGCAAACCAGATAAATGAAGTATGAAGCTACATTAAATCACTTTGTGGAACAGTGGGGGGTCGCGAGTCTTTGGCACCTTTATTTTGGGGGTCGCGGGCTGAAAAGTTTGGGAACCCCTGTGCTACAAGGCTAAACGCAAGACTGAAGGTCAGCATACAGGACAATGAAAGAGAAGAATCTGTTTCTTCCAGTGTTGATAACTCATGCATTTAACCTGACTGTTTCCCCATCACTTTATATATTAGCATTAGCTCCTTTGCCAAATGGTTTGCTCTTTTGCAAAACAGTGTAATCATGTATTCTTGGAGAGAACAAAGGATTGTGAGAGCAGGGAAGTGTCCTTATCGTTTCATATGTGTTTTAAACATGGCATTAAGAATCTGAGCCCTTCAGTTGGGAGGCTGCAGAACTTCACAGCATTGTTTCCATCTCACTTCAACACACGACACTTTCTAGTGCAGCATGTGTAAGCTTGTATTCAAAAGGATAAATAAACGGCACAGACTGATCAACATTTAGTTTAGCTTCAGGTTGCTGGATTTGATTAGAGATGGACAAACTAGAAGCTGCAAAATAGTGTGTTGTAAGCAGCCTCTCTACCTGCTACAGTTTAATGTCATCACGCTCTAAAGAGGTGTGTCCAGAATCATCGTCTACAAGTGGAGCACAGTGACTGATATGAGGTCCAGTTGTTGACATAATGAAAACAGACACTTGTTTTGTTCAGTGAAAGCTTTTGTGATTGGACAGAGAATCATGAGTGGACCTTCACTTGAGCTTTAAATATGAAAGCCACTAAAACTACTTTCTGTACTAACTCTCATTCTGTCTGGATTTTCAAAAACACTGTACCTCTCTCTTTCTCTCTTTCCTTGTTAGGCTGTGAGCTCCCTGGAGGTTAATGTGTTTCTGTGTTTCAAGTTCAGCCTCTTCATCTCACACTCATCCCCTTGCGTCACTCTTTCACACTTTGTGTCCCTATTGGCGCCCACACTGCACATGATGACTGTGTTTAAAATAGTAAACAGTTTTTGTACGGAGAGTATTTTTATACGAAATGTTCAAAAATCATTTAAAGCAAAGTGGGCAGAATAAATGTTGTTATTCACTCTTTAATGCGTGTTTCTTCATTTAGAGTTGGCTACATGTCTGCTTCTGTTACATTTATTGGACTTCTTTATTAGGGCCCGAGCACCACTGGTGGCGAAGGCCCTATTGTAACCCTAAGGGTTTCATATTATAGGAGATTGCAGTTTTGGAGCCCTGAACGTTAATGAAAGTGCGGGTATTTTTGCACACTCATCGGGTCTGGTGGAAATTTTACTAATTTATGGGTCTCGCAAAAAAAATCTCAGTAGCACCCCCTAGAGGTAAAAATAACACCCTACGCATCGAGTTCTTTGAGCTACATGCATGAAAAATCTTACACATATTTATGGCATCAGGACGCACAAAAAAGTCAGTGGCACCCATATTCAAAACTCAACAGGAAGAGCGCCACCTAGCTTTGAACATGCAAAATTGGGCCAAAATGGGTCCGTGCAAGGGTGCATACTTTTGCTCATTTCTCCTAGAGCTTTTCTCCGATTCAGTCCAAACTAGGCACATTCTATAGTAAACCCATTGACGATTAATACAAAGTAAAGGCATTCCGTTCAGACGAAAGTTGTGGGCGTGTCGGACTTTGGGGCAGGGCATAAAAAAAAACCATCGGAAAATTGATTTTTGTGACTTTAAAATGCACGTAATTTCACCTCATCCAACACACTCATCAGTCCTGGGAAAAAATGCGACATTTTATGGGTTTCGCAAAAAAAGTAAAAAAAATGTGCTCACTAGCGCCCCCTACAGTTTTCAAAAACCCCTCCCCATAGGGGTTATTTTGAGCTACATGCTTGAAAAATTTTACGCATATTCATGGCATCAGGACGCACAAAAAAGCCTCTTGCACCCATATCCCAAACTCAACAGGAAGAGCGCCACCTAGCTTTGAACATGAAAAATGGCATCAAAATAAGGGTGCATACAAACGCTATTGGCCTCGAGAGCTTTTCTCCGATTCACTCCAAACCAAGGGCAACCTATAATAGACACCTTGACGAGAAAAAATTATCAGAACAAATTTTGATCAGACAAAAATTGTGGGCGTGGCATGCGTTGAGGCGGGGCATCAAACGCACATACTGCATACTTTTGAGAGCTCCTCCTAGAGTTTTTCTCTGATTCATTCCAAACAAGACACATTCTATAGCAGACATATTGACGATTAAATTAGTGTTAAAGGAATTCTAGTCAGACAAAAATTGTGGGCGTGGCAGGAGTTGAGGCAGGGCATCAAACGCACATACAGCTCTGAATGTGAAGAATGACGCCCGAATAAGGGTGCAAACTTTTGAGAGCTCCTCCTAGAGTTTTTCTCTGATTCAGTCCAAACAAGGCACATTCTATAGCCGACATATTGACGATTAAATTATTGTTAAAGGAATTATGTTCAGACAAAAATTGTGGGCGTGGCATGTGTTGAGTCGGGGCATCAAGATGCAAAGGAGAAACAAGCCCTGCAGAACTCATTTAAATATGCAAGGAAGGAGATCCAGCAGCAAAAATCTGTTGTGATGAGTCAAGCTGCACATCTGGAAATACGTGTGGCGGCGGCTCGCGTAGGCGGCGGCCGCGGGTGCGCGAGGGCCCGTTCATCGCCGCTTGCGGCTTTAATTTTTAATTGGCATTCACAGGATTATACGATAATGGTGAAAGATACATATATGAAGGCCTTTTGTATAGTGGCATCAAAAATGCATATATGATTAGATTTTTTAAAAGTGCACAAATCCTGTTTACCTAAGACAATGTTAAACAAATACAAGTAGAGAATTTAGAAGAAGTAACAGCTGCATTAACATATTTGCTGATGCTGAACAGAAAACATTACAAATAACAATGACCACACTTGTGACTCCAGCTTTAACATAAAACAAAAAGTAATAATAACGATAAAAGTGTGATAAAAACTATGAATAATAAAAATATATACACATATATATACAGGAATATACAGTGGGGCAAAAAAGTATTTAGTCAGCCACTGATTTTGCAAGTTCTCCTACTTAGAAAGATGAGAGAGGTCTGTCATTTTCATCAGAGGTACACTTCAACTATGAGAGACAAAATGAGAAAAAAAAATTTTTAATAATTTATTTGTAAATTATGGTGGAAAATAAGTATTTGGTCACCCACAAACAAAAAAGATTTCTGTCTCTCACAGACCTGTAACTTCTTCTTTAAGAAGCTCTTCTGTCCTCCACTCGTTACCTGTATTAATGGAACCTGTTTGAACTGGTTATCTGTATAAAAGACACCTGTCCACAGCCTCAAACACTCAGACTCCAAACTCAACCATGGCCAAGACCAAAGAGCTGTCCAAGGACACCAGGAAGAACATTGTGGACCTGCACCAGGCTGGGAAGAGTGAATCTACAATAGGCAAGCAGGTTGGTGTGAATAAATCAACTGTGGGAGCAATTGTAAGAAAATGGAAGACATACAGACCATTGATAATGTCCCTCGATCTGCGGCCCCACGCAAGATCTCATCCTGTGGGGTCAAAATGATCATGAGAACGGTGAGCAAAAATCCCAGAACTACATCGGAGGGACCTGATGAATGACCTGCAGAGAGCTGGGACCAAAGTAACAAAGGCTACCAGCAGTAACACACTACGCCGAGAGGGACTCAAATCCTGCAGCGGCAGGCGTGTCCCCCTGCTTAAACCAGTACATGTCCAGGCCCGTCTGAAGTTTGCCAGAGAGCATATGGATGATCCAGAAGAGGATTGGGAGAATATCATGTGGTCAGATGAAACCAAAATAGAACTTTTTGGTAAAAACAAATAAATTCTTTAAAAATCCTACAATGTGATTTCCTTGATTTTTTTTTTTCTCATTTTGTCTCTCATAGTTGAAGTGTACCTCTGATGAAAATTACAGACCTCTCTCATATTTCTAAGTAGGAGAACTTGCTAAATCAGTGGCTGACTAAATACTTTTTTGCCCTGCTGTGTATATATACATATATAGACGTACAAACATACACAGACATCCAAATTTCCAAATTAATACAAAAGAGAAAACAGCAAACCAAACAAAAACACCACATAATCAATCAATCAATCAATCAATCAATCAATCAATCAATCAATCAGTCTTTATTTGTATAGCGCCAAATCACAACAAATGTTATCTCAGGACTCTTTTACAAACATAGGAGGTCTAGACCACTCTATGTCAAATTATGAACACAGACCCAACTTCAAGACAGGGTAAGACTCAGTCTGACCCCACCTTAATCCACCATGAGCATTGCACCTCACAGTATTTAGCTAGTTACAAGACTGAAACAAGATAGAGGAATGTGATCTGAAATACTTTAAAAATAAAAATCAATTAGAATAAAGTCAATCAATTAAATAAAATCTAATAAATACCAGAAAAATAAAAATACATAATTAAAAAAGAAGAAGGTAGGATAAGCTGTAATACAAATAAAATAAATAAATGATGATCATCAATTACTTAAATACCAAAAGATGTGTGTTTGTCCCTGTGTTGACACAGTCCCAGGTTTGACTTAGATTTGAAAGATCATTGCTACATGACTGCAAATGGATTTCTGCAATTTTGGCAAGACAGTCACTCGGTGAAAACTCAAACATCAGTGCATAATGTAATACTGAGGTTGTGTGTGTGTGTGTGTGTGTGTGTGTGTGTGTGTGTGTGTGTGTGTGTGTGTGTGTGTGTGTGTGTGTGTGTGTGTGTGTGTGTGTGTTTTATGCATGAACCAAACATCAGCTGCGTAAAATGCTGATGCATCTTCTCTCTGAGCAGCTGAAAAACATTTATGAGTGCATTAACTCCAGGGGCACAACCCTCTGCTTCTCACATGCACTGCTTGAAGACAGTAAAGGGTAATGCATTGTTTATAAAGCCCTGGGTCCTATACCTTCAGAACTAAAGTACTTTGAGTGCAGCTACAGTTCTGTCTGTGCCTCCTCTACTGAAGGTAGTGTAAATTGTAAAAATGCACATCCACCTCCATGAGGGCTTATCTTACATTGTATGAAGCTAACTTCTTCAATGTGTTAACTAGTATTGGAGGACTAAAGCCTTTTTATTGATTTTTCTTCTGCTTTTAATTGTATTCATCCCAAGCGGCAACCTCCGGTCTCAAACTATGAAGCCCATGCAGAAGTGTTATAAACTGCAATACATCGAGAATCCACTTGAGGCTGGCTGCAGAAACACCGGAAACCACATAGACATGAATGGGGAAAAGACGATCTTTGCAGCATTAATAAACATGTTTACAGCCTGGTTCAAAAAACAGCTTGGCCCTACGTAGCTAATTTACTACATCCATATTTTATACAGTCTATGATTCAGCCTCACGTTCTTGCTCAGAGACTTTTATCAAATGTTAATATGGATTTCAGTGTTGTATGCTGGTTGACAGACTTTTTAACTGACCGATCTCAGAGGGTCAGAGTCAACAAAAACCTGTCCAGTAAGTTTTTATCCTCCACCGGATCCCCTCAGGGCTGTGTGCTCTCTCCTCTTTTATTTGTGTTATACACTAATGACTGTCAGAGCAACTAGAGATCACAACATGTCCTTAAGTATGCCGATGACTCTGTTATTGTGAGCCTTTTACATGGAATGGAGCAGGACCATGGCCCAGTCCTTGATGACTTTGTTCATTGGTGTGACTGGTCCTTCCTCCAAATTAATGTGGCCAAAACCAAAGAACTGTTTATTGACTTCCGGAGGAGTAGGCCCCTCCCTTCTTCTTCTTCTGCCCCACCACCATGTGTGATTAAGGGTGAGCTAGTGGCAGCAGTGCAGGAATATAAATATCTCTGAAATGTTCTTGATGCTAGGCTATAAATTTTTGATTTGAACACTGATCTGATATGTAAAAGTCAAATCAGCGGCTGTTCTTTTTAAGAAAGTTGAGTAGTTTTAACGTGGATCTTACTCTCATGAAAATGTTTTATTCTGCTTTTATTGAGTCTGTTTCAACTTTTTCTATGATCTCCTGGTTTGGCAGCCTCAGTATTAAAAACAAGAATACGCTTGTGAAAATCATCAGGCAGTGCTGTAAGATCCCTGGTTCCTCTTTTAACAGCCTTTGTCACATTTACAAAGTGAGAGCCATCTCCAAGGCAAAGGCCATAGTTATGGACCCCCAGCACCCTTTACGTGAGGAGTCTCCCGTCTGGGAGAAGGTTCAGTCTTACCAGGTGTAGCACTAACAGATATAAAATGTCCTTTATTCTGTCGGCTGTTGGTTTCTTGAACAATCTGTAACCACTGTGATCTATGCGTGGAAATTGTGTGGATCTTGTACGGTGTTATGTATGGTGTACTGTTTTGTTGTGTGGACTACTGTCTGTAAACCAAATTGCCCCTCGGGGACAATACAGCTCTACTCTACTCTACTCTACTCTACTCTACTCTACTCTACTCTACTCTACTCTTGTGTTCACTAAAGAAGGAGCTAGAGGCCATTCTAAATGACACAGATCATCCACTTCACAACTTCTTTGTGGACCAGAGAAACAGCAGCAGTGGATGGCTCATCTCTCTGCGCTTCATGACAGAGATACAGAAAATCATTGATCCCTGCAGCCATTAGGCTTCAGACCTCTCTAGCCAATGGGAGATGAGCTGACAGACACCTGAATAACTTGTTTTAGGTGATTTTTATAATTTTATCTGCCAGACACCTGAATTTCCCCCTTCGGGAATTAGTAAAGTACATTCTATTTTATTCTATTCTATTCCAAAGGAAGTTGGGTATGATAAACAAAGAAGGGACCTTTTCTTTATTTTGCAACAATCGTGCAATGATGAAAGCTGTGAGAATGTGTATACTGTGAGGAACCAACATCAGGGAAGTTGGCATTTGTCTTACCTTTCTTTGTGATCTAGATGTTTGGACACAATATTTCATTTCCTTATAACTAATCACAGATAAAATCATGTTAGTTCAAAGTAAAATGCATGTATTCATTAGTACCCCTGAGGCCGCTGGATGTCTGTGTGCACAAAGTGAGAGGAGCTTGCTGCATCTTGTGTTGCTGCTGAGGTATTAATGGATAGAGCTGAAGTGCTGCAAGCAAGGAAGGAAAGGAGCCGAGCGTGTAAACGCGGAAGTGACGTCATGGATAAGTACCTCTGAAAGCGTCTCTCTTCCGCCTCCCAGCCCAGAGAACAGAGAGTAAACCGCTCTCTGGGTTTCCACACACTAAATCCACTTCAGGCTGTCAACGCGGGCCGAGCCGACGCTGCTCTCAGAGGTAAATACCACCGACTCTGATCAGAGGGAATGAAGGCAGAGGGAGTTTAAATGAGCATGTTAGCTGCTGTGCTGTACAGGGCCTTGTTTACATCTCGATCCCCGGGCTAGAGTGGATGAGAGGCGGAGGCACAGCGGGAGGGAGCGAGGATGGGGAGGAGAACCTGGCTGGCCTTTATATTTTCTATTATTGCCAGTTCAACATGTTTATTAAAATCCTTTGCAGGTTGTGAGAGTCCCCGAGTATTTAACTCGTGAACTCGTGGGGTTAGCATGCTGCTGCTATGCTACTGAATAAACTGTTAGCACGCTAGCCAGGAAGCTAATCCAGCTAACAGTTAGTCAGCTAGCCGCTCAGTGAGTGTGCCTTTTCTTAAAGATGGTTTATTTAATTAATTTAGAATAAACGTCGATATATAAAAACAACCAAAGCTATATATTTTTTAACCAGCCTCTACACAGATTGTTCCCTCCCATCCCCCAGCCCGTGTTCTCTGTGCTGAGTCGCTGTTATACATTAGCCTAGCTGGATGTGTGTCACCCAGTTTGGGTCCTATTTTTAGCCTGGACCGTCTGTGGCTAGGCTGGCACCGACACCAGACACACCATGCAAGGATCACCTTGTTTTCTGACCAGGTGGATATTTACAAAGTCACATTAATGAATCGATGCCAGCACACGGATTTGATCCGTTGTTTTCTGCTCATGGTGGACTCCGATCACACGTCGTAATAACCTCGAGCAGACAATGTGGTCTGTTATTGTTATAACGTCATGGCTCATCATACAGAGTTATGGAGTTATTGCCTCATCTGATGTAAGGGGAAGACGCTTTGGCAAGGAGAAATACAAGCAAATAAAATAATTACACAATAGAGACTGGAGACAGTGTTTATGAGGGGAACCCCACAAGGACCAGGACTAACAGGGAGCTGACAATCCACTGTGCAGGTTTACATGAAAGTAACAATTCTGCTAGACATTATTAAAGCTCGTGTTGGGAGTTTTATACTTAAACAGACTGAAATTTAAAGTGATGTTTCTGCATGAGCTAGAGCAGGAGTTCTCAAAGTGTGCGTCGGGATCCAGCGGCAACCTGGTCTGAAACCATGAAGCCCATGCAGAAGTGTTATGAACTGCAGTTCGTGGAGCGTCCACTAGAGACTGGCTGCAGAAACGCCAGAAACCACATACACACCCATTCAAAGAAGATTATCTTTACAGCAGAAATAAACATGTTTACAGCCTGGTTCAAAAAACAAGTGTAGTCTGGATAGCTCATTTCTCTATCAGCACACACTGTACGGCGTGAATTATTTTCTAACAAAGATTTTAAGATTATGAGTTTTGCCTGTTTAAGGACATGGCTGACTTGATTGACAGGTGGAAACACTGTACCTGTTGGTGAGGAAGCTCAAACCCCGCCTCTTTACCTCACACTAAGTTAGGTTGAGTTCAACATTTCCCATATAATAACAATAATAACTTTGTTTATACAGCACCTTTAAAAACAAATGTTTACAAAGTGCTTTGACAAACAGAGCATGGTTGAAATAACAAAGTAAACATACAGAGAGCGAGGAGAATTGTGAACGTGTGACCATGTAGAGACAGAAATGACATCCTGTAATGTAAATAAGATAAATAACATGATGCTACTCAGTCTGTTAAATAAAAGAACAAGGTATAGACCTGATCTATGAGAGAGGGAACCTTAAATTACTTCTGCTTTGTCTTCCAATCGGGGGCGGGACCCGGCGGGTGCACCCCTGATATAACGGCAGGGAAAACAATGTCCGGTATCAGGCTGAAGTCTTACACAGCATGCAGTTTAAGACCACAAGTAATGCATATACGCACTTTAAAACCACATCACCCAGTCCAGCATCACTACAGGACCAAGGACCAACTCTGCAACCAAAGAGGACACTTGTGCTTCCCTCTTGTGCGGGCGCGCGCTCACACACACATACGTGAACATATGAACCCAGCAGAACGTCGTATGGTGAAATATAGATTTCCATATGAAGCACAGTTAAAGGTGCAGTGGACCTGCGCTCCACAATGCAGCCCGGAGGAGTCAGAGCAGATCCGCTGAACTTTCAGCACAGAGCGCCTCGTCAGAAGTTGATAACATAAATATAAAATTGTGTATTGTTCGGTTCATAGGGCGTACCGAACCGTGACCACTGTATCCAACGGTTCCATACAGATACACGTATTGTTGCACCCCTAATAAATACAAATAGAAATAGAATAAAATAAAAACACTAAAGTGCATGTACAAAAGCTCAGAATAGTTAGAATCATCAATGTACAAAAGCACTGGGAATGAAGGAGGTATATGTAAGGATGTTAAAATGTCAGGGATAATGCACAGAGTATTGCACAGTTTGTCACGTTGTTCAAAGTAAACACAAAATCCTTCAAAATTAAAGTTATATTCAGTGATTTTAAGTAAACTCAAATCTGACACGGTGATTTTGCCTACATTTAACAGAAGGCGACAATGATTGCTTCGTTTTGAGATACAAATGTGATATTGACTTGCCGACCCTGTGATGTCCTCTTTTATTATACAAGTGCACCGCTCTGTGATCATGTGCTTGCACTAAAATTGCTTTTAAAACCAACTGGGACCGGATTTCTGCTTTGTATCCCATTTTGTGTTCACCGTGACGCTTCTGTTTGCCACCAAGTAAACTTGTGCTATGGTTCGTCTGTTCCCCTCATCCCCAAAGCTAAAGTATCTTCAGCTAATCCTCTGAACTGTGACATTAAGCCTTAGCCCGTACCCTGTGTCCGCACACGTGTTCAACAGATCTGCACTGTTGCAGCAGGATAAACATAAACAGGATACGTCGTGAGCAAGAGTCGATTAGAAATGTGCTTTAGTGGAGTTCAGAGCAAACCAAGTGACGGTTACGAGAAGCAGAAGTAGAGGGAGGAAAAAACAATCTTTAATAAGGAAGTGAGGCGAGGATTTTTAATGTAGAGCTGTCAAACGGTGAGCATGGAAGGTTGAGCTCTGCAGGCCGGGAGGGAGGGAGGGAGGGACCTTGAACCTAATGCAGTTACAGTCCATGGGCGTTAGATCATGACGAGCTTATCTTCAAGCCAGCAAAGAAAATACTTTAGTCAACCGGCCACTAAGTCTGGAGCTGCTTTCACTGTTCGCTCTCTCTTTGTGGAATGGCGTAATCTGTCAGGAAAGGTCAACCTCTAAGTAGGAAAGAGACGAAACAAGTACAGCCAAAACATTCAGCAACAGATATCTGGATATATCATTCAAAGGAAAGTGCTCTACAGGAGTCAGTGTGTGCAGAAAGAGTCCTTGCACTGAGCAGATCCCGTTAGACGTTGCAGACGGCCGCTGTACTCTCTGTCAGTGAGAATCCCTGTTTCAAAGCCTGAGTCTGTTTCTTGGAAGGTTTTTAAACTGAATGATTAATTCAGAAGTCCCTCAGAAACACAATCCTTTTTAATCATCGGGGATTTTCTTTTAGCTGTGACTGAGGAAAGCCAACTGCAAACAATGGGTACTGATTCATTTCATCGTCAGTTTCTGTGTAATATTCTGGCACAGCCTCACCTCCTCATTAATCACAGAACTTCAGAGAAGTAGAGAGTGATCAGGGCGCAGTGGATGCCTCATACATTAGGTGTGTGTGTGTTTCTATTTGGCTTTAAGTTTTCTATTTTATTTACATTGTTTATTTACTGTGTCAGTCGTAGGCATAGTCTGTAGAAATAATGGACGTAGTATCAGTGACGTCACCCATCTGTTTCTAAACGCTGTTTTGAAGCCAATCGGTGGCGGCGGCCATATTGCTGCTGACGTAAAGAGGCGGGCTTTAGGCCTCCTAGCCAACAGCTACAGTGTTCCCGCCTGTTAATCAAGTCAGCTGTGCCTCTCATTGGAAGACTTGTAATATTCGAAAAAACGTTGAATAGATGCCGATGATAATCGAATAGTATTTTGGCTTGAACCCCGTACAGTGTGTGCCGATAGAGAAATGATCTATCCAGACTACACTCGTCTTTTGAACCAGACTGTAAACATGTTTATTTCTGCTGTAAAGATCGGCTTCTTTTTTTTTTTTTTTTTTTTAAACTGTTTATTGATTTTCACATAGAAAAACAGTTACATCCAAAATTCAAAGTTTACACATTTTCCTTTTTTCTTTGAACAAAAAAAACACACAAATGACATACTAAATACAAAACAACAAATAACCCCCCACCCCGACACATACTCCCTCCAGACTAACTAGATAGAATTCCAAAAAAAAGGAAAACCTAAGATAAAAAGCAAATATAACAAAAATAAACCGATGAAAGCAATAATCTGAACATAGTAAGACACACCATGTTGATGCTCAGTCTAAAGACACACAGCAAGCCGAGCTCTCAACATAAGACAAGAAAGGGTCCCAGATCTTTTTAAAGATGTGAGCCCTGCCACCAAGGGTCAGCCTAATCTTTTCAAGTTTAAGAAAATAGAGTATACTCTTAATCCAGCTTGAATGGGTAGGTGGGGCAGAGGATTTCCAATTTAACAATATCAGCCTTCTGGCCAGCAAAGTCGTGAAAGCTAACATGTCCTTTTTGGCTGGAGAAAGAGCAGACAGAGGAGGAGACACACCAAACAAAACAGTACAAGCATTAGGGACCAGTTTTACTCCAGTTGCAATAGACAATGTTCCAAATACCCCAGACCAGAACGCATTCAGAGAGGGACAGCTCCAGAACATATGGGTGTAATGTGCTGATGTATGTTGACATCGATCACACAAAGAGGAAACGGTTCCATATATCTTTGCCAGACGAGCTTTAGTGTAGTGAGCACGGTGTAAAATCCTACATTGAGTAAAACTGTGTTTGGCACAAATAGATGATCCATGAACCTAAGATCGGCTTCTTTGAATGAGTGTGTATGTGATTTCTGGTTCTTCCGAAGCCAGCCTCAAGTGGTCACTCGATGAACTGCAGTTCATAACACTTCTTCATTGGACTCATATTTTTAGACCGCTTGGTTGTAGGTCTGCGAGATATGAGAGAAATAAGAAATATGCATCATCAATAATGTGAAAACTAGGGATGTACCGAAAATTTGGCCACCGGAAAATTTTCGGCCGAAAATGCCGCGTTTTTGGTTTTCGGACAAAACACTTTTTTCACCAAAACAACACGAAGGAAACAGAATGTTGTGATGACGCAAGCAAAAACTGCGTCTGGATTGCTTTGTGCAAAAGCGAGTCCTGCAGCGCAAATCACGAGTTCCCCGGGACATTCACTTCACACCAGAGGGTCTTTCTAGAGAACATTCCCTCTCTTCTTGCCCCCTTTGAGCAGCTAACTAAAGAGATCAGCTCCTCTGATGCATCTGTAGCAGACGTCCTTCCTTTAATTCAGCACTAAAGCGTCTTCTAAGCAAAGAGGTTGAGACGGACCACGGAGTGAAAACAATGAAAAGTCCACTCTTAGAGTCTGTCAGCACACGTTTCACTGAGATCTATTCAGATCCTCTGCACTTCATCACGACTGTACTTGATCCACGTTATAAAGATTATTACTTGGATGTGGGAATAAAAGCAGCGCGCACCAGAAATGATCCACGCCGCGATGGATGAGGAGAACCTGCTTGGAGACGGAGAAGCACGCAGGAGAAGGAGAACAGAGCGGCCTAGGGGCAGGAGCGTGTCCAGAACTTTTTGAACAGGTGGCCCAACTGAGGCTCTCATGGGCGAGGGTGACCAGTGCATTTACAAATAAATAACATTTACCCTTTCTGTCTTCACAACATACTTTCATTAAAGTATTAAACAGTGGTTATATTCCCTTTGACTTAAAAAAAAAAACATGACAGAGTGGCATACATCTTCTAAGCTTAATTCTTTAAAGACTTATAAAAGATGTTTTTTCAAAGTCACATTTGAGGATAAAGAGCCTAGAAAATGTCTGTGCAACAATAACAGAAAATGCATGGCTTAATCTCAAATCCAAGGAGTGAAATGTTAAAACTGTCCACGGTCTCCCTACTAATAATTGGCATAATTTATTTCGTTTTTTTTCAGTTTTGGTTTTCGGCCTTGGTTTCCTCGTTTTCGGTTTTGGCCAAGAATTCTCATTTCAGTGCATCCCGAGTGAAAACAGTGTGCAGATTATCTTTAACCCAGAGATCAGTGTCAATCAATCTTAATTGATAGAGCACCAGTTCATCAGGATTATGTTATCTGGAGACACTGTATGAACTGAGAAGGTCTGGACCATACTTTTTGTTATTTACACAGATCATCAACACCTACGTTTAAAACATGAACCTCTTGAATCCAGAATAAACCCAAAGACGGAGATTAGATTAAATTAGATTAAATTAAATTAAATTAGCACCAACTAATCTAAGCTGATAGTTTAAGCTTCATCTGACAGCATCAGAGTGCTTTAAAACAGGTTCAATTGGTAAATTGCATTTCCAATATGGCTCCAGCTGACGATCGGCTTCAAAACAGTGTTCAGGAACAGATGGGTGAAGTCACAGGGATTACGTCCATAATTATTCAGTCTATGGGTCCAACATGTGAACACAACGTTTTCAGGTTGGGGACATTTAAATGGGCTTTTTAAAAAACGTTTATTTCAAGGTTTTTTGGACAAACTGCAATCATTTGCTGCAGTTCTCATGGGGTCATGTTTGTTTTGGAACATGACGTACACTAACTTGCGTGTACCAGGGATTGTTTGGTTCAATGTACAGACAATTTTGGAAAAATACCATGAAATGCAGAAAAGATATATGAGCCCAAATCACACATGCCACTTTTTTATTTCTCTCCTCCTCCCTCCATCCTGTCCTCTTCCTCAGTCTCTCTGTTCTCCTCAGATCCTCCTGTGTCCAGCTTTCCAAATGAGTGACGGGGAGTGTGACTTCTTCTGCTTCTTCCGCTGCTGTTGAGCGCGCTCTCTCCACGCCTCAGACACACACAGAAGGCAGCGTGTCTCCCCACACTGACACCAGCAGGTTTGAAGGGGGCGTCGGGTGACGCAAGGGAGGTGGAGCTTCAAACGAGCCATTTCAACCAATCGGAGCGGTAGGATCCGACAGGTAGGCGGGCCGTCTACCTGTACGGGTGTTTTGATTCAGTCGACTGGATGTCTGTGGACATGAATAGCCAGGCGTCGGACAGCAACGAGGAAGACTTCGGGGTGAACTCTGAAGAGGAGGAGGATGATGATGATGGAGGAGAAGAGGATGATCAGGGCGACATCGCAGGCTACTACGAGGGCGTGGCCAGCGACGTGGAGCAACAGGGCGCTGACTCCTTTGACCCGGAGGAGTACCTGTTCACCTGCCTGACCTACAAAGAGAGTCAGAGGGTGCTGACGGAGGAGGTTAACACTGTGGCTGTTGCACTGAAGGTGAGCTCTCTGTTTATAGTGACGCTGCTTTGGAAGTGCAGGATCTGGAAACATTTGATGCTCTTAAAATGAATCTTTGTGAACGGTCCTGGTCCCATTTAGTTCTTTGAGACAGACCTTGCTTTCAGACCGTGTCCCTGAAGGCCTCTGTCCACATTAAACTACTGTGAGTAAAGTCGTTAAAGTAGAGTGATTTCAGAAAGGCTTTAGGCTGAGTATAAAGGGTTATACAAAGAACCACACTGATGTACTTTGAACTCTTGAGGATGACACGAGTTCAACGTGGTCCAGCTGCTCGGCTTCATCTCTGAAGGCTCTTCTGTTGCCTCCTCTCCTTAAATAACGCTGTCAACATCTGAGCAGAGTCAAATTTAATGGAAATTATGCCAATAAATGTTTGTCAACGACCCATTTTTTCATGACGAAACAAGACTATGACGAGCTAACAAGCATGATGAGCTAATCAGAATCAGCTTTATTGGCCAGGTATGCTTGAACACACAAGGAATTTGACTTAGGTAAACTGTGCTCTCTTTGTACAAGGCATAAGAATAGGCTTGCCCCTCCATCATTGATCAGATGTATTAAAAAAAAACACTGATAAATACGAGAGCTCAAACAAGAGGAGACTGTGATGTAAAACCACATTCAGTCAGATGGTAGAGTCTTTCAGAGGAACACGGTCCTGAAACAAACGACCTGCTCACATCAGGGAGCTTGAGAACTACAGTACCTTTAAAAAAAAAAACAAAAAAAAAAACCACTGAAACTTTAAAAACAAACTCGGGGTGTCCCGATACAACTTTTTCACTTCCAATACCATACTGATATTGCAGCCTTGAGTTTTGGCTGATACCGATATTGATCCGATCCAATATCAGCATGAATCATACATACTTTTATTACTTATTCTGTAGTATGGAATATTAGAAAAAGGCTTGATCCAGTGATATTATTCAAACAGAGAACAATAAATAAAACACTTTTGTGGAATATCTGAAGTTAAATGATTCAGCCTCTCACTGCTAAAAAGTCAAAAGAAAACATTCTTGATGTGACCACTATGAAGATATTTTGATTCTCTTGATTCAAATAAAAATGCCATGGACACAATATAAGGGCTGTATTGCACTTTTACGACGGTCCCTGAATGCACCTCGCAGCGACAGAGGCACTTGACAGACAGTTCACGGCACTCTGAAATGCATCTGCATCTTTGATGACAAGGAGTTGATCCAAACTTACTAAATGTGTCTGATGTTTCACCAAACTGGATTAAATCAAGCTGTAGACACAGAGCTTTTTACAGTGAGAGCGGCAAAAACATCAAACATCAAATATTAAACAGACGTCCCCCGGTTGTGTCTTTGTCACTAACACACACCGGAGGGTAAAAATCATCAATGAAGATGAGACATGCATGGAGCAAAGGCATGGAGGCAGGAGAGCTGGTTCACACATCACTCCTGCTGCAGGTAGAGACCAAGCTAACACTTAGCCCTTCAGATAATAACTCAGCCTGTCACAGGAAGTCATCACTTTTATTTCTAAAGATTAGACGCACAGCGAGGATAAATATGAATTCTCTATCAGTGATGCACTTTATAGGGATGGGTACCTTTCCCATTTGAACCGATACGGTACCGATACCCGGTACCTGGGAATCGGTACCGGTACTTCACAGTACCAATTTTCGGTACTTTTGTGTTTTTATATGGTAATAAATAGTAATTAAAAAAAAAATCTCAAATTTGTTTAATTTAACATGAAATGAGCAGAAACATGATTATATAGGTGATATTAGCTGACACGTGCTCTTGGCGTCTAATTGCTCTTTCAGGAGTTTATCAATGAACACACGTGAACGCCTGCAGACGGGAAAAAGTCAGTTCTCCGTCTCTTTATAATAACAGGACACACAACTTACTTGTTGGGCATTCACGCACACAGGAACGGTTCTAAACAGGACAGGTAGTCGGAGCAAGAGAGTCAGTCTCAACCATAGACTGTATAAAATAAACTTAATCCTCATGAGGCTCTGCCTCGCGGTGAGTGCTCACGCCCGTCAGCTGCAGGCTCCGTTGGCACGCTCCTGCACAGATGCAGAGAGCAGAGACGTCCACCTGATCAGTCTCAAACTTTATTACAGGGTGAAAGTATGGAAAATAGCCTCCTCTTCCACTCCCTCACAGTCACAGGGATGCGTTCAGGTACCGAAACATGGTACTGTTTGATTTTACGTGAGTCGGTACTCGGTAGTACCAAGCGGCAAACTCCGGTCTCAAACGATGAAGCCAATGCGGAAGTGATATAAACTGCAATACATCGAAAATCCGCTTGAGGCTGGCTGCAGAAACACCAGAAACCACATAGATATGAATGGGAAAAAGACGATCTTTGCAGCATTAATAAACATGTTTACAGTCTGGTTCAAAAAACGGCTTGGCCCTACAACGCTAATCTCTCTAATGGCATACACTGTACGGGGGGTGAATTTTTTTCTAACGTGACGGTTAAGAAGATATTAAGATTATGAGTTTTGCCCAAATAAGGACATGACTGACGTGAATCCCGGTCGGGAACACACAGCCATTGGCTAAGAGACTCACACTACGTCACACTCTGCCTAGTTGAGTTCCGCATTACCAATATGGCTGCTGCCGTCGATTTGCTTCAAAACAGCTCTCAGGAACAGATGGGTGACGTCACGGATACTACGTCCATATTTTATACAGTCTATGGGTAGTACCGATGGCCTTCGGTCGTTACCTATAAAAGTACCAAATTCGGTACCCATCCGTAGCACTTTAACTCGTTATAGTCTTGTTTTCGTCATGCTAAAAGAGTCGTATCGTCATAATTTTCGTTAATGAAAATAACCCTGCTCACCAGTGATGTAAAGGATTGTTCTTTTGTTCAATA
Source organism: Notolabrus celidotus (assembly GCF_009762535.1). Taxonomy (NCBI): domain Eukaryota; kingdom Metazoa; phylum Chordata; class Actinopteri; order Labriformes; family Labridae; genus Notolabrus; species Notolabrus celidotus. Next base: position 2,998,855 of record NC_048282.1, read on the forward strand.
GTGGACTCACAGAGGTAGCTTGCGAACATGCTGTTTTTTGTGATGCTGCTTCAAATGCGTGTTGAGGTTGGTCGTATTAAACTTCCCCGGTTCTGTGCCACCACGGGAAACTTGTGTAGACACATTTTGCACTCCGCTGCGACGTGTTTTTCAGACTTAAACGAAAAGGCCGACATCACTCCTACTCCTAGCACACACTGTTGTTGTGATCACGTGGGATCTGCATGCTGGATCCGGGCGCTGCTGGAGCGGAGTCTGGAATGGGCTGCCTCTATCGGAGTGCTTCTATCGGACATTTTACATGCAGGCCGATAAAATCCGATACTGTTTTTTTTGCTAATATCGGACCAATATCCAATATCAATATCGGATCAGGACACTCCTAAAACAAACCAGTCATGAACACATGGATAATCTGTTTCCTCATTTGATGCCCGGGGCTTTTGCCTCACCGTCCGTCCTGTTTTTGTGAAGTCACTAAAGTGTACGTTTTGTATGATAATCTGTTTGTAAGTCAGTCTGTGTAGTGTCCTGTTAACTGTCTTGATGTGACATCCTGTAATTTTAAATCTTGTTGTTTTATGTTTTATGTAAATACCTGCCTTAGGACTACGGATGAAATTAAACTATTGTGCTAATTCTGGCATTAATGTTTATTGTCCTAAACAAATAAACTCAAATTAAAAAATAAAGTAGTTACAGTGAGTTTACACCCACAGCTGGGTAATTAGGTGACTGACTGAGACTGAAAATCAGGGACCATTAGCTGATATCAACTTTACAATGACTTTCATGCATCATAATAAGTTTATTGTTGATCTTTTATTCCAAAAGAAGTGTTTTTTTATGTTTCTGCACGCTGTAATGAAATATCATCTCCACTTAAACTTACAGTCACACATAATCACAGCTGGGACTTCCACAGCAGACGTCTGTCGTGTCTGCAGCTCCCAGAGGAGCTGTGGGTCTCTTGTGGAGAACACTGTCATCATTTTTAATGGATTAGATTTGGTTACATTCTGGCTTTTTAACAAGGAGGACAAATATTAGCTGTCTTCATACCTCAGCTAATATTCACAGTACAGTATCAGCTCACGAAGTGCAGCAGGTCTCCACAAGAGAAACAAAACTGACTGGACTACATGAGTCAGTGCAGCCTTTTGCTTTCAAACACTGTCGCTGTATATATGAAATACAACCGAGCTATAGATGGAGAGGCCTATTATTAATTATTTACTCAATCCTTCAGTAATATAATAATTAGGGATGCACCGATATGAAAATGTTGGCCGATACCGATATCCGATATTAATATTTCTGTTATGTCCGATAACCGATATTTACCGATATCGATATATGTTAAAAAAAAATAAAGTTTCTGAGATGACAAAATTTTGTACAGACTTAAAATCATGCAAACAGAATTCTTGAATGTCTTCCTTTATTTTCAAAAGGTGTTTCACTTCTAAATAAGAAGGTTACAGGGCTACCATAAAACACAAGTAACCAACAGTGTTACTTTTTAGCAACCCTCACAACTTGTAGCAAGTGTGTAATTAAACCCCTCAACTCACAAAACTCCTGTGAGAATGTCTGGATCATAAATTACAAAAATGATCATAAATCAAAATAAAATCCTGAAAAAGTTACCTTAACAAACTTACCAGTATTCATGGCAACCAGGCATTTATTAAATTGCAAAACAAGTTTTAAGCTCCACTGCATTTCAACTCAAATCTGTGAAAAGGCTAAATCAAAAATATCAAAAACATGTCCTGACTGTCGGTTCCAACTTGCACTGTAATTTTCAAGTAAATGTCCCAACACTGAAACAATGTTTCCACCAAGCAAACATAAAAAACACTATACAGGTGCAAATCAGTGCAAGTCAATTTCAAGTCCTATCTATAAAAATGCTAAATCAAAATATTAGAACTGTGACATAACTAACTCAAAAGACATGGTAGTCTGTGTACATTTACCAACTTAAAGCAGCCACAATGTACTCAAATTAATGTCCCAAACACTGAAACAGGGTTTCCACATGACACTGTAGGTTAAAGTCTAGGCCTCCTTCATCAGCAAAGGCAGGTTTTTTTTGACAAAGAGAAGCATTTCTGCTTTCTCACACTGGATCCTGTTTCTTTTTTCATCAACAATGTGTGATGCAGCAGAGAAGAGACGTTCGCTGTCCACACTTGTACATGGAGCTGAAAGGTACTTGCATGCTGCTTTGGCCAGGGCAGGAAAGCGAGACAAGTTGCTTTTCCAATACTTCAGTGGGCTCTCATTTCTGGGGATGGGGGCCTCACTCAAATAGCCATGCACCTACAGAAATGTAGACAAGTGTATTACTATGTATGTCTGATAAATTACCAGCAATCTGGACATTACAACATTTTCCTCTTAAGAGCTTTGTTGAACTTTGCTCTGAGCAGATGACCAGTGCTAAAGGTCGACCACAAGAGGGCAGAGAAGCATTACTAAATACGGTATTTCTTAACAATTAGTTTTTTTTTATTTAATTAAATTGACTAGTAACTCTATAGAATGTACAGCACATTAATAAAAAATACAAAATCATTACACAAAGGATTCTAACAGGCTTCATTATTTGAATAAGAGACAGGATCTGATAATACTATACCTGCACACTTGTGCGGCTCGTCAGGCCTGCGTGCTGTTCCATGATCAAGTTTTCCTCCAGAATTTCATCATACATGTCCAGCAGCGACTTTCCACCCTCGTCGCTTGTTCTTATCTTCTTCTCTTGAGGTTCTTCTGTGTCCGGTGTCTCCGTAGTTCTGTCGCTGTGCGTCATTTTGTCCACTTGCTTCTGGAGCATATTTACAGCCGCTTGCTTGGTGACCGTGTCAAAATAACGGTCTTTGTACCTAGGGTCAAGGATCGTTGCCAAGTAGTAAAGCGGCTCGGAGAAAGCGCTTCCAAATCGCTCGTTCACAGCTTCCAGTAGAGTGCTCTTTGCTGTGCAGACACCACTGTCTGTGTCAGCCGTCTTGCTCAGCAAACGTTTCAGCGCCACAACAGAGGGAATCACGTCCGCAGCAGTAGCCAAGTGTGAGCTGATCTCCCTCGTTAATTGTTCAAATGGAGTGAGAAGCGTGGTCATGTTTTCAACGAGGCCCCACTGATATGCGCTGAAACAAGCAGGCAGCTCATGATCTGCTCCATACACACCAAGTGCGCGCTTCTGATCCAGTAAACTTTTCATCATATAAAAAGTACTATTCCACCTGGTTGTGACATCTTGTTGTAGCATCTTGGGTTTCATGCCTAACTCTTGCTGTATGATTCTCAGTCGAGAGGTGGCGAGTTGAGAGTGGCGAAAATGTCCGACAATTTTCCTTCCAATAGCCACACAGTCAGAGATGCTCCTCTGGCTTAACACTCCGTTATGCACTGCTAGCTGCAGCGTATGAGCCATGCAGCCCAGGCTTTTAACGCCGCACTCGTCCATTGCCTTCTGCATATTCCGAGCATTGTCGCGAAGCACAACATGCACATTGTCTTTTTTAATTTTCCACTGAGCAAACATGGAGTCAAATGCGCTAGCGATGGCAGCCCCAGTATGCGATCCTGCAAACTCTTGTGCATGCAAAACAGCTCTCTTCATTTCAAAGTTTTCATCAATCCACTGAGCAGTAAGGCTCAACATACTCATCTGACTTACGTCCGAACTCCATATATCCGTAGTGAAACTAATGTCAGTCACATTGTCCAACAATTTGTGGATATGCGTGGCCACGACTTCGTGCAAAGCAGGGAGGGAAACGTCGGAAAAGTAGCGCCGACTTGGAAGGCTGTAGCGGGGTTCAATATGCTCCATCAACCGCCGAAATCCTCTGTCCTCCACTATGGAAAATGGCTGGTCGTCAAGAGCAATCATTTCCATTACCTTATTCGTTATTGACCTGGCTTTTGCGCTGTCCTTGGCAAATTTCTTGGTTTGGTCGAGTACTTGCTGTATAGGGCTCCCAACTGCGGCTGCTGCTGTTGTTTTTGCCTTCTGGCTAACGTTGGCAGCGTTAGCTTCCTGCCATTGTTTGTGAACTTCTGGATGGCGGTTTTTCAAGTGACATATTAAATTTGTTGTGTTGAATGACTTGACGCGGCATCCCCCTCGCATTACCTCGACTTTGCAAGTGTTGCATACTGCTTTTCGAGTATCTTCAATCGACACCGTAAAAAACGACCACACCGCTGACATTTTTTCTTCGTTTTAGTTTCACCCCCCACAATTCCGTGTTGCAGTGTCACTGTCACATGCCCAAACAGATACCACATGGCCAAATCCCCCTCCCCCTCCCGGCACACTACACAAACAGCAACTAGACGGAAATAAACATCGGTTGTTAATATCGTCCCAATTTTACTCATCAGACCGATGCCGATATGTTAAAAAATGACAAACATCGGCCGATACCGATATTAATGCCGATATATCGTGCATCCCTAATAATAATACATCATTCCATAATGGTGTTTGCAAATGGTTAGTACAACAAAAACACTGAACAAACAACAGGATGAAAGCAGAGATGAATATAATTTGCTGTCCTCCAGAACAGCCAAATCAAAGACTCGTCTCTGAAGCAACATTTTGTTGTTTTGTTGACCATAAATGCACAAACATCTAAGTCCTCTTGTTCTTTCTCTCTGTCTCGTTCTCTCTCAGGTTTCACCAGCAGTAGCAAAACTGATCCTGGTGCATTTTCACTGGCACGTTTCACAAATACTGGACAGGTACGTCTCTTCATTCCCTCCTCATTCCTGCTTCATCGTAAATATTCTTGTTGCCATTATTTTTTATCACCCTCTTTGCGGGTCTCTGCTTCTCTCTCTCATCCTCTCATGTCCTGTCTTCGGTTCTGTCTGTTCCCCACAGATACAAGTCCAACTCGTCTCTGCTGTTGTCAGACGCACTTGTTCAGCCCAGCAGCACCTGCAGAACAGTCACTGTGAGTAATGGATGATGATGTATAATGACAAACTCATTAACTTGGACACGGATATAGAATATTTTCTTTCAGCTTTTCAAAAGAAGTTAAATTTAGGGTTGCCAGTTTAGCTCAGGTTATATATAGTCATTGCTACAGGGGGTTGACTTCGACTCTTACCGCCAAATTCCACCAGATCCGTGTCCGGTCCGTGTCCGATCCGTCACACCCTGGATCTGATAGGTTTCTATTCTAGTCAGTGTGTTAACTTCCACTGGATCCGCTCCGTTGTGTTCTGGCTGCGTCTCTGATCCAGCAGGTCAGAGTCCTCCGGATCAGATACACAAGACTTCTATTTTTACTGGATGCCGGAGCACGACGCATCAATCTCAACAGAGCAGATGGAGCGGGACAGGAAGTCAGGTTTCACCAAAACAAAATGAAAACATCCGGTTAATTTTCAGAATAAAACACTCTGTGTTATCACCAGATCATATTTCACTTAACTACAACAACAAACCAAAGTCATGATGAGCGGAGCCAGGCCTGGAGTCAACAGGTCAGAGGTTTTCAGAGGACCAGAAAGACAACATGGATGAGGAGAGGAGGAGGAGAATCCTCAGTGATTGTCGCAGGAAAACTTCGGTCACATGACTCCAGCTGTCCGGAGGTCCTGCTCCGTGCTGCGCTCTGAAAACACAACCGGTGGGTGTTGACTGACGAGAGAGCACGGAGCTTGACCACAGCGGATCGGAGACTGACCAGACATGGATCTGGTGGAAGTCCCGGGTCAGCCTTGTGCTGTATGTTCACCCCAGTCTCTCGTCCCAGTAAATCCTGTGTCTCTTCATCAGTCATTTACAGGGTGAAATGTAGAGGTCAAATTCAGTATCTGTCATGTATACATTTTTACCCTTAATTGATTGTATCGGTATTAGTTCAATAAACACCAGCTCTCCATGTATTACATGTAGACTTCACTCCCTCACTAGTTTTCTATTCCAGCCTGTATCTGAGCTGGGGTTCATGACTTCTGGGTCTGTGTGTGTTTCTTTTCCAGGCCCCTCAGTCCCTCCAGTGTGGTGTGTGTCTACAAGTCGTACGGAGAGACTCCCTACTGGCACTGCCCTGCCAGCACTCTTTCTGCAAAGGATGCTGGGAGCAGCACTGCACTGTACTAGTCAAAGATGGCTTGGGAGTGGGTGAGTGAAGAGTGTGTGTGGTGTTGGAGCTGGGCGGTAATGAAAATGATGTTATCATGGTAAAATATTCCATCTCAGTAGATATTGATAATTATCACGATAGATATCAAATCATTATTTTATTTAAATGTAAAGTCTGATTTTTGCTCCTGAGTGAAAGTTGAAGACAGTTTGTTAGTTTGTATCATTTCTGACGCTGCTAACAGGAAGCAGGTCTTTAATGTAAGATGAGATTTTTGTGAAGTTTTAGTTTGTAGATTCTTATTTTTCACAGGTTGAGATCATTACCATAATTTGAGTTAAATTTACAACAAAGATATTTGAACTTGTGTACTGTGTATCAGTTTATAGAGTATTGTTTTGAGTTGTGCTCTCCTCTTTAAGATTACTAAGGGTTAGAGGCAGAGTGATGTTGTTTCCCACAGTGCAGTGAATGCATCACGGTTATTCAGTGTTCAGTTGTCCTACAGTCGCGGTGGACATTAAACGTGTTCACAGTAGAAGTTCTCTGTGCTCTTCCTTTACCCACATCCTGAAAGTAGATTTAATGAAGTTTATTAAGTTAATAGTTAACTCAGAGTCGACTCAGTGTCAGACTAACGACTCTGCTTTGAGTTTTCTTCAGTGTCGCTTTCGCTCGTTTCAGCTGTGTTTACATTCAGCTCCAAACCTCTTTAAGCCCCGCCTTCCTCTCACCCTGCGACATGATTGGCTGTTCAATGCAGTCTTCTTCTTCTGTCTAATGTTGGGTGGCTCGTTTCAGCTGTGTTTACATTCAGCTCCAAACGTCTTTAAGCCCCGCCTACCTCTCACCCTGCAACATGATTGGCTGTTCAATGCCGTCTTCTTCTTCTGTCTAATGTTGGGTGGCTCGTTTCAGCTGTGTTTACATTCAGCTCCAAACGTCTTTAAGCCCCGCCTACCTCTCACCCTGCGACATGATTGGCTGTTCAATGCCGTCTTCTACTTCTGCCTAATGTTGGGTGGCAACTAGTGTTTAAGGCTCATTAGCGCCCCCTCCATTTTTAGTTGTTGTGGGCTGTAATTACAGCTTTATATATAGCGATTTTTTCATCAAACATTTGTTATTTATATTGAGAAACATTATATCACGATAATTATCATTATTGAATTATCGCTGAGACCAATGAGGTGTCATCAAAACTGGTATTAGTGGGCGAATCACACTTTGTTTGGTGCGAGCAGTGCAGAGTCTGTACATGAGTCTGTATGTTTGTCCTTGCATTTATGAACAGCTTTGTCTATGTCAGTGTGAGTGTGTGAGTGTGTATTTCCTGCACAGGCTCATAGCAGTTTAAGCCTCTAATCCTGTGAAAATGTATTTCACCCTGAGTGTTCTATCTTGATCAGACGAGCTGTGTCAGAAGACTGAAATAGAGCTCATCTTTTGGTCCTAAAAACACCAAGAAATCCAAGAATGACTTAGAAAGAAGGTGTGATGTGAGATTTAAATGACTCCAATCTGGTGTAAAATAAACCAGCCAGCACCACTCCTGCTTGTGATGATCAGTGTGTGTGTGTGTGTATGTCTGTGAGAGATGGTGTGCTTGTGTCAGCAGCAGAGCAGCTTGGTGTGTGGGTGTGTGCATGGACAGTGTGCATGAGTGTACCAGACTCTCTGTCCTTAAGTTTTTAAGTGTGTGGGAGCATAAGTGTTTTTTTCTATTTGTGTGTGTATGCACGTAAGTAAGTCCTTGTGCTACTTTCCCTCTCGTGAAGTTGGACCGTGTAACTGAGTCCTGAGCGTGATAAGCATTTCTCTATCAGTACGAAGGACGAATGTATGACGACAGATGATCCCAATCCAGTTTCTGGGTCACTGCAACTCTAGAAACCAGTTGCTTACACCAAACATACTGCAGACAAGCTTTCACGACACATACAAATTTAGAGTGACGGCTGGGATTTATTTGCACTTCTCTTACTACAATCTGTAAATGATTCATGGTAATGTGTGTGTGTGTGTGTGTGTTTCAGGTATCTCATGTATGGCTCAGGAATGTTCCCTGCAGATGCCAGAAGATTTTGTCCTGCCGCTGCTGCCAGGAGAGGAGCTGAAGGACAAATACAGACGCTACCTCTTCAGAGACTACGTTGAGGTGTGTGTTTTGTGCTCAGATAGCTGTGACAGTCGGCATGAATACTTTAATGAGATGTCAGAAGCATGTGGAGAGAGGATGAGAAGAAGACTCTTTTGTTTGTTTCAACAATTGAATGACTGTCTGTCACGGAGCGTTAAATCAGAATCCTCTCTGTGGCGTCATCATCACCCTCCTCACCAAGTGTCAGCCGGGTTTCCATCCAAGTTTGTTTACATAATAACTCGTGTCTGTTTTTTATAGGCTTATTCATCCACATTACAAAGAAACTAATCTTCAGAACTGTATTGTCTTTTGAGGTCAATTACAAACATTCTCCAACATCTGAGAGGAAAATAAAATAATTCCTGATGCTGTGAGGACTGAGGATTCAGAGGCAGGGTCCCTGTTCCTCTTTGTCAATCCAATTCAACAAATCAGTACCCAACTGCTTTTCTTAATTAACCCAAGCGGCAACCTACGGTCTCAAAATATGAAGCCCATGCGGAAGTGTTAAAAATTGCAATTAATCTAGAATCCACTTGAGGCTGGCTGCAGAAACACCAGTAACCACATACACACCCATTCAAAGAAGATGATCTTTACAGAAGAAATAAACATGTTTACAGCCTGGTTAAAAAAAAAGCTTGGCTCTACGTGAATTTTTTTCTAATGTGACGGTTCAGAAGATATTAATATTACAAGTTTTTGCCCAAATAAGGACATGACTGATTTGACTGACAGGCGGGAACACATAGCTGTTGGCTAGGAGGCTCAAACCCCGCCTCTTTACGTCACAGTTTGACTGGTTGAGTTCAGCATTTCCAATATGGCTCCTGCCGACAATTAGCTTCATAACAGCTCTCAGGAACAGATGGGTGACATCACGGGGACTACTTCCATTTATTACACAGTCTATGAATTAACCTTTATTTACTTTAAGCTGATCCATGAATCTGAAAATCTCCTGCAAGTTGTCCTCAGGGACAGATGTTACTGTCATCACAAATAAATCAGGTGGTGAAATAAGTTTCATGCAGCTCCGCACCGTCTCCAAACTCCAATCAATCTTAAGCACCTCAGACCTGGAAGTCATCCACACATTCATATCATCACGCATCGATTACTTTAACTCCTTATACTTTGGTATCACCCAATCTTCATTATCTCACCTTCAAATTGTCCAAAATGGAGCAGCAAGGATTCTGACAAGGTCAAAAAAAGAGAGACCACGTAACACCAGTTCTTGCCTCCCTACACTGGCTTCAGGCCAGTCACAGAGTCCATTTAAAAATCCTTCTGTCCATTTATAAAGCACTACATGGTTTGGCCCCGACTTACTTCTCAGAACTCGGGTCACCATATCACTGTCAGATCTTCTCACCAAAACTTCCTGTCTGTCCAAAGAGCGATGGGGACGGGGCCTTCTCTTCTCCCGGCCATCCAGTTCCGCCCTCTGTTGACACTTTTAAGAGACGTCTTAAAACACTTATTCTTTAGCTTTTAACTGGCCCTAACCACACTGGCTCAGCTGCTTCACTGCACTGTTTATTGTCTTGTCATTGCTGTTGTCATTATTACTGTGAATTAAATTTTTTATTTTATTGCTCTCTCACCACTCTGCTTCCCTCTCTCTTCCTCTGAATGTGTTGTTTTTACTTCATTTTCTCTTTCTTTTCCTCATTGTCTGTTGTAGAGCACTTTGGATTAGCCGTGTTGTGTGTAAAGTGCTATATAAATAAAGTTGATTTGATCACTGTCATGATGTTTTTGTTTTGTAATATAATCCCTCTGCCTGTTTCCTCAGAGTCACTTCCAGCTGCAGTTGTGTCCGGGTGCAGACTGTCCCATCGTCATCAAAGTGCAGGAGCCCCGGGCGCGCCGGGTGCAGTGTAGTCGCTGCAGTGAAGTCTTCTGGTAGGATACACACACACACACATACACACACACACAAAGATACTTTTCAATTTTCCTTTAATGATCAAATCATAATGAAGCTGTTTGTTTTGTTTTGCTACATTGTTCAAATTAAAGTCTGTATTTCTCTCTCCTCCTCAGTTTTAAATGCCGTCAGATGTACCACGCTCCCACAGACTGTGCAACAATCCGAAAATGGCTGACCAAATGTGCAGACGACTCTGAAACTGCTAACTACATCAGCGCTCACACTAAAGATGTATGAGGGATCTACTTATGTACACATACAGTATACACTCACTGGAATTACAACACACATGCACACACACTATCAATCAATCAGACTTTATTTATAAAGCACTTTTTATACATACATAAACATTATAATATTAAAGCTAGGGCTGGTAGTCACGGAAAACTAGCATGAATTTGAATGTAGCATTTCCTTAGGACTCCCTCTAACCCAAGGGTGTCCAAAGTACGGCCCGGGGGCCAATTGCGGCCCAAGGTCCATTTATTTATGGCCCCAAGCTTTCATCTTAAATTGTGTTAATTATAGCAAAGAAATTAATCACAGTTTCTTTCTACAAACAAAACTAAAGTCAACCCAGAAACGTCTCAAAAAGCTTCATATGGACTACCTTTCTAAAGCCAAAGCTCTGGGAATTCTGTCAAGATGGCAATAAAGAAGAAACACAAGGACTCTTAAGGTTGACAGGTTTTTCAAAAGAGGACACAAGACAAGATCAAATTATGAAATTGTGCAGAAAAGGAAAAATTTGGTGCATCAAAATGTTTAGAACTTAAAATGTTGTCTGCTGGTCAGACAAGTCTTAAAAACAACATGAAAAAGAAGTGTGATGAAATCCAGATCGTAATCCTGCCATAGGAAAATAATGATACAATATTTTTTCCCACATTGCCCGACCCTTATATAAAACATTTTCCTCCAGATAACGTTTGCTCATGTTTACATGGCTTGTGGAGAACTGAGGACTTTCATATATAACTTTTAGGATTCCTAAGTCTCAGTAGGAAAATAAATAAATATTTTGTAAACTGTCAGTAACATTAATATTCTCTCTCTCTTCCAGTGTCCTAAGTGCAATATCTGCATTGAGAAGAACGGAGGATGCAATCACATGGTGAGTCCGAGCTGACAGTCACACTCTCACAGAACACAGGGTGTGTAAAAGATAATCAGACTTTGAGAGCTGAAGTCCTCGGCTTAGATTGTGCGACATTTGATTACTTTGTTCTAAAGCAGATGTGGAACCTTTTTTTTTAGTAGTGTAATGATTCTTTTTAACAACGATTCGATTCGTATCATGACTCGTGGTTGCCGATACGATTAAAGGACGATATTGGTTCATTTAGAACCATACGATCCGATTCAGTAGCTTTTTAACCAAAAATTCCACCAGTGTGACTGTGAGATAAAGACCTTGATACTGGACAGTCCTAGATTCCTGTTGTTGTTGTGATGTTTATGTCCCGAGTTTTGGCCTGGAGGGACCCCCTTACTGGAGTGCTGGTCTCGCCCCTTTAGCTCGGTGTGCTAACACTTACTAACTGGTTTTAAATGGTCTATAAGTTGACATTAGATCCCAGGTCAGAGAGGAGGACCAATACAGCAGAAACAGACTTAACATCAAGTACAAGTGTTAGCATCATAGACTGAGACAGGTGTTATTGTAAACTTACTGTTTACAATAACACCTGTCATAATGTGGATTATACTGTGCTGCAAGCTTCATCAGGTCCCCAAAGTGGATGTGTTGATAGTAGGGGTGTAATGATTCTTTTTAACAACGATTTGATTCGTATCATGACTCGTGGTTGCCGATACGATTAAAGGATGATATTGGTTCATTTAGAACAATATGATCTGAAACGATTCAGTGACTTGAAATCCATTCAGTAACTTTTTAGACAAAAATTCCACCAGTGTGACTGTGAGATAAATCCCTTGATACTGGACAGTCCTAGATTCCTGTTGTTGTTGTGATGTTTTTGTCCCAAGCAAAAGCTAAAGTGTTTCCACACACTGGACCACAATGGTGGCTTGATTATTAACTTCTCCTTTGCCGTCCACCATGCTATGATTTGTTGTCTGCTGGCGCGTGGCGATGATGTCACAGACTGGTTTGCACTCAATTTTGTTGTAACTGTGCAATGACACTAAATACAGTCTCTTCCAAATGTATTCTACTTTTAACAGCCTGAATTGAGTAACGTTTAACGTCTTTGTCATTAAAAATGTAAAAAAAACTCATCCATATAAAGTCTGCTGTTCTTAAATCCAATGTGTTATTTCCTAGTATGGATACAATCCATTTATTACCTTTTAAAACGATGTTAAATCGATACATGTCGTCTGGAAGGCCAACTTGCCGAGCACAGATCGATTGTAGTCAGATCATAGGAATATGAATCGTTACACCCCTAATGTTTTTCCATTTGAACAGTTTTGAAGCCAAACATTTGAAATGTAACATGGTTTGATGAGTCTGTGTTAAAGTGTGACTCATGTTCTTGTTGTGTCAAGTTTCTGTCTCACTCATCTGAATTCTGTCTGTGTCTTTGTTTGGTTTCAGCAATGTTCCAAGTGCAAACACGGTAAGCAGTTTCTCTCAAAGCTTCACGCCTCCAGTCTGATCCACTGAAGCATGCTCTCTGTGCTCTGTGAGGCACTTTGCATCCACCTTGTGGCATGATATGTAACAGCCTTGATTTTGAGATAGGAACGGTTGATCGAACAAGAAATTCTTTATGAAAGTTGAAGCTTGGGTTATAACTCAACACAACTCAACTTTATTTATATAGCACCTTTCATACATATAAACATACAGCCCAAAGTGCTTCACAAAATAACTGAGAGAAAGAAAAAAGCAATGGTAAAATTATAAAAGGCATGATTATAAATAAAATATTTAAAATATAAAAGAAAATCAACACAGTAGAATTAATAAAATAAGTAAGTAGAGTTAACAAGATCAGATTAATATAAGAAATAAATAGATAAATAATTAAATAAGATTAATAAATGTTAAAGCAATGGTAATAATAATAAAGTCCAGGGCTAAAAATAAATTACTCCAAGTTAAAAAAACAGATTAAAAGGTCAAGTCTTAAGTTTACTTTTAAAAACACCCAGAGGAACATCTAACAGGGAAGCATTCGAGGACCTCAGTGATCAAGCTGGAACATAAAATGACAGGAGATCAGTGATGTATGGAGGAGCAAGGCTGTTAAGAGCTTTAAAAACAACTAAAGGGACTTTAAAATGAATTCTAAGAGACACAGGGAGCCAGTGCAGTTTTTAAAAGAGGGGTGACGTGATCTGTCCTCTTTTTTTCATGTTAAAACTCAGGCAGCAGCGTTCCTGACAAGCTGCAGATTTCTGAGAGATTCTTTGGGCAAACCAGGAAAAAAGGGAGTTACATTAGTCGATGCGGCTTGTGATAAAAGCACGTGTTAAAATGTTGACGTCTTTCTGAGATAAAAAAGGTCTGACTTTTTCAATGTTTGAGATGATAAAATGAAGTACTTACGACCTTGTTAAAATGAGGATTAAAATGAAAATCTGAATCTAAAACTGAGTCAAAACACAAATCACAGGAGCACAGTCATTTAGGGTACCCATAAAAGCCCTTTAAGAAGGCTTCCATTTTCTTATTTCAATATTCACACCAGGGTTACAAATGATGTGTAAGTCCAAGATGTGGTCAGTCATCTTTAGAGACCTAATAGATATTACCAGCCTCAGACAGTTCAGAATGGCTCTACCGCTTAAGACATCTTAACTGGCAATACTCTGCAATATTCATGTCACTATAACATCTTTGTGTATATCAGCTTCATTCCCAGCGCTTCTGTACATACTTAATCATTTTATTTTATTTTATTTGATCTTTATTTTATTCTATTTGATTAATTTTATTTTATTCTATTTGATCTTTATTTTATTCTTATTTATATCTTATTTTATTCCTTCTATTAATATTTTGACTTTCTTAGATACTGTTTATAAGAGGTCTCTAATGACTGAATTTCCCTCCCCGGGATAAATAAAGTATTTCTGATTCTGTTTCTGAATTCCACTTATTGTACCTAATGTATAATGTAAGTCAGTAAAGGCAGCTACTAATGTTTGTTCTGTGTCTCCTGAAAGACTTCTGCTGGATGTGTCTCGGCGACTGGAAGACCCACGGCAGTGAATACTACGAGTGCAGTCGCTACAAAGAAAACCCTGATATAGTCAACCAGAGCCAACAGGCTCAGGCCAGAGAGGCCCTCAAGAAATACCTCTTCTACTTTGAGAGGGTGAGGATCTGATTTTTTGTGCTTCAATAACTTCATAATAATGATTGTTTTATTGACACCAAGGAGCACGGTAACATTCTGTCATAAAGTAAAGGGTAAAAATCAGACAGACATTTTTATTTCCTCCTGATGATGAGACTGTTGAAGAAATGTGTCGAGTCAGTTAGAATTTAAAAAGTAAAAAGCCGTCTTTATGTAAACCTAAGACCATATGAAGGGTCATTTCAGCAAATGTCCTCCTGCATTTATGAATAATGGGGCATTTCTTCCAGGAAAGCTTTTCATTGGCTGAAAATAACAAGAACTTTTCACTTCAGTTTCAATCTCCCCATCCTTAGATCTACTGAAGAAATATTTATCTATGATTGTTTTCTATAACTGACTTCTCCTTTTGGATCGGTCTTCCACCAGTGGGAGAATCACAATAAGTCTCTGCAGCTGGAGGCTCAGACGTACCAGAGGATCCAGGAGAAGATCCAGGAGAGAGTGATGAACAACCTGGGCACCTGGATCGACTGGCAGTACCTGCATAACGCTGCAAAGCTACTGGCTAAGGTACTCGTGA
The DNA here is from genome assembly GCF_009762535.1 of Notolabrus celidotus. Taxonomy (NCBI): domain Eukaryota; kingdom Metazoa; phylum Chordata; class Actinopteri; order Labriformes; family Labridae; genus Notolabrus; species Notolabrus celidotus. Next base: position 3,013,922 of record NC_048282.1, read on the forward strand.
CCTCATCTGCACTTCTGTTTGCGCTTGATGCTGAGATGGAAAGCTAGTGATGTGATGGGAAGAACAATGGGTCAGTGCTCATATAGAGGAGGAAAGAAAGACAGATGCACATAAATCAACAAATCATGAAATGACTGGGGTCATTTCTAACATTTTAGCAATATGTTGTAACCTGTCAAGTTTGTTTTAATTGAATTAGAAGTGGAGAAAGAAAGAGAGCATTGAACATGATGCCTAATTTAGCTGCAAACAAAGAATACTGAAGGCGCTGGTATTCATGTAGACACCTCACTCTGAAAACAACATGTTTGAGTCACATTCATCAACACCTGTGGAAGGAGTTTGGATTACTTGAAGGCCAACTGTTCTCTTACCTTGTCAAACATCTGTCATGCTGTGACAAGCTCTCAGTAGAAGAAACCTCATTTGAAGTATTTTTCTACTTAATGCATGATGTCCATTAATCTGTGCTTCATGAGTTTAAGATGACATATCTACTTTCAAACTCAAGTATTTTCCATCTTTAGTAGATCATCCGCACAAGTGAAGTGGCAGAATAGTAATCATGTCAATCAATGATCTATTGTTCATGCTGCCTCAGCAAAGCCCGGTGCATATTGAGAGATCCATCCCACCCTGGACTCTCTCTGTTTGAACGGGTCTCTTCGGGTAGACGTTTCAGGACACTGAAAACATGAACACACTCAAAAACAGTTTCTACCCAAATCAATCAATCAGACTTAAATTTATAAGGGCTTTTCATACAGTGACATTGTAACATAAAGTGCTGTAAATAAAAACAACTTCAAATAAAATACATTAAAAAAAATAAAAAAATAAAAAAATATATAAAAATAAAAAGACCCCCCATCCTAATTCCCCAAATTCAAACCAGGACATTAAACTCACCAAAATGAAATTCATTTCTAAGATAATAAAACATTACAATATTAAACCACTAAAAGAAAATAAGATGATATACTTAAAATAACTAAATGCATAAAATAAAAAAGGGACTCAAATTTGAACAAGGGAATAAATAAATAAATGAAAGAAATAAAAAGTGATTAAAATTTGAAAAAGGTAATAAATAAACAAATGAAATAAATAGAGCGATTAAAATTTGAACTAGATAATAAATAAATAAAAAGTGATTGAAATTTGAACTAGATAATAAATAAATAATAAATAAATAAACAAAACTTGACTAAAATTTGAACTAGGTAATAAATAAATAAATGAAATAAATAAAGAGTGATTTAAAATTTGAACTAGATAATACATAAATAAAAAGTGATTGAAATTTGAACTAGATAATAAATAAATAATAAATAAATAAACAAAACTTGACTAAAATTTGAACTAGGTAATAAATAAATAAATGAAATAAATAGAGTGATTTAAAATTTGAACTAGATAATACATAAATAGTAAATAGATAAATAAAACGTGACTAAAATTTGAAATAGGTAATAAATAAACAAATGAAATAAATAGAGTGATTTAAAATTTGAACTAGATTATTAAATAAAAAGTGATTAAAATTTGAACTAGATAATAAATAAATGAAATAAATAAAGAGTGATTTAAAATTTGAACTAGATAATAAATAAATAAGAAGTGATTAAAATTTGAACTAGATAATAAATAAATAAGAAGTGATTAAAATTTGAACTAGATAATAAATAAATGAAATAAATAAAGAGTGATTTAAAATTTGAACTAGATAATAAATAAATAAGAAGTGACTAAAATTTAAACTAGATAATAAATAAATAAAAAGTGATTAAAATTTGAACTAGATAATAAATAAATAAAAAGTGACTAAAATTTGAACTAGATAATAAATAAATAAAAAGTGACTAAAATTTGAACTAGATAATAAATAAATAAGAAGTGACTAAAATTTAAACTAGATAATAAATAAATAAAAAGTGACTACAATTTGAACTAGATAATAAATAAATAATAAATAAATAAAAAGTGACTAAAATTTGAACTAGATAATAAATAAATAAAAAGTGACTACACTTTGAACTAGATAATAAATGAATAAATAAAAAGTTATTAAAATTAGAATTAAGTTGAATAAATAAAGCTGTTATAAGAATAAAACTCAGTTAAAAGCGAGACTAAAAAGGTCTGTCTTGAGTTTGCTTTTAAAATGTTGATGCTCTTTGCAGCCCTCAGATCTTCAGGTAGTGTTCCACAGACCTGAGGGCCGTGATGATAAAAGGCTGCCTCACTGTGGCTCTTTGATCTGGCTTTTTTAACTGCACTTGTCACTGCCAAACTTCAGCATACAATAACAAAAGACTTCTTCTCCTTTTCTTTTAAAAGTTAGACTAGGAACATGTTTTGGTTTTTTAGTTTTACTGATACTGCTCTTGAATTGGTTTTTAACTGCCTGAATTTGATGTTTTATTTTCAAAAAGGTCTTATTAAATTGTATTAATGTGTTTTGTCTTTTTGATTCCAGTGCCGCTACACGCTGCAGTACACGTACCCTTACGCCTATTACATGGAGTCAGGCCCACGGAAGAAACTGGTGAGGACCAAACATGTCTGCTGAAAACTCTGATAACAAGCAACAGAGGAGTCACCCTGTGAACCTCCCTGCTTTCCAAACACCTTATTTTTTGTTCCTACATCTTTTATTAAGTCTGTACCCGGCAGTGTTTGTTGTATCTTTTTATTGTCTCTGTTTTTCACTCTGCTTTCTTTTCTGTACTTCCTCCCCAGTTTGAGTACCAGCAGGCCCAGCTGGAAGCAGAGATTGAAAACCTGTCATGGAAGGTGGAGCGGGCTGACACCTACGAGAGAGGAGTGGTTGGAGGCGAGGGGGAGCTCAGCGCCAGTGACAGAGGGGTAGGAACTATTGATGGACTTCAATGATTATGATGTATTTAGATGATCTATAGACAGCAGGGATGACTAACTGTCTTGTGAGGGTATTACTTAAGATGCATTTTCATCAAGAGTTCTGGGTTCTTTTAGCCCCCAGAACTACTTTACCCTGAACTAAACGGTTCCTGTGCCCCCATTGTTGTCTGCGTTTCGACCGCGGGCTGAAGTCCCGGGTAGATTGTGTAAATCAGGCCAGTGACATATGGAGAAAAAAAAGTAAAAGCACTACACCACCAGACCAGTAGAGGGCAGTAAAACAAAGAGGGATGCCATTATTCATCACAGATGACACCATAGAAGCAGACGGACAGGCTGGTATCATTATGAGCAACACAACAGTTAGCCTGTTAGCATGAAGAGACTCAGCTGGCTCTGTTTTAGATGGTGCTATATTTCATCACAGATGGATTCACTGAATCAACACGTGAGAGGAGATAAGCACGAGTAGCAAAGACGTTTCAACACGCCTTTAAAATCCTTTTGAACTCAAAAAGCCGTGGCAGAGATCGGCCGGTGTTCTGGTTTAAACAGCGACCCTGTTAACTGGATACTCTCAGCCGGATGCATCCCTCATAAACGTCTTTAGACGATCATTAAATATCTGATGAGGATATTTTGAAATCTTAATAAAAACTAAACTAGTTTGCATTCCCAGGAACTCCCTCTGTGTTTCAACAGCTGTGTAAACTCCACAAACACTGACACGTTCAGCTGAAGGTCTCCAGTTTACAGGGTCACTTTTAAAACCGGAACACCGGGAGAGACGCATTCACGGTGGGCTGAGAGAAGACTACTGTTACAAGCTGCTAAATCAAGAGAATCACAGCTTCTTCTTTTGAAAAGTACACACACATACAAAAAAGATAGAACAAATCAAAACTAATGAAAGAAAGAGAAATCAAGTGAATCACAGATGTGTGTGATGTTATTGTGGACGGAGGGTGGAATAAAAACACTGAGGTTAATCTACCAATCAGACACGTGCAGCATTGCAGGCCCTGCCCCCCGAAAGTCCCGGGACCTTTTGGAAAGTAATACCCCTCCCCAAAAAAGGGGCTTTTTAGGGGGGAGATTATCTACCCCTGAACTAAATTTAGACCTTGGGTCCACCGGTCAAAACGCACGTAGTTCTGGGGTAAAGTTCCTGCGGTTGAAAAACGCCTCATGACTTTAATGTAGTTTAGATTGTGTTGTTTTTGTTTGTGTTTAACAGCAACATCTTGTTTTCACAGGATCTGGAGAATCAGATGCACATCGCTGAGCAGAGGCGACGCACGCTGCTGAAGGATTTCCACGATACCTGAGGCCCAATCGCCGCTGCAAAGCACCAGCATCTCCCTCCCTCCTTCTCTCCTTCTTTCCTCGCCTCCTCTCTTTGATTCCTTCCAGTCATCCCTCGATGCAGTCATACTGACCCCTCTTTTTGCTTCTCTCCGCTCGCTCATTTGCTTTTTTTTTTTCTTTCTTTCTTTCTGTTTCTCCCTCCTCTTGCTCCCACAATGCTGCAGGGTCACAGAATGGCACGATTGTATCTCCCCTCCTCTTCTTCTTCTCATTCTCATCCCCCGGCTCATTCACAGGTTTCGGATTCACAGCATCACACTCACTGCAGTCACACTTGTTGCAGCTTTTCTTATCTGATCAAAGAGGTTGTGTGTCAGAAACCAGTTGGTATGTGGATAAATTATATTTTATATCACATAAAGCATTAATACACAAACATGAGCAGCTATAAGCATCCTGTTACCTTTTGAAGAAAGTGTAAGAACCACAGCTGTTGTTCTCCAACGTTATTCTAGGACAGCAAAATAAACCTGCTCGTGATGGAGGATCTTTTTTTTGTATGGAGATGAAATAAAATTCCTTCAAAGAGATTGCAGATTGTGGATCTATATTTGATGGTTTCACATGGACCATAATGACTATCTGGCTCTTTATAGCAGTAGTCCCCTTAGAGCTGATTGGCTGAAACAAAAGCAAAGTTAATGCTCTGAAAGTCAACATTTAAATCTAGCTACCTCTGGAAAATTAAAACCAACAAGAGGACAAGTAGCTCTTCCTGTTTTACTGTTAGCATCTGGTTTTGCAAAGCTTGAGATTTGACGAGCTATAGCAGAGTGATGCTTTCAGACAACAGGTCCCTGGTTTGGTTTTAAACGAACTTTGTTTTTGACCAAATCAGGTGCAGCTTCACTACCAAGCAAATCCTGAATGCCAGATCAAGGAGACCTAGAAGTGCTTTTTGATATTTAGGGTTTACTGGGAGAAACCGGTGGCCTCAGTTCCACATAGCTCTCAAAAATATTTTGCTATGATGCATGTTCATGTACAGAGAAACTACAGAATGAGTTGAATTGTGTTTAGTTGACATCCTTTTTTTTTTTTAGATTTTGTCACCAGTGTTTCACAATAAATACCTCCCTCCCTTCCCCCTGTCCTTATCTGCACCCTGAGCTGCTGCAGCTTCTACTGCCAGCAAATAGTTGCTAGTCATTATGGTCGAAGTCAAACTAAAATTCCTGAAGTTTCATTCTTGTCTCTTGAGATGATGTTGCTGTTTGTCTTCAGTGTAAAAATCGATCTGTAGCACCTCAACTGATCAGATGATAAAGATGTGTTGAAGCGCCAAGTGTACCCTCAGCCATTCATGCACACTACACCACACCACACATTGACTTAGCATTTACACACACACACACACACACACCAGACACTCTGCGCAGGAAATAAACTGCAACTGTTAATTTGTCCTCCTCCCTCACATCGTGCACTCTGCTCTTTCTTTACAGTCACTACCTTTGCTCTATTTTGCTCTTTGTTCTCACTTTTTCTTCACTTTGTCCACTTTTCTTTTGGAAAATGGCTGTTGATAGATAGACCATATAAAAAAAAAATGGGGGGAAAAAAGAAAAAAAAATACAAAAAAAATTGTTGTAATTTTCAACGGTTGTACATTAATACTGAAATAGAGTTACTGAGAGAGTTTTTAAAACCGGACCCAGTCTCCTGTGTGTTCATTATACAAACGCACACCTGCAAACACACAGATCAAACCATGTCGACAGAAATCAAAGTTTAAAATCATGTTAAAGAAGCAAAAAAAAAAGGTAATAAATGTTTGTCTCAGTTTGTGTTTTTCACTATGTATGCAAGGAAGAACTCAAACCTTTGGAAGGAGTTTCATAAAGCACCATTACATCCAGATCAATCTGTATTTGTATAGCACCAAATCACAATGTCATCTCAAGACTCTTTTACAAACAGAGCAGGTCTAGACCACTCTATGTCAAATTATGAACAGAGACCCAACACCAAGACAGGAGAAGACTCAGTCTGACCCCACCTGAATCCACCATGAGCATTGCACCTCACAGTATTTAGCTAGTTACAGCGGAGAGGACAAACTTCCTTTAACAGGCAGAAACCTCGAGCAGGACCAGACTCATGTTAGACAGACATCTGCTGAGACCCAGTTGGGTCTGGAAAGAGGGATAGAGGAGAATAAGAGAGAGATGGAGCGCTGATAGTGATGAGACGAGTAGTAGAAGCTGTTGCCGCTGGAGTCCAGCACGTCTGTATCAGCTGGAGTCTGGAACGTCCACAGCAGGAGGACGTCTACGGCAGCTCAGAGGAACCTACGAGACAAGGGAGCTCAGGGACTCCAGAAAGGTCTATGGTTAGTAACTTTAATGGGACAGGGAGAGTTAAAGTAAGGGATGAGGGGGTTGGGGGTAAGGGGATGAGAAAGGATCCCAGTGTGTCAGTTCCCCAGCAGTCTAAGCCTATAGCAGCATAACTAAGAGCTGGTCCAAGCCTGATCCAGCTCTAACTATAAGTTTTATCAAAAAGGAAAGTTTGAAGCCTACTCTTAAAAGTAGAGAGGGTGTCTGCCTCCCAGACCCTGACTGGTAGATGATTCCAAAGGAGAGGGGCCTGATAACTGAAGGTTCTACTCCCCATACTACTTTTAGAGACTTTAGGTACAATGAGCAGGCCATATATCAACATGCTCCTCACCAGGTTTCTTCTCATTGCAAGTACTTTGAGACATGAATGAACCAGCTGACCTACCCTATGACATGAGGACATTTCATGAGATGAGGTCAGGTTACTTTATTTGTACCCGTAGGTAAACTTGTTTTGCAGCCAGTGAGATGTTAGGTCGATACAAAATTACAAGATAGACTTCAGACAGAACAATCTACTTAATGTGCAAAACATACAAAAAATATCCTAAAAACTAATCTAACACTAAAAATGGTAAAATGAATAGACATGATAAAATGATAAAAGTGCTAAAGGTTCCATTTAAAAAGCACATCAGAAAACAGTCAACCAATAAAAACAATGGAATTACATGAATAAATAAGACAATCTGGGCTCAAGTCATAAGATTGGAGGCTGACTGTGTGAGAAAATACAAGCTATTGCTTGTTCAGCTCAGTAACAGCAGCAGGAACAAAGCTTTTCTTGTGACGCTGTGTCCGGCACCTTGGGACTAAAAACCGTCGTCCAGAGTGTACAGTCATGGCCAAAAGTTTTGAGAATGACACAACTATTAATTTTCACAAAGTCTGCTATTTCAGTTTTTATAATGGCAACTTGCATATACTCCAGAATGTTATGAGGAGTGATCAGCTCAACTGCAATTAATTGCAAAGTCCCTCTTTGCCTTGAAAATGAACTTTATCACCAAAAACACATTTCCACTGCATTTCAGCCCTGCCACAAAAGGACCAGCTAACATCATTTCAATGACACACAGGTGTCACACACATTAACACAGGTGTGGGTGTTGATGAGGACAAGGCTGGCGATCAATCTGTCATGATTGAGTGACTGGACACTTTAAAAGGAAGATGGTGCATGACACCATTGTTCCTCATCTGTTAGCCATGGTTACCTGCAAGGAAACACGTGCATCCATCATTGCATTGCACAAAAAGGGCCTAACAGGGAAGTTTATAGCAGCGAGTAAGATTGCACCTCAGTCAGCCGTCTATCCAATTATCAAGAACTTCAAGGAGAGAGGTTCAATTGTTGCCAAACAGGCTCCAGGGCGCCCAAGAAAGTCCAGCAAGCGCCAGGACCGTCTCCTGAAGGTGTTACAGCTGCGGGATCGTTCCACCACCAGTGCAGAGCTTGCTCAGGAATGGCAGCAGGCAGGTGAGAGTGCATCTGCACGCACAGTGAGGCGAAGACTTTTGGAGTAAGGCCTGGTGTCAAGGAGGGCAGCAAAGAAGCCACTTCTCTCCAGTAAAAACATCAGGGACAGACTGATATTCTGCAGAAGGTACAGGGACTGGACTGCTGAGGACTGGGGTAAAGTCATTTTCTCTGATGAATCCCCTTTCCCATTGTTTGGGGCATCTGGAGGAAGGCTTGTTCAGAGAAGACGAGGTGAGCGCTACCATCAGTCCTGTCTCTTGCCAACAGTGAAGCATACTGACACCACTCATGTGTGGGGTTGCTTTTCGGTCAAGGGAGTGGGCTCTCTCACAATCTTGCCTAAAAACACAGCCATGAATAAAGAATGGTACCAGAACGTCCTCCGAGAGCAACTTCTCCCAACCATCCAAGGGCAGTTTGGTGATGAAGAATGCCTTTTCCAGCATGATGGAGCACCTTGCCATAAAGCAAAAGTCAGAACAAAATGGCTCGGGGAACAAAACATTAAGATTTTGGGCCCTTGGCCAGGAAACTCCCCAGATCTTAATCCCATTGAGAACTTGTGGTCAATCCTCAAGAGGCGGGTGGACAATCAAAAACCCACAAATTCTGACAAACTCCAAGCATTGATTATGCAAGAATGGACTGCCATCAGTCAGGATTTGGTCCAGAAGTTGATTGACAGCATGCCAGGGAGAATTGCAGAGGTCTTGAAAAAGAAGAGTCAACACTGCAAATATTGACTTATTGCATGAATTCTGTGTAATTCTCAATAAAAGCTTTTGATACTTATGAAATGCTTCTAATTGTATTTCATTATACCATAGAAACATCTGACAAAAACACCTAAAAACCCTGAAGCAGCAGACTTTGTGAAAATGTAATATTTGTGTCATTCTCAAAACTTTTGGCCATGACTGTAGAAGCTGGTAATCACTGTGCAGAGGGTGTGAGGCATTATTTAAAATAGAGGTGGATATCCACTGTTCCTGATTAGTGTACAGGGAAACTGTGGATGCCTGTGGCTCACCAATCAACTTGCTTGACCATTTAACTATCTGGTTTAAAGAGTTCCTTTCCTTTAGAGTGATTTGGCCAAACCACGAGACTAGGGAGAAGGACACAACAGATTCGATGAGTTGTTCTTTGCTATCAGGGCGAGGGTTGTGAAATGCAACTGTTTTAGCATGTGTCAGCCATCAGTACAGCCTACTTACAACATGAAGTCCTACAAGTTTAAACCAAACCTAGCTGAGGCATCTTTTCACTGTAGATCATGCTGTGTTGGAAGTCCATGCACCCGAGCCATGTTACTAAATACTGGAAAACTTTTTTTCACATTAATTTAATGAACATTCATTATTTTAAATAGTGTGAAAGTATTTTTTGAAAAGTTTTGAATCAAATTAAATGAAAGCAAGAGATATTTTAACAGTTTAATATTAAAAATGATTTGTTCTGGTAGTCAAATTTTAAAGCCTTCAGATTCAGAGAACTTTATTAATCCCTGAGGGCAGTTTGGTTTGCAGTGTACCAGCTTGTCGATAAACAACACGAACACTAACAAACAGACAAACAGCACTCAACAGTCAACATGTCAGTGACAACAACAGTGCAAGATGGGGCTTGTCATGATGAGTAAAATAATTAATTAAAGGTGACATATCATGCAAAATTGACTTTTTAATGGTTCTTTACCTGAAATATGTTTCCCTGGCATGTCTACAAACCCCCCGAGAATGAAAAAATCCATTCTGCCCCTGTTCTGATTTCTACACCTTTCTGTAAATGTGTGTGAAACGAGCCGTTTCAGACTTCAGTGTTTTTGTTACGTAACAACAATATCCGGTCTGTCACGGAGTCAGAGCTCGGAGCTTGTTCAGCCCATAGACTGTATAAAATAATACTGAATCCCTCCTCTGTTTTTCATTACCTGCACACATGTGTGCTAACAAGGAGCTTAGGAGGGAGGCATGCTAGTTGTAGGCTGTCTTAATAAACACAAAGGTCGGTTTTACTCCCCACGTCTGCAGATTTGAAGATATAGTGGATGATTTTTATTTGTCATGGATAAGTGCTCGCGCTAATTAGCATAGCCACATAGCTATATGTTCGTAGCTGTAGCTGTAGCTGTAGACATACTGTCAAATAAAACAACCAGAAACACTAAATCTGTGACCAATCCTTCAGAAAAGGTCCTGCTGCCTTTCTGGCAGAGGTCGGTTTTACTCCCCACGTCTGCAGATTTGAAGATCTAGTGGATGATTTTTATTTATCATGGATAAGTGCTAGCGCTAGTTAGCATAGCCACATAGCTACATGTTCGTAGCTGTGTACCAAGACACACGTCTACATACTGATAAATAAAACAACAAGAAACACTAAATCTATGACCAATCCTTCAGAAAGGTCCTGCTGCAGGCGCCTCTCCGTCAGGATCAGATTCAGGATCAGATTCAGAGGGTTGAAGTAACGCAATCTCTGAGCAGCCGTGTATATTCAGCCAACATGTAAACATTAGATCAACGTGCTGGAGAGCCGAGGGCACATCCACTTCCTGAGGGGGCGTGGTCAGAGAGAAAACAGAGTGTTCTGATGAGGAATGAAGAAGAGGGTTTTTCAGGCAGACCAAAATCTGATTTCAAAGTGTTTTTTTGAGCATAAACTTTAAAGACATGTTTTGGGGACCTCTTAGACCAATATATATTGATGAAAAAAGCGTGATATGTCCCCTTTAAAATGGACTGAAATAGCTTTTTTTTAAAAACAGCAGTGAGGAAAAAATACTAAGAACCACCTTGTAAATACACAACTTCACAGCTTCACAAGGACAATCTGTTACAAGCTGTTAAAAACTGCTATCAGCATGTAGAAGTCTGATGGCAGAAGGAATAAATGATCTGTTTGTTTTCCTCAGAGGAGCGAGATAGCGCCGCCCTGTGGGCATTAAAGAGAACTCCTTGGCCAGGAGGATTTCAGGTTGGCCTATTATCCCTCTGGCTTTAGTGGTAGTGCGGTTCCTCCAAAGGGAACCCAGATCCTGCTGCTGTACACCAATCATTTTGGAGCAGATTTTAATAATACAGTTCATACTGTTCTGGTCTTTCAAAGAGAGACCATGAAACCAGCAGATAAAAGAAAAGGGTTAAAGACTTTCAATAAAAGAGTGATACAAACTGGATCAAATATTCTCTGAGACTCTAAAAGAGTTCAGGTGTGTTCTCTGTTGTCCACGTTTTAAAATCAGCTCTGTGTTTTCTGTGAATTTTAAGTTGGAGTCAAACACTGCGAAGGTATTTGTCTGAGTCCACAATGTGGACTTCACCTACATTGATAATGCTGGCTTTGGGTTTGGGCAGCGGTGAACCAAGTCCCCGTCTTCATGACTGAAGTCAGAGTATAGATCCTCCTGGTCAAACATTACTCCTATACAAGTGAAAGTTGTTCAGTCAGATTCTGACTTGAGTTAAAGTCCTGGAGTACTTGATTTTAAAAATACTGAAGTATTCAAAGTACTTTTTAAAATATTTCTAAACGTATTTTCACAAAGCATGAGGTCAGTCAAGAATGCATGGGTGAACATTCTGCTCCGTTCTGTTTATCTAGAAAACATGATTTCATATCTAAAAAGTCTACCATGAAATCTAAACTAAGTTACTACAAGCACAGACAAGTTTACAATGTTCCTCTGGAATCAAAGCAGTGTGTTAGCTCCAGACCTCCACATGCTGTCTCAGGTTAGATGCTGATGTTTTGGAGGCTGTGATGAAGTTTGTGTAGTAAACAGATCAGAGATTTACAACAATACAACAATCATTCTTTATATCAAAACCTCAAACGTGGGTTTAAAATATGGCCGTGGTGCTCAGGCAGAGAATCATCATCCTTCTCAGTCATAGCCATCATCACCACGACTAAATGAACGCACTGATCTGAAGAACGTTTGATCTACGCTCAACCCAGGTACGGCTACACCACTGAGACAAACCAAACACAAGGACACCAACAGTTCACGGTCTTTGGGATCTGATTTCAGAAAAGAAGACTCATCAGCTGACTTCAAAGATAAAGTAGAGAGTAACTAGAGCACTGATAGAAATGTAGAGGAGTTAAAAGGATGATATTGTCTTTAAATGGAGTCAAAGTAATAAGTTCACCAAAAAATAATAATCAAGTAAAGTACAGATACTCAAAACATGTACTCAAGTACATTTACTTTGTCACTGCCCACCACTGGGTTTGGGGCAGTCTTGGGCAAAGGATGACAAAGCCACACCATGGTCAGAGTCTGGGCCTTGAAAGAGAGACAACAGAGCAGTGTCATCTGAGAACTTAACCAGATACTGGCCCTCTGGAGAAGCTCTGCAACTGTCTGTGTACATGAGAAACAGCAGGGGAGAAAGGACACAGCCTTGAGGGGAACCTGTACTGGACTTGATAGACTGTGAAATGCAACCATTCACAAAAACTTGCTTCGAGCACAGCTTTGTTACACTGGCCTGTAATATTGGTATGCAGGTGCACTCAAAGAAATGAAACTGATACATCCAAGCCCTTTAAAAGAAGAACTCAATGTACCTGTCATGAATGAGATGAGTATTTAGAATTGTATAACTTCTTGCACATCTTAATTGTATATATGAATGGGTGGACTTCCACTATTTTTATTTTTAGATAATGTGAAAATGTGATGACACATTCTGCAGGTCCTCAGACCACCTTTGACATTATCATATTGGCACCTCATTTGGTCCAGAGTGAGGGTTAGGTGGTGGTGTCTGTCACAGCCTAATATAGTGATGTGTAACACAGTGCCAAGATAGTATTAACTGCAGCGCTGCTCCTCCTGACCTTATGTGTTTGTGTGGCCCAGTTTCCCTTCACTCAGCAACATGCAGTGTGAAGAAAGATTGCACCCTCAAGTGGTAATCCCAAAGAAGGACAGGCACCGGGGTGTTGCTGACGAAAAGCAAGTCATGGTTTGAGAAAGTTTTGAAGACATTATACAATAAGATGTTTTCACAGGAAGGGAGAAATAGGTTGCTCTTTCTCCTCCTTACAATCTGCAGATCACGCTGTTCGATATTGTCAGAGGAGAATTTTCATTTCAATAAAATGTGAAGACAAACAACAACAACAAAATATTAATTATACATGTACACACTAGACATCAAAACTATGAAATAATCTGGTTTTACCATAATCTGGATTACAACAGTAGTCAAATAGGTCTATCCATTGTGTACTAACCCTACCTCTGAACAACACAACTGATGGTCTCAAACACATTAAGAAGGCAAGTCATTCTATAAATGAACTCTTGACAAGGCTCATGTTCATTAGAAACCATTCCAGGAGACCACTTCATGAAGCAGACTGAGAGAATACCAAGAGTGTGCAAAGCTGTCATGAAGGAAAAAGGAGGCTACTTTACAGAATCTAAAATATAAAACAG